>NW_027526295.1:90989820-91394299 GCF_048455015.1 Haemaphysalis longicornis
GTCGATGTCATCATTGCTCCCCATTTCTTGAGCGGGCGAATAGCCTAGAGCTGGTGCGTCGACGAAGCCGGCGGCGGAGGCGTGGTAGCGGCGATGGCTGGCGAGGCTTAGCTCACCCGTCGGTGTGGTACAGTCTTCTTGTGGCAATAAATGACATTTCGATGGCCTAAAAGGTTCCCTGCTAATGTCCAGTGAGTCCTTGCACCTTGCTCGTTCACCGAGAACACTCATTACTGTTTGACAAACGATGTTCGTTCATTTAAAACCTAGAAACACGGAGCGGATGAAAAACGCGTCCCCGTCGTTCGGCTCCCTAACGGCTTTTTCTCGCCCCAGGAGAAGACCGGTCGGTCTCCTTCCAAACACGTCTGTGCATGAATTCTCGGCGCCCAGGCGCGAGCCGTTGTTCGGCCGTATGCCGTTTGCCGAAAAAAATGACGTATAACCAGATACGTAGGCCGATCTCCTCTTGAACTCCGGTTGCCAAATATTGTGTGGCCATTCGCTTGCCGTAATTCGGCCGAGGACCGCTAACCGAATGAAAAACGTATATTCTGGGGCCGTACGTCCGCCGGACGCGCGGTTCACCGTTGAAACAACGCATGCACGGCAGCCGCGCTCCGGCCGGTCTCCTTTCGAACACCAACTGCCGCAAGAATACGCATATTCTGTGGCCGGTCGCTTGCCGTGCTTCGGCCGATTGCCGCTTACCGAAGAAAAAACGGATACCCTAAGGCCGTACTTCGGCCGTTCTCTTTCTCAACATCGGCAGCCGTAAGAGAACTGAATATCTGGCAGCCGGTTAGCTGCCGTTGTACGTCCGGACACGGGCGGACGGAAAAATGCCGAAGCGGCGGTTGCCGAATGTTGGCCGTTCAACACATGATCAGTGGCTGCCAGAACCTGGATGCTGGCCGGACATGCCAGAAAGCGGCCATAGACGGGCCGGTCTTGGGGCACACTTTCTGTGCCGCCTGGGAAGTGTGAACAACTGCCCCTGCTTTTATTGCATGCCGTATAGTATCTAAATTTTTAAAATCCAAAAATCGGCACCCTAAAAGGGCCACACCAAAGTCGAATATGCACCGCTACCCGAGCTAGCATTTCCGAAATCACCTGACAACTTCCCTTGTTTTCCCATTATCGAATCTTCTGACAAGTCCAAACCTGTAACACCGAAATCAGTGTTCGTCAATGCTAAGTTTATCAAGAGTGTAATGTGAAATAACTACAATGCAAAGAAGCTATCTTCTGGTGAAATTCTTGTCGAAGTCCATAACCAGGCGCAATGAAATAGTCTTCTTGGACAAACCTCAATTGAGGACGTTCTAATTAAAGTAAATCCTCATACAAGTTTGAACACCTCTCAAGTTCTCATATCTGAGTTAGACCTGAAAAATTAAACCCATTATGATTTGCTGTAGGGCCTGCGGGACCAAGGAGTTGCTCCTGCCAGACGGATTAAACTCCGCAGTGATAACCAAGATATCGCCACCAAAGATATCGCCACAAAGTGCCCTATCATCCTCACAGTCGAGCGCTGTCACCTTGCCGAATCTGTAATTGCAGGTTTCCTCAAGTGTCAAGTAATTCCTGACATCCCAAATCCACGCCGCTACTTTACATACGAACGGTATGGGCACGGCAGCAACACGTGTCAGAGAAAATTCATATGGGCCAAGTGCTCCATCCGTGACCACCGAACATTTTCAAATGTCCCAAGCGGCTTTCTCGCGATCAAGCATCACGTTCAATGAGAAGGAACGAATAATTAACTGCGAAGTTACACAAAACATCTCCTACTCCGAAGCGCAAAAAAGGTTCGCCTGTTTCGCTTATCCAAGGTACGCCAACGCAGGTCGCCGCCTGGTGGAGTGGCGCATGGTTTCAGCAGCAACGCAGTGCTGCGTGGCGGACTTCGTCTTGCCCCCGCACGAGGTGGAGTGCTCTCGGTTGCCCAACCTGGCCCGTACTACATGCAGAACCTTCAATGGTAGCGGTGCCTACAAACACCGTTGGGAGCGATGCCTCTCTTCCAGTTGCGACGCCGCACGCCCACAGGACACCTGAGGGCAACGAGAAGATAGACACGGGGGAGCCCAAAGCAACTCCTGTCTTCGCCCCACCAACTGCACCGCCCGTAGAGCTCCCAACACCCATGGCGGGGACGGCAGAAAGGAAGGGCACTGGAATCTGCTTCGCAGCGAAAGGAGCGAGTTCCTTAATCCAAACATCCGCAGAAGATAAAAAACCCCTCCAAGAGTCCAAACCCCCAAAGACCTTACATAATTAGTCAAACTGCAGTAGCTCTGAACACTTAACAATGGCAATCCAAAATATTGTTCAGTGGAACCGTAGAGGCCTTCTTAGAATTCTTGACGATGTGTATGACATCCTACATTTTAATCAGCCAAGTGTAATGGTTGTCCAAGGAACCCATCTAAATTCAACTATCACAAATTTCTTGCACAGGGATTGCTGCACGCACCCTTCAGGCAGTGTGGCCATAATCGTCTGGAAATCCTTAGAATGCTACCCTACCAATTGTACCTCTGTTCTTGAGGCCGTAGCAGTTCGCACAATAGTATTTCGTAGGTTGATAACTGCATCTTTCATTTATATTCCTCCTGATTTTGCACATTTTAGCTCTGAATACGAGGCGGAGGTTGACCATCTTTCCGAACCACACTTTCTCACAGGCGACCTGAATTTGTACATTTGTTTTTGGGGCTGTTGTCGCTGAGATGTCCGAGGCCACCAGATAGAGATGTTTCTAACAACCTCTGGAACATGCCATTTCAACAAGAAACTGCCTACATACCATAACGTAGGACAAAACACGTTCTCTTATCTTGACTTGGCTATTGGTTCCCAGTCTTTGAGCGGGACTTGGGCACAGACTCCCACGGGGGTTACCACTTCCGCAGATCACTAACATATGTATGCAATGGCACAAGCATTTCATCGTCTCATCATAAGGTAAATGAAGCAAGAGCAATCTGGAATACATTTACAGAAACATCCAAACTAGACCACACATCCACAAAACACCTACACGTAGACGAAGCTACCGAACCACTCGCTGAGCACATTCTCGACGCCGCCACAATATCCCTGCCTCACGCCTCTGTTTCCCCGCACAACAAAAGGAGGCCATTGCGGAATGACGACTGTAGACGGGCGCGAGGGGTTGAGAAGAAGGCGTGGGGTATTTTTCGTCGGTACCCCACGTCGCAGGGCCTCATCTCATTTGAACGGGCAAAGCAATTTGGGAACGGTGTGCAGCGTGAGGCCAAAAGGGCGAGCTGGCGCGCCTTCCACTCGTTCATAAACTCATACACCGAAGAACAGAAGGTATGGACAAGAATATGAAAACTTAATGGACATCAGACATGCAGCCTTCCCCCTGTTAGTACAACAGGGGACACACTGGAAGGCCACGCTAACGCACCCGCAGAACACTTTCAACACGTGTTCAGTTCAGCACACTACACAAAAACGTTTATGCAACTTCCACTTTTGACTTCTGAGCGTCGGAGGGGACCCCTTGTGAGGATTTTGAAACGTATATCACGTACAATCTCCCACAGACCTTATTTTTTTACCCGGTTACGCAAGTTGAAATTGTTGGTATAATTAACAGCCTTAAAATAAAATAACGTTTCATGTGGTTTCGGTGGCATTAAAGTGGATCCAATTAAAGCGGTGTCAGATTTGCTATGTGACGTAGTTTGCCACCTAATGAATACCATTTTGTTGTGAGGAATATTTCCGGATAAAATGAAAATTGCTAGGGTTTCGGTTTCACATAAAGGTGGTGCTCTTGACTTTATTTCTAACTACAGACCAATATCAGTACTCCTTTTTTCCAAAATAGCAGAGAAAGTTATAAATACTAGAATTACTCAGCATCTTCGTAAGCACAACCTAATACCCGAATATCAGTAGGGGTTTCGGCAAGTTAAATCTGCTGAATCACATTATTAAGCATTAGACAGAAAATTGCAAGTAATATAGAGAATCAACTGTACACAATAGGTATCGTTTTAGATTTTAACAAAGCTTTTGATTCTATTAAACATCCAATACTGTTTGCAAAAGTACCCTACTATTAAATAAGAGCAGTTCTACTTAAGTTACCGCATAGCTACTTGACTAATCGTACACAGTTCATTGTGATTAATTATCTGCAGTCGGATACTGAGTTAATGAATTATGGAGTTCCGCAGGGAACTATATTAGGACCAACAATATTTTTACTGTATATAAACGATATGTCAACATCCCAGTGACCTCAGACATTGTCTTTTACGCCGATGATACGAATGTCTTTTTCACGTGTAATAACCTTTCCTCTCTCATTCCTACTGTCAATCTATGGTTTCAAAATTTGTCCTGCTGGTTAGACGCAACTAGGCTCTTATTGAATGTTAAGAAAACCAAGTACATTGTCTTCTCCGGTGTTAACAAACCAATCAACGTTAATACCTCTATAACGTCTAAATCATGCCCGCTAGAACAGACTTCAGAATACAAGATTTTAGGTGTACTATTTCATGAAAATCTTTAGTGGAAAAGTCACGTGAACTTTATAAAAGGTATCATTGCGAAACCACTTGGACTGCTAAATAGATTTCGAACGTTGTTGCCAATACGAATAAAATGGCAACTTTGTTTTAGTACAGCGCATTCCCGTATACAATATTGTTTATTAGTCTGGGGGGTCACATCGAAGTATAATTTGGAACGACTATATATAATGCACAAAAAGGTATACGATTAATTCAAAATCTATCTAGCCGTGATCAGACATTCCCATACTTTTCCCAAAACCGGATTCTTCATTAGAAACGTTGTACAAACAGCTTTTCATTTTTCATTATCTTTATTATTATCATTATTTCATTTACAATTTTCGTTATTATCATTATTTCATTTTTCGTTATCTTTAAGTTCCACAGAAGGAAAGCGGAATATGGCTTTACTAATTACAAGTTTGTACAAATTTTATCAGGGTGTCTTCCTTCATACCCCTGATTTTGTTCGCCACTGATAAAATGTCTAACACGGTGTGGTAAGTGTTCTTGTCAAAATAATAATTGCATTTTTGCTCTGAGAGGCAGATTGTAGTCGTAGGCCGAGCATACTAATGTTGTTCACGATTGGTATCTTCTTGTAGTTGGCATACACAGGGATGTAGGGACATGACAGATCTCATCTCAGTCCCTTACATTGGAGGTCTGGTACAAGGGAAACTCATATTTACTCAGACGTCCTAAGAGAATAATGTTGCACCATGTCCACTGCGGCTTAGAGCATTCTATTGCACCACATTTACTGCCTCCTTAATGATCCCTTCAATATTTGCACGTCGGCCTCGCCGATGCAGTGGCTGATTTCGCCGGCGTAGAGACTGTGCTGGAGATCTCTTAGCTCCCTTATTCTTTCTGGCAGGTGTAGGAGTGAGGCGTTGAAAAAAAGGGGACTGCGCAGATGGCCCGTGTGTAACCCGAACACTCAGTGCAAGGTCATTCGAGATGAGGTGGCCGGCGGGATGAGAAGTAGTCCTTTTTCTAGGGAGGTCTCTTACGTAGTGGTGTATTCGGTTCCTTTAACGACCTCAGTGAGCCCCTCCACTATCGTTTCGTGTCTTACATTATCGAATACTTTAGTGAAGTGAAGACCTAACATTGCTTTCATGTCCGACTAGGGAAAGTTGGTCACCATTGATAATTTGGTGCTTGATATGCAACATAATATAGTGGGGGAGAAAAACTTTGCTCTGAAAGCTATCTTAATGTGCCAGTACTGTTCGAAGTCCTCTGTGTAGTTGCTGGTACGGTGGGCTACGACGGGTTATAGAAATTTGCCTCCACAAGTTTTAGAAAGATGGGCCTTAAGTTGACAATTCCAGCCATCTTCGGAGTTTAAGTACCGTTACGTTTTCAGTCATCAATCTCTTGGAGTGCTTTGCTGTCAAAAATCACTAGTTTGTCGATTTGTCTAGCGCAGTGACGGATGTCTCCTCGAGGGATTTTGTCGCCTTATTCCATATGCCGTCGGGCCCCGTGCTGATTTCAGCTTCCAAAACAACGGCCCTAATTTCCCTGAGGTCCTCGGCAGTTGAACCGGCCAAGTGAGGGGTTCTCGGGTCCGGTTTAGTCCAAATGCTTGTAGGTAGCTTGTCGAGATCATCAAACCTGACGCACATGTAAGATTGTTTGGATTTTTTTCTCTGTTATACTGACGGATTCTCTCAAGTTTATATTTTGCATGGTATTTTCAGGCTCTGGATACATGAGGCATCGCCGAATACTCAATATTTGGGGAACCAGATTTATATGACCATGTCTTCGCAAGTTTTATGCAATCACTGACGCGCGATTTCGTTTGCGCATTTTTCTAATAAGGTGTGAGTCTATTCAGGGTGACCTTGTATTTGATTTTTCAGGCATTTGTGCAATTTTTGTTTGGCTCTACACATATGATGTATCCGGCAATTAGGTGCCTCCATTCTTGCGTGCTTAATTAAGATTTATGTCTGGTTATTGAGGTATGCCCGCAGCAGTGGCAACTAGGTTTCGATGTCGGTTATCTCTGGCATATTGCCGCCGAGGTCACAATCTTCTAGCATCAGGGTTTCAAAGTCGTTCTATTTCTACTACCTCCATTTTGTTCTGTCTGGTTTAGCTGGGCGACCACTGGTTTGAAATTATATGATGTTGTGGTCCCTCTCCAGTTTGCCCAGTAGACCGAGAGACATACTTGGTAAAGTGATATCCAAGTGTTCGTACTGATGCTGTTGCTTTTCTGCGTGGTGTTAGCAAGATGAATTATAAGCCAGAACCTTTCTTGTAGGTGGTCTTCCAGTGTTGCCTGTCCCTCAGAGTTTCCCTTGCGTATCTCCAGACTCACTGAACATCACACAATATATATATATATATATATATATATATATATATATATATATATATATATATGCTCAGTAAGTCTGAAAATTTTTAAGCATCTCTGCGAAACCTTTGTTGTGCAGACAGAGATAAAAATAGAATATTTTAAAATGTTTTGACATTATTATGATCTGAGTACCCTGCTGTGCCTTGGCACCAAATAATACGAGAAGTTAATTAGTATAAGATACTAGGAAGGAATTGCCAATGCTGATCCCAAACTCATGCAGGAAACCAGGGACAAAATTGGTTCAAAACGAAGTGCACTCGACCAGCGTTCAATGTGTGCTACAGTGGCCATATTCTCGTCGGTGGCTATGTGCTTTAGTAAAATTAACGGGTTACACACAACAGATAAATAAATTGCAAAGGGAGTTATATCCCCAGAGCCAAATTTGCTCAAAATCAAAAATGTTACGTAGCAGTAAACATGAGGCAGGCCATGGTAACCAACGCTAACAAATCTACTTACAATGTATACAAATGGCGCATGAGAGATTCTCGCAGGCTGGATGCTAGCCACAGGCATTCTCTCGTCGTCCTTTGTCCTAAGCAATGGTGCTATGGTACACTGAACACATTAGCGTCCCATGACATCCCCCCCCAGCCGAGGACGACCTGCCCAGTCGAGGCGAGATAAAGTGAGGATTGCGACGACGTCGTTATACAGTGAAGATTGGCTTTTCGCGACAGTCGAAGATGATTGCATCGATTATCTCTGACCCCGCACCTCCGACGTCCTTATGGTAGCTACGGATTGGTTGAGGTGCTCCAAACCCCGTCCAACAAGAGAAGGGAACGCACCGGCGGTTAGCCTCGCGAATACTGATCTCATCTCATTTCCGTTCGGTTGGCTGAGCTGGGGACACGGACCTGTGGACATAATGGTGTCGTGGTCACAGCGCAGCTTGGGCTGCCCGACGCAACGCGCAGCTGAGGCCAGGATGGGAAGAAACAAGTACCTAGCAGCTTTGTTGCGTGCTAGGTGAAGACATGAGAAGATCCGTAGTAAAAATGATGCACGACGTGTTTATAATGTTTACAAGAGCCTGAATTTAGACAGAACTGAGAAAACCTTTAGATACCAATCTTTTTTCTGTGGTTCTGCTGAACTCCAGCTTGATCTTGTGCGGTAGCAGTCTTCACATGCCGCGCTAGCCACTCTCTCGCCATTGTTGCTGTTGTGTTATGGCGGTATGCGTCATTGAGCAGCTGTAACCCTGGACAATATAATTTGGAAAATACCGAAAGCTTTTTTATACATTCGTAAGCGTTTTTAGATATCAGTAAAAATCACGTTCGATAAATAAACTGGCCTCCCAAATAACCAACCATTTCTGAAAAAAAAAACATTTTGACGTCTTTGAGTAAAGCCGCTCCCCAAAGCCCCCGAATGCCTCAAAGGTACAGATTGATGAAGTACGCTTTGCGCCAAAGCAAGCTTCCGGGAAAATGATCTGTATCTTTTTTTGAAACGTCCACTGTCTTATTTAGGAGCTTATTACAAATGAACACTTAGTTGGCGATTACTTCAAGACTAAAATAGATTCCAAAACATCTAAACTCTAGCTAGAGCCCTTTGGCGCATTGACATCCCATCTCACCCCGTTCACTGCCTTAGCTGTGTAATTTTAAACATCCCGCTTACCCTTTATAGGTCCGAAGGGAAAATATCTTAAGTTTGTTGCTTCACATTTTATTGGTGAAATAAATAACACAGGTATATGAATGGTCTGAACATCAATTGCGAAATGCCTTCTAAACGCGTTTTGAAGAAGGAACAGCCCTTACGTTACCTCAAATCCTGACCCTCTTTTATGGTGGTCGGCAGGGGAAAACCCTGAAGAACGGTGTCAGTAAATTTGCATGGGTGTCCTATACCAGAAAAAAGTTAAATATCTCACCGAGGCCGCTTTCAAAAAAAATCTATTAAAATGTAGTTTATGCCTTTTCACTCTCTCAGGGGTGTAACTTCTTAATTATCCAATAACGTGAAGCTAGTACCCCACATAACAACATACATCCGAAATTTCAAGCCTCTACCACTCTGGCTTTTCGCTGATATCACCTGTTCGAAACTCGCACTATGTAATGGGGTCAATTTTTTTTTAATCGCGATCGCTTTAGGCGGTGATAGTGGTAGAGTGCAGAAAGCTTTTGCAACGAACAAGCGATTTGGGAAGTAGGACAACCGAGTCTATCAGCCTCCTTCGCAGCCCCCTTCGTGGAAGCTGATAGACCCGGCTGTCCCACGCTCTTTTACTACCTCTGTTTTACACCGCAAGGGATGTCCAGCGAGAAGAGCCTGCCTTTGTGAAGAAGCTGACTCCGCGGTCAGCAAAGAATGTCGCTGCTCCCAGCGCTCATAGAACAAGACACCTTTGGCTGCTCCTGCGCCGCGCATCCTCCCATCTGCTAGAAATTTCCGGAGAGTGTCATGGGATCTTTATATGTGTGCGTGCATGCGTGCGTGCGTGTGCGTGCGTGCGTGCGCGTGTGAGTGCGTGCGTGCGTGCGTGCGTGTGTGTGTGTGTGTGTGTGTGTATGTGTGTGTGTGTGTGTGTGTGTGCGCGCGTGCGCGTGCGCGTGTGCGTGTGCGTGTGTGTGTGTGAGTGTGTGTGTGTGTGTGTTGTGGTAGGTAACGACAAACTAGAAGAGGGTGAAACTGCTTGGGGACGCTACTACCCAATCGGGAGCTTCCAAATAACCGTCGGCTTTCTTTGAATTAAGAAGTAATGCCCACCAAAAGGAACTAGGAAGCGGGTTCTACGAAACCGGGCCTGCTGCTGGTGGCCGAAAAATTGCTGCATTCAGAACCGTAACAATGGAAAAACGTCTGTGACATTTTTTCTTTGCCATTTCTCCTACTGCTGGCTAGGAAGGAGCAACGGCGACATGGCCTGCCATCGGCAGACTCTGGTCGCGACAACTGGCCATACTAGCATGCTCCAAACAGTGGACCTTTGACACTTCAAGCGTGAGCAGATGTGTGACGAACTGTTTTTTTGCTGAATATCCTGATGTAACAACAGCTGACCAAACTGAAACAAGCATTTATTAAACGACTGCAAACACAATTGAATGTACCAGAGCGGTGACATCAACTGTGTGCTCCCACCAAGTACTAAGACACGAAGATTACCCTACCTGTTGTTTGGGTTTAAACCACGGTGATACCACCAAGCAAGCAACTCATCTCTAAAATTATTATGGCCAAGGGGAGCCCATGCACAAAGAAAGAAACGAAGGCGTTTTGGGCAGCTTGAAGTCACACCTTCTTAAGAAGGATGCAGCATCTCACAAACAAAATGTCCGGCCCCCATGCTTGGCAGATTATTTTCTTTGGCTTGCGTACTGAGCGGCAGCCAAAGACGCTTTGCCCTTACGGCCTCACCATTTCTCAAAATGTTCACTGTGAAACTAAAGGTAGCTTAACTTTGCGGTCGTTTGCATACTACGAAACGATGCACGAGGCTTGCAAATATCATTTCAAGATCCAGCGGCGCAAGGAAGCTATGGCGGCGGCTCCACAATACTTCAGAATGTGATGTGTGGAAGCAGCTTCCCTTTGCGCAGCACCTGAACTCATCACTGCATCAAGTTGTCGTAAAGAGTAACAAGAAAATATTTCCAGTAGTTTTCACTATAATATTTGCTCAATCTAGGGCTTGCCAATTCGCGTTAAGCAGTACAACAGTACAGTTTTTATCCACCCTCTTGATTTTGGGGTAATAGCTGGAGATACGTGACTTCACGAGAACTTCAATTCTGCTGCCGTAAACGCCAAATATACTTCCGCCAAAATTTGGGACAAGCTCATGAGGTCCTATGGGGACATTTTCAGAGAGCAAATAGCATCCGAACATCAGACAGATTTTTTTTCATCCTCGCAGATAAAACAGTGAACGTTGTAGCAAGAGAACAGCTGTCTATAGGTACTGGCTTTCTTGGCAAGGTGGGTAACGAATCTTGCGTTTGAGGGCAGCTTTTGGAATCTATGGAGCTGGAGAAAAGCAACTCCGCGTGCATCGTCATAACCATCTTAAAATTTTTTAGGTATGCCCAGCTGATTTTGTGTGAGCTGAGTAGACAGGTGCATGATGGATACTCCGAAATGTCGGGAAAATAGATGACGGGAACAGAATAATGCAGGAAGAGTTCCCAAAGACACTATCCTTCCCCTGTGCAAGTCACCCATTAAATCTTGTAATAGCCGATCTCAACCAAGTCACATAAATCTGAAATACCATAAGATTCATCAAACAAACAATACATTTCTGTGAGAGCGTCTCGAAAAGAAATTGTTGCCTAACATTCCGATGTTTTCCTAAATGGGGTGGTCGTAAAAATACTAGTTTATGAGGAAATTATCTTAATATCACGGGGCCAAAGTGCAAGGTCTAGAGGATCTGGTACCAGAGGAATCAAGCTCGAAAGGTGCTACGGAGCAAAGTGACCATGTTCTCTACTGCGGAACAACGGCGTCACCTTTATTCATCTATTTGAACATTCTAGCGGGGTCCAGCCGCGCTTTGTACTTCGCAACAAACATGTTGCAGAGTGAATCATGTGCATGTCTACAGCGCTGAGCTTGAAAATTTTTCGGGGGCCACCGCATGAACGCTGAAGAGAATTTCTGGGATATAAACGATCCAGGTGACGCGGCCCGTTCTCTAAGCGTGTTGATATCTCTGCCAAGACAAGGTGCAAGTCAGGCACACCGAGGCTGAAACAAGATTCAGTTGCTGGAGGAACACTATGGCGTAGCAGTATGTTTTGTACTTGGCCTCTCTGGGCCCCCGCTTTTAAGAAAATATCACTAAGACTACCTTATCCTCCAGCTGCATCCGGCAAGAATAAAGTATTTAAATTACCCTGAGCTTGCTGGTTTAGCTGCTGATCTTTAAAGGTTGTGCAGCATCAAAATTTTAAAAGAAGAGGGTCTCTCTTGATACAAAATGGGGCGGAACCGAATTGAGGACTCTTTGAAAATCTTTCGCCCCGAACTTCTACCTTAGATAAAGGCATTCTCACCTCTGCCGTGAAAGTAATCGAGGTTGCTCTGGCATTCCCGGATACCACCTGCACTGCCGAAAGCTCATTCACCACTCAAAGTAAAGTAAAAACGTGGCTACGCTCGACTATCAGTAACA
The DNA here is from genome assembly GCF_048455015.1 of Haemaphysalis longicornis. Classification (NCBI taxonomy): domain Eukaryota; kingdom Metazoa; phylum Arthropoda; class Arachnida; order Ixodida; family Ixodidae; genus Haemaphysalis; species Haemaphysalis longicornis. Next base: position 91,001,924 of record NW_027526295.1, read on the forward strand.
AAAGCCTGGACGGGCTTTGCGTGATGAGTGTGCAACCCGAGCTTCTAATGGAGCCGAAGGAGGACTTTATCAACTGTGTCATCACGAATTTTGGGCACAAAAACCCAATCCGTCTGCTACTGCTCTTCAAGGAGTACGGATGGCAGTTGCGTGTTGGCGAATATTGGTTTGATTGATAATAGTTCCCGTATAACGTGAACTGGTTTTCGCTGACACTTGTAAATCCTGTACGCAACATATGCAGAACATTACACACGTTTACTTTACCGTACGTAGAAGCTCCATGTACGTTATAACTTTTACGGGTGACCAGTGCGCATGCTCAAAAAGCAAAGAGCCTACGTTTGTCTCACGGACGTACGCGAGATCCCAAATTTTACTTTGCGGTGTTCACGTTGCTTCGGCGCGTATAGTTGACCAACGTGGTGGTGCACTGCCCCCCGGCTTCCCTGCGAAAACACCTTTGTCGGTAATCCCTCAGTGCGATATTGTGTTTTAAGGTGCGGATTTCGCCTTCAGTTTGCCAATTCTAACCCCCACCTAAAGTATAAATCAACAACCAGCTTTTGTTTCTCAGATAAAAGAGCAATTTTTGAGGTGTTAAACCTGATGAAGTAGCGTTTGTCGTCGTCATAGCAACGGGCTCGCGAGATCGCGCGTAGCTACGGCATTGTTTGTTTCCCTGAGTAGATGGCGCTAAGAGTAGCGCGCGTTTATGAGCGGAGGTCGCGTGCGTTGACACGCCCTAAGCGCGGAGTGCGCCGCGTCCTTGTAACTAAAATTGTTTCAAACTACATGTGCTTGGGCAATGTATGCTCTTGAAATTTGCGCACGTGAACTCTCTACGCACGTGAAACTAAAACTGCTTTTTATTGCCTTTTGAATAAATTGGCCATCTTTCGTGTTCAGTAGAAAATCTACCGCCTCTTTTTTCAAACATGGAATAAACTTTCCCTTTCAAATTTATTTCACAAAATTTGGTATTGCTAATTCTGTAGCTTCAGTGCTTGATCCGCTTTCACCCCCCCCCCCTGTGCCCTCAGGGTCGCTGTTCCAAACCCTCAAAAAACTTTGGGCGGACGCCCATAATTGCGTTCGTAATTTTTTCAAAGCAAGTGTTCCGAAATTTGTCTAACGGAGTGTGTAATGCGAAGTTTGTTTTCTTCATTATAGCGCAAATACGAAGAGTATGGACTATGTCTGGAGCTTAACGGAGTATCTTCGTGCTATGCTAACACCGACCCAAGAGTGTACAAATATGACAGCAGCCGTCCAACAAGGACGACAGACCGCCCCCCAACTGTGCCACCAAAGCATTCAAAGTGTAAAAAACGATGATTACATCCTTTCCATCACACAGCTAAAATCAATAAAAACTTCAATGCTTGGGAAGGCTTAACAAATACTTGCTGTGTAAGCTGTTCCTCTTCATGTAGTTTTTGACCAGATGTGTGGGGAAAATAAAGTCAGTGCCGCACAGAGATTCAGCAAAATATTTTTTTCTGTGACGATTACACTTTTCTCTTGCTTTTCCGTGACTTCGGTTTTTAAGTAAGGCACCAGCACTAGAACTGCACTAGAACTCAAAATATGCAGCGAAATCACACACGCTGTAGATATGGTCATTTTTTGAACAAGACAATGCGAGTTTTTTTGGAGAGAACCACCGAACGAAACTACATATGCAGGCAAGATATTTTAGAAGTTTTCTAACCCTATAGTAATTTGCATCAATAAAACCAAGTAGGCCGGCTCACTATTAAACCAAATACGTGTCCAGCTCTTTATGACTAGTAAGACATGATATCCGCTTCAAAATGTATTGCCTGAACGCGAGGTTTTCTACTCGAGTAATATAAGTGGGCTTATACGCCCAGCCCGGTATTTTACGACCCTACGCGCACATCCGAAAATTTGCAAACTATGCTGAAAATTTTACCTGAGTGCGACTGTTTCGAAGGCATAATTTCAGATGCCAGAAACGCATAAAAATATTTCGGCGAATCACAGCCACTCTTGTATAAAAGGGCTGGCTAGTGAAAGTAACATGCAAGCCGTAAAGAAAGCGGTTGCCTGTTGCAAGAAAAGTAGCGCCATCTCAGCGAAACACCGATCACATTGCATGAAGTACGCAACATGTTTAGGTCAAATTGACTCGTCAGTGCTCGCAAGAAACAAAAGTTTTATTACACGGCTTTATGCGACGTTCCAAAAGGTAATCATGAGAACAGAACACCATGACAAGAGAACAGACGTTCTGGCGTTTAGCTTTGGTGAAGACCTTTATATGTCTCATGGCTGCTACACAGTTCAGAACACGTTTCTTAGAAAAACCACAAGTAAAAATATCGTCCGCCTTAACACCAGTAGGTTGTATTTCTCCAGCCTCAGAAACAAAACGCAGTTAAACGCGACGCATCAGTGAGAAGGCATTAATAACGAACCCGCAAGTAGTGATAAAAGTAATAACAAATTTACCCACTTTGGTCCGAATGTCTTCTTGCGGCGCTTCTGAGCCTCTGTTTTGTACCCCACCTAATCCTGATGGTCTTCCCCTCCCGTCTCGCTGCTCCCACGATAAACTCTTCAACAATGGTTCATGGCAGCCGATATTGGCCGCGTGTACGGTTCGTGCGCCGTCTATTGAAAAACCTTGTGACAATTGGAGACGGAATGCCCCGGCCGGACTTGGTATTGTTTTTTTGTTTTTGTCATTTGTGGTAAAAACAAAATATAGTTTTCACCGAAAATTCTTTATTTGCTCTCGCAAATCTCAAGCGCGTATCGGCTATTAGTTAAAGGAACACTGCCTAGTACCGTTATGGACTGATGTTTTGCCTCAAATATATGCAATGTTTTAACGCGAAAGTGTTTTATTACGGGATACACGACAGTTTTACTTACGTCGTCACGGAAGTGACGCCAGAAGAACGAAGTAAGCGGCCTGTAAAGGGTGCACTCTTGCACACAGGGTCTTCTTGCGGGAAGCCTCCTTTAGCACTAAAGAGTAGTAGTAGTAGTAAACCAAGCGCTCGTAGTAAACCAAGAGTGTAAAACATGGGTGTATTAGTCTTTTTTGGTAAGATAAAATGTCATCACCCCGCTACAAAGGGGAAACCAATAGCAATCATCAATCATCACCATCATTACGTTATACTTCGCGTTGTTCCTTTTCGGGTTTTATATTTTAAGGCAAAAGTGTTTTATCGCGGCATGGCGAAGTCTTCACTGACGTCATATCCGTCACATAAATAACGCCAGTACACCTTTTGCCGAAGTGACCCGGCAAGCACACCCACAACACAGCTGCCGACCCGCAAATCGTGCTCAGCCGCACATTACGCTGCACATTCCACTTCGTGTTTCACTTATTCCTATAACAGAGGAATCAGCCACAGTTTTTTGTACTAGAAAGAGCGCGAAAACGACGTACCTCAGAGAAGGCGCCGTAAAGGGTGCTCACTTGTGCCCTTTGTTCACCTTCTCGCTTAAGCGCACGGTGTTGCGTTTATTGCAAGGATAACAAAACTCTATTTGAAGTTATCGAAATCGAAAAGCTTTTCATGTGGTAACAGAAAGCCTGAAAAGTGGGGAAAGTTCGGGGGCTCCATCATGCATACGGTTTCATACTGTCTCACTATAGCGGCCAGTGGCGTGCAATTTTTGGTTATCATGGAGGTGATTCTGTGACGCGAACCCGTGATTATCCAACTTCACCTACCTTGGGGCTTGACCATCGTTATGTGCAGTAGGTTTCGAAATGTTTTTGTGCAATCATTTTAGATTTTGACGTGAAAAGCGCCGGTGGATCATTTCGGGACGGAAGTCCTCAAAGTGTCTGATTCTAGTGGCTACAACAAAAAAATACCGCAGGGCTGGACTGAAATGCATACGGGAAGCAGTGGCATTGGCGTGTAGTCTCTACTCTAGCACCTTTGATGTACAACGGCGTTTCATAAAACCAACGCAAACATTGCATTGCGCACCTGGGGGACTATTCCAGAAGGCCCGATATTGAGCGAAACTCGGAAACACGAGGTTTAGCGACGCCCACGCAACATAATGATATTATTCTGAGGTGGAGTTCAACCGTATTCAAAATGCAATTCATGCTATTTGCTGATTCTTGGGGTGACGTAGCCAGTCCATAACAGCTCGTTTCAAGGAGGGGTCACTTGGGCGTGGCGCATTTTTCACTTCTGTCTCTCGTTCCACTGCTGCACTGGTGGCTATTGGGTACAAGCAAATCCAACTAAGTTACTTTATCGCGCTTTTATTTTAATAATCTGTATATCCCCGAAAAGTTCGTTTGTTTTTGTTTGTTTTTCTTGAAATTGTGAGCTTTTTGTCGGCTCATTGTTTGAAATTGGCCGCCCTACAAAGGTGTTTCTGCCCATTTCTGGCGTCGGCGACAGACGATGCAATCACGTGACCAAGGCCGGCTGGCAAAAAAAAGCGGGTAATGTAAACACAACACATTCAAAGTATCTGCTCTTCGGTGTTAACGAGTCCCTCCGTGCGCTTTCAGATACAAAATTTCCTAGCGACACTAAAGTCTGTTTATGTGGTTCTTAATAACAACTGATACACTGTACTTGCGATACTTATTACAAGTGATGATTTTACTTGCGACAATTCTTCACTGATAAAGTGCACTTGCGTATTTTTTCTCACCTTTATTTCTGTCTCTCGGTATGAATTTTGGCATTACTACGACCGGCTTCTTTTCTTCTACACCGTGTTTGCGTCAGTTTCTTCTCTTTTATTTCGCTGTGAACTCGTCAGCAAGAAGACTGGCACACAGCACAGCCTCCGTATAAGGGGGGTTTTGCGCGGCTGGTGCGCCCCTGTCCTTCTCATGTGTCATTACGTTCACTTTCACGCATTATTCTACAAGTATTACTTGTCCAATTCACAGTTTTGTGAATTTTCCAACCGAGCCCATTCGCTCCTCAAAACTCTCCCACGCGGGCAAGCGTCATGAGCAATCCCCCAAAGAGACCAACTTCCCGAAGAAGCCTAGCAGAAGAAGAGGAGGAAAAAGGAGACATGGAGAATGTGATGGGCAACCCCCCTCAGGGAGGGGACTGCAAGAAGGAAAAGAAGAGAGGCGCGTGGACAGACGAGAGCGAGGAATGGCGACGCCTGCACGGAAGCTCTAGACACCGAACCTGGAAAGCTAGGCGCCCAGCCGGCCTCGTGAGCGCGGCAACGATCCTGAGCGCAACAACGTACCCTTGGCGGCTTCAGAGACGACCACCAGCGGGGCGACCTGGCTTGAACGCTCGGGCTGCGCACCCGAAACAAGGTCCCCACGGCACCCGGGGTACGCACCCTGGTCTCTGGCAGCGTGTCCGGCAAGCCTCTCAAGTCGTCATCGACCAGCGGACCCTAATGACTACCGCTGCAACCAGCAACGAGCATCAAGTGTAAAGTGAGCTGAAGTTAACTGTGTATAGTGCTTGCGCCCGGAACGTTTTACGCTACTGCAGTGAGGAGCGCTGTGGTGTGTGGAGTCGTGCGCGTTATTTTCGTTGCCTATTAAACGTCTAGTTTTTTCTGCGTCCCGTTTTCCCAGCTGATTGACGTGACAGCAAGTCGCCCAATTGGGCATGTGCAACCAAGAAACGAATAGCAACAGCCACAGCTTCTGAAATGTGATTCCTTTATTTCACTTTGCTCTTCACAGCTCTTGTTCGAAGAAGCTCTCCACAGTGGGTGTTTTTTTTATGAACTCTATACATTCACCCTTCTTCTGGCGTCACGCTGTTTCTTTCTGTGTCAGCTGTTCCCTTCGCAAGCTTTAGATGAACCGCTTCCTCCCAGACGAAAAAGACGCTAGACAACACCCGTTGTAATGCGTAAAGATCGCCTCCGATAATAGACACACGCTGTTAATTATTTTCTATCCTCCGAATAAAATTTCCGCAAGAATGGTGTGACACGCAACGCTCAAGAGAAACAATCTGCCGCACTCACGATAAATGAAGCGCATGGTCATGCAACGTCACATTGGAAAGTTTTGCTAGCAAACAATAACTGAAGCACGGCCACTCGAGCGAAACCTTTCCGTTGAGCGGTCGCGACTGAAGCGTAGGCTCTGGCTTCAGACGGATAAACACATCGTAGAACCTGCGGAAGCCATGTCCGCCTAACCACATAAAAAGGGGAAAAACTTGTCTGCAGTAATCCTATTGCATGCACCCCAGCTGATTGTCGACTGGGGGCGGTCGCTTGTGTGGTCGCTACCAACGCTTCTGTGGAAGGTGTTGGTCGCGTAAAGGGAGCCAGATGGCTGCACAGCCAATGCATAGTACTTTAAGGAGACGAAAGAGGGCTTGAAAATCATCTTCCTCTAAACAAAACACTCTGTCGGATAGATATATGCCTGCTACGGCGACCGTAAACAATGAACCACGCCGCAGCAGCCACCAACACGAGCGTCACGAGTTCCACTCGGTCATGCAATAGCTCTCCCGAGTTTCCTCCGAGATCTCGTGACAATCACACGCACCCAGCCTAACCGTGAACGCGGTATAGCGACCGAAGCCCCACCCAGTTATGGCGGCCATAACGTCCACATCGCCGGAGGGGTAGGGTTGCAGCCACGAACTCACTTGCATTGGGTGCTCTAGCAGAAAAGCTTAGCAGAAAACAATGAGCAAATGAAGTCCCCACACCACAGCCAATCAATTGCTGCCACAGTCACGGAGGTGGGAGGGGGGGGGGGGGGAGGGGGGCGTCCGGCCAGTACGATGTTCTCGCTCTAGTCAGGTCGATACGAAGGCCGAGACGAAAAGATGTTTCCACGGCACCCATATATATAGACAGCAAAAACACAATCGATGACAGATGACACACCTTCAACGACTAAAACGCGCTCGTAAAGAGGTTGAAACACGCTCATGACACGTAAATTGGGGCGATGTCTGATACTACGCCCGCCGTCCGGACGCAAACAAAGCCGGTCACGTTTGACCATCGGCCGAAGGGCACGTTCCTTTCGCTAGAGGGAACTGCTTCGCTTTATTAATTTGGGCTTGCACTTATCAGCACTGGCGCCGCCCTCAAACCACGTAGCAAATCCATTTCGGTGGAAGAACAGGGGCGGTATTCTCGAGTTTTGTGCCTTTTGCGTCCCTTTCAAAAGTGTCCCTTTTGGCAAGCCCTGATTGGCTAAAAGCAAACAACCAGAAGTGACGTAACGCAAGCGCGGCAAACCTACTGCCAACACTCACTGCTTAACCGGAAGTGCGTAACGAGGAAGGGGTGCAAAAGGGACGTTTTCAAAAGGGACAGTTACGAGAATACCGCCCCTGAACACCGAGCTAATCGGGGCCGCCCCGCGCCACTTTTGGAGGGCGGAGCTTTAAAAGAACGCTGGAACGAGGCCGGTCTGTTTAAAGGTATAACTGGATCATCTACTTTAAATGACGAAGTGCATATTGCAACTCGATTCTACACGGCGCTGCACGCGTATTTTGGTAAAGCCGTGCTTTTTCAACGTGAGCGACCTGAACTGGGCGCGCTGATAATTAGCGAGTTTTAGCTGACCGTTTTTCCCGGTCCGCTCGCTATGATAGCAAGCGGGAGCACCGTTGCGCATGCGCGGTGAGCTTGGCCGTGAGCGGCATTGGCTTCGGTTGCGCTGAGCGTGCCGGCGATACCGGAGGTAACCGTCCAAAACAGCCAGCTAAAACTTTCTAATGCCAATGGCTCTCCGCGCGATTGCGCCGGTGCCGCTTGAGGTTTATCGGATGCTGTACTATCACTACTTTGTTAACTCGAGCAGCTAGAAAGTCGGCACCGAGCTATCTCGGGCCTTCTGGAATATCACCCGTTGTAGATACTCAAGCCACGCTGTTTCAGCCTGGTGCCGTTAATGACGAGGCTTGCAAGCACAACGCTAGCGTGGTAGCACCAAATGCTATAATAATCTCATACCAGCAGTAAGTGTGTGTGTGTGTAGCTGGCGATGTTTTAATATTATTGCATGAGCGTCGATCAACGGGTGAGTCAGCGCTTAGTCGTAGTAGAAATTTGCGATGAAACGAGCAGTCAGGTCGTATTCACCGTAGAATCCCGCCAGTGCAACCTTCGTCGGCTAAGCTATACGCGCAAGCCCAACAAGCCCCTCACCGCTGCTAATCATCAGATGTATTTATGGGCATCAACAACGTGCATGCATAATCGCTCTGACCGCCAGTGACCATACTTGTGGGATATTTCAGAGTGTGAGCCATAGTGTTTCGAGCTAAAAGGAGTTCAATGTAGTGAAACTAGTAATCTGTAATATACTAATCTGTAATATACTATAATATGATCTCGTAAAGCCGTACCGTATAGGGATGGAGAAATATCCCTATGCTACGGTAAAACGGCTTTGCCTGACGTTACAGAACTTGGCACCGACCACTTCAGGGCTTACCAGTACTTTTCAGCCAGAACCTATGGCTTGATGCCATTATAAGCCTTCAATAGGCGTTCATCAGCATACTTGGCCTTTCATGAAATCGTCATCAGTCTACATCGGTCATAGTGCGGTCCTATATACTACAAAATGTAGCTGTAGCAACTGTTGGCATTACTGAAGCCATGGTTCAGTGCCTGGACATTGGCATGTCGATCAGGCACAAGGAAATTTGATGAAATTAAAGTTTGAATTTATTGGCACAACAACAAAGTGCAGATTTAGGTTTGAATCACTTATAAAAACCACTCGCCGCCGTCATACGCTGCTATACTCATTGATTGATTGTAGGGTTTAACGCACCGAGGCTATACAGGCGCTGAGGCGAGACGTAGCGGGTGGTTGTGTATTAATTTTGACCACCTCACATTGGCGTCACCGGCATTTTGCCTTGAAAGAGGCAAACCCGTTTAATCACAAGGTAAAGGGAGAGGTCTGGGAAGAGGAGACATGTTCTGATGCGTCTCGAGAAGAGAAAATGCCCCTTTTGCATCCTCTTGCCGACCGCCCATGCCACCTTGGGATCTGTGACCTGCGGCAAAACCTCTAACACACGGGCATTTGCGATTTTCTCCTCCATCAGAAAAGCGGCTGAGGGTGCTGGGAATAAAACACGCATCTTTGGGCTCAGCAGCACATCGCCACAGCCACTGAGCCACCGCGGTGGGTTACACGTTGCAACATTATTATGTTATGCAATACAAGGCAGCCAACTTCCCTGAGGCAGTAGTTTGAAACGTTCGAGGCTGGTGAGCAGAAAATATACCTACTATGTAGTTATAATGAGTGCGGACATCAGTTGCCTCAGGAGTGTATTGATATTATTATGGAATATCGACTGCCACTATATTGGTGCCACGATTCAGTTTGCAGTTGTGTACCTCTGCAGCCTGTTTTTCAAACCAGCGAACCGATGGACACTCGGTGCTTTATGTAGGAACAATCGAAATGGTCACTTTAAGTGTCTAACATAGTGAGTGCCTTGCAACGGCTACATTAATACATAAGAAACCCTGAAACAGCTTATAGCTCTTGCGCAAACGTGGTTTCACCAGCATCTGGCCCCAAAATAGAAACAGGGCAAAAATGTCTGATCAATGAATGCAATAAGCTTCTTAAAATTGCCGACACACAACATAACAATATGCAGTGTAAATGAACAGCAGTGGATAGAATCACACTTTGATAACGGGCACAAGTTAGTGAGGCAGCCTCCGTCAACGAGTATCTTTTAAGCCGTTCTACTAGTGCGACACAAGAGAGCGCAGTTTAAAATTTTTCCATTGTTAAGGAGCAGGCATATCGCTGGTGTATAAACAAAACACTGTATCCACAGTACAGAATGACAGTTTTAGAAACATTCACATAGTGGAAGTAGGACCCCATCGTGTAGGTTTTTATAGCTATGTGGCAGTAGGTGACGGAGTAACGAAATCGGTTCTTAATGCCACGTGATCACGAGGAATTAAGTGGGCAGCGAGTACGCGCTACCTCCATTCCTGCTGGTGGCACTATGCACGTTCTTTTTGGGCACAATCTGCAGTGTGAATACCACTTCAGGAACACAGTGGGCTAAAACGCCACGCCGACTACTTGTATTTCATACTTTCAGTTCAGCAAGCACGTCTACAAATGTTCAAATGGCTCTTCACGGTACTAGTAGTTTAACGAGGCTATCCTGTTGTGCAGAGGCTATCACAAAGGGAAAGCCGCCCCTAAAAGCCACGCTTACACATACAATGAATTGTATCGATCGTATACTTCTTCGCAGCCATCGACTGTGTCCAACCCTCAAGAAATAAACAACACTTTTTATAGCATTGCAAGGTACTCTCCTTAAAAATGTTTTGTCAACATTGTGTGGCTCAAAGTACAGAATTTGCTAGAATGAAAGTTTTTTTAGGTTGGAAGGAACGTCTCTTCAAGCCCTTTTGCTTTTTTTTGAAATAGTCTTTGCTAGAATCGTGTTTTTTTCCCGGGCTACCGGCAAGCCAGCCTCGTCTAGCACTGCAGATCAGCCACTCAAAGATCTTCTTGAAAACAGACAGCATGCAGGCTGCCCCCTTATGGGCTGCCGACAAGTTAATTTTTTTCGCTGTTCACACAGCTGGTACCTCTACAAAAATTGTTTTAGGGTTTAAGGTTTTGCTAGGCTTGTGTACAGATATTTGGGGCAAAATTATATTTTGTTATAACCCAACACTAACATGCTTACCTACACAAAAGGACAAGGCAAAGTAATTTTTCTAATAGCTCTGACTTTTTCAAGAAACCCATACAGCCTTTTGTTTTTTGCTGGTCTTTATTTAAACCAAACAGAAGAAACATACATAGTATACGCAGATAACCATCGTTCTTGTCAAAGAGGCGTGGTTTATCAAGACATCATTTGAGCAGCTGGATTATTAGAGAGAGAAAAACTAGATTTTAAACCTATTCCATGGAAGCTTTAAAATATTAAATGCACGAAGGCAAATTGTGTATCGTAGGAACGATACTGCAGAGGCATAATTTAGTTCCTATTTAAAAAGTATCGCCTAGCCTGTAATATTGTCACGAAACCAAGGACGACGCAGTTGTCTTCAAGGAAAACAAGTTTATTGTAGAGGACTTGGGTTCCCCTAACAACTCAAAGAATGCGCAAGCGACGAAGGAGCAGTCAATCAAGTGACGTGCGCCAGCGAGCGTCGGCAAGTGGAATACCGCTGAGTCTGCACTGCGGCGCCAGTGTTACTCGGCGTGAGTGTTTCTTTCGGCACGAGTGTTTCTCGTAGCTTTGATATACATCCAGAACACTGTAGATCAAGGAAGAATATTCTAGGTTATGACGTTAGGGCGAAAAGCTCTCGGTATCAAAATGAGATAAGCCGTGCGGCATAAAAATAAGGAATGGAACACGCGCTTCGCTCGGGACACAGATAACACTCGGGCGTTGCCGGGCAGTAAAAACAAAACATAAACAAACCCACCCAATGCATGGTTTGCGGCATTACTCCCCCTCTAAGAGTGCATCGACCCGATGCTAAAACAAAACGGCAGCACGAAAAAAAAAACAACGAAAATTCCGTCATCTTGCCCCGAAAGGTTTGAGGTGACCGACGTGGACGACTTTAGGTCGCGTGCGTCATCGTAAAGTTGCGGGATTACCATCGGGGATCACTTCTTAGGTAAGTTCGCGAACACGTCGTAGAATCTGGTAGGGTCCACAATACCGTCGCAGAGGCTTCTCACTGAGTCCGCATCATCGGATGAGAGTCCAAACGCACACACGATTACCTGGGAGGTTCTCACCGTCTCGGCAGCGGAGGTTGTTGCGTCCCGTATCCACGTGCTCCTGGTCCGTTGTAGGAACTCGAATCATCTGGTGGGCCTCCTCCGCACGCTGAAGGTATCCTTGGACGTCGGCGTTGAGGTCGTCGTATTTTACGTGCGGGAGTATGGCTTCAAGGATCATAGTCAGCCGTCTTCCGTAGACAAGCTCGAACGGTATTATCTGCGCAGTTTCCTGGATCGCTGTGTTGTACGCAAACGTGACATGCGGGAGAACTTCGTCCCAAGTTTTATGCTCAACGTTGACGTACATATGACCGCATATCCGCTATAGTTTTGCTCAGGCGTTCCGTTAGTCCATTCGTTTTGGGGTGATACGCCGTCGTTCTTCGGTGATCTGTCTTGTAGAGTAAGATTCCTTGCATAGGCTCCGCAGTAAAGGCCGTTCTGCGCTCTTGATTGCGACTTCAGGGGCGCCATATCGCAGCAGAATTTGGTATATGAAGAACTTTGCGACTTCTTCTGGAGTCCCTATCGGAAGCTCGGCGGTCTCTGTGTAGGGCGTCATGTAGTGGGTCGCTACGGCAATCCACTTGAGCTCAGATTGTAACGCACCCAGAAGGTTCATTCTAATCTGTTTGGAAGAACCTCGATGGGACGGGTACCGACCGCATAAGTCCGGCGGGTCTTGTCGGGGGCATTTTTCGTCGCTAGCAGTCACGGTAGTTCCGGACGAAGTGGGGGACGCTGGATGTAAGGCAGAGACAGCCGTACTTCGCCTTGATTGTTCCAATAGTCTAACATTGCCGAGATGTCCGGAAGATGGGACGTCAAGGCACGCTTTTAAGTATTTGTCACGAAGGTCTACGGGGATGACAAGAAGATAATCCCTTCCCGTTCCGTGGCTCAAAGTCTTCACGAGGACGAAGTTTTTCAGGCTGAATGCTCGTAGGTCACGTTTGAAGGTCGTACTGATGGCAAGGTCGCGTCCTTCGAAATAGTCCATCGTAACGCATGAGTCGGCACGTTGCTGGGCAGCTAGGTCACTCTCCGTCACGACTCCGAAGAACTCGCTGTTTTCATAGAAGTGTTGTGGTAGTGGCTCGATGTGGGCGCGGGACAGGCAGTGGGCGACGGAGTGTTTCTTGCCGAATTTATATCCAATTGTAACGATGACCTCCTGCAGGCGCAAGCTCCACCGCCTAAGACAGCCATGGGGTTCTTCATATTGGCCAGCCAACATCGCCCATGGTGGTCTCTCAAAACCTTGAATGGTCTACCATACACATGTGGGCAAAATTTTTAAATGGCCCATATAATAGGGAGGCACTCTATCTCATAGGCTAGGTATTTCTTCTTTTTTTCCTATTGACCACTGCTGGGATAGGCGATTAATTTTTCGCAGCTGCGTTGCTTTGGACGAGAACGACACCCAAGGCTATATTCCGTTTCGCCGTTTTCGCCAAAATAAGCGAGCATGGCGGGCTTTGAAATCGTTGTTACAGGTCGCAGAATGCTTCTTCGTGGGTGTTTACCCAGTTGAAAGGGGTGCTATCTTTTGTCAAGCACTTGAGTGGCTCTGCAATGTGTGCGAAGTTAGCCACGAAGCGCTGGAAGTACGCGTACAGTTCGAGGAATCTTCGCATTTTCTTCTTATCCTTCGGTCTTGGGAAGTTCGCTATGGCTGAAGTTTTCGCTGCGTCAGGCAGGACTTCCGTGGTGTTCACGACTTGGGCCAAAAACCAGAGTTCGTCTTACGCAAAGCGGTACTTTTGAGGCTTCAGCCTTAACCTCCACGTGCAAATAGCCTCGAGTACAGAATCCAATCTTGCAATGTGTTCGTCGAAAGTTCCGGCAAATACCACAACGTCGTCGAGGTATACAAGACAGGCGTGCTACTTCAGGCTAGCTAGCACGGTGTCCATGACTCTATTAAACGTTTCTTGTGCTGTGCACAGCCCGAACGGCGTCCCCTGGAACTTGGAAAGGCTGTCGGCGGTTATCAATGCAGTCTTCTCTCGGTCTCTCTCGCCCACTTCTACGTGTCAGCCCGTCTTAATATCCATCACTGAGAAGTTCTTCGTGGGACCGCGGTGGTCGAGGGCATCATCGATTCGTGGCAGGGGGTACAGATCCTTTTCCGTGAATTTGTTTAGTCGTGGGTAGTAAACGAAAAACTTTTATGTGCCGTATTTCTTCTTCATGAATGCGACCGGCACAGTCGAGGGGCTTTCGGTGGCTATATAATGTCATCGCTGAGGATCTCTTCCACTTGTGTACGGAGGGCTTCCAGCTCATGTGAAGACACGTGGTACGGTGAGTGCCGGGAAGGTGGGGCTCCATCTTTGGTTATTATCCGGTGCTTTGTTAGAAGTGTCTGAAGTAATTTTCAGCTCCACGAAAAACACTCGCTGTAGTGACGCAGTAAAGCCAATAATGTGTTCATTTTTTTATTGCGGCAGGGCCGTACTCACGTCGAAGGGACGTGGAAGGCTGAAGGTATCTTCGGGTGCACGTTCAAAGTTGGCGACCGCGATGACGTAATTTGCTTCTGGCGTTCTTGGAGCAACGCAATTGCAGCACCACTGTTTAAATGCTGATACTCCTCCGTGAAATTAGTGACCACAATGTGGGATAAGCGTTGCTTAATCTGCGCAATGCTTCTTTCGACAGAGACTGCGGTCGAGAAGTCACTGTATACGGTAGCGTTTACGTCAGAAGCAGCATCTTCACAGCAGAAGGTGATCATCACGCTTGCGCGCGGAGGCAGTCTGACATGATCATCGGCAATTCTTACAGCTGTACGGTGTTTGGGGTTCGGTTCCGGCTTGATGGAGTGATCGGAGAAAGACATTTATCGACCGGGTCTGTATATCAATTATTTCACCCTTGCCCAGCAAAAGTCATTGACGAGGATTATGTCGCGGGAGCAGTAATGCGAAATGACGAACGCGGTAAGGTAGCTTTCCCATCGATGGTGGCCCGCGATATGCACGTTCCACTTGGCGTTATGAGTTGGCTTACTGCTGTGCGTATGTTTGGACCATCCCATCTGGTAGTAACTTTCTTCAGCTTGAACACGAATCACCCGGTCATTACCGAGTAATCGGCTCCCGTGTCTATGAGAGCGACTACAGCAAACCCGTTGTTGGACAAATGGGCATCGGACGCCGCTTTCCTGGAGTTTCGTGTGTTGCTGGGCGTCGTATCTCGGCTTGTGTGGGAAGACGGTCGGGGGCTATGCGTCGTCGTGGTCGTCGTCTTCTCACCGGTAGGCTCGGTCATGTCGGGTACCCGTCGCGCCGTTTAGTTCACGTCGAGTTCGGCAGTCACGTCCGGGTTTGATCTGTTCGTCTGGCGGAGGTAATGTCGCGAATGGTGGTCTTCAGTGATTCGTTGCGTCGTTGGAGCGTTTTCGTTTTTCCGCCGTTGTGCCACTTCCCCTCCAAAGGTTGTTGCTTATAGTTTCCACTGCTAGAGCTAGGCGACCTTCTAATTGGGAAGCCAGCAGTGTTACGGTGGGTCGGTGATTGGTATGGGTAGGGCGAAAGAAAACGGTTGAAATGGACTTGGCCAGGGCTGGTTTGAGATAGATACTTGTCGATCTCGTGGACACGTGGTCATTGGCCAGGGTGCGCGAGATGCATTGACAGAGAAACCGCGCAGTGGAGTTCCTTGTTGGGGCAGCGAAGATAGGTGCTGTCTGCCTTGCCACAGTGGTAGCACAGAGTACGATTATCTGAAGTTCGCCCTACGCCTGTCTTCGTCTGCGTCTGGTTTTGAACTACAGGGGGGCGGGCGGGCGACGGTGGGCGGTGGTGCGTCGGGGCCATCTGACGACGGGATGAAGCTAAGCGAGGTACACGAACAGCTTCTGCGTAGACCATAGCTTGTGGCTCACGGGTTGCTTCCGACGGAGCCGAACTTCCCAGTGTGTGTTCAGTTTCTCAGATCACATCGGACAGGGAGGCGAGTTGGGGTTGCGGCCTTGGTGGGAAATGTTTCCTCAGTTCCTTGAGAATGACGGCGCGGATTGTTTCCCGTAAGTCTTCGGACTCGTGTCCTGGGGCGCTGGTGGGGTTCCCCAAAAACGCGTTGAGTGGTCGATCGTACTGCATCGAACGCACCTCCAGAGTGCTATTGATCCTAGAAGCCTCCATCACGAACTTGGCGATGGTTTTTGGGGGGTCGTAATTGAGTACAGCTGAGCGCTTTTGTTTAACTCCCGCATTAGAAAGTGCACCTTCTCTTCAGCCATTTCGGGGTCAGCTAGTCGGAACATTATCTTATCAAGAGAAATTTCGTCATTTTGCCTACGTAGTGGCGTAGTGTAGAAAACGAACTTTCCTCCCGTGGCAGAACGTAGCTGCTGGTGGTTCCCACAGAACGTCGAAACAAAATTTCGCAGGCTTTCCGTGACGAGCCAACTGCCGATCACCTCGGCTACCCACATAATCTGGCTAAGATCCAGAAGACAAACTACTGGCCAAAACTCTCTGCCGCCGTGCGACATTACGTGCGCAATTTCATGAATTCCCATGGCGCAAAACACGATCGCTGCGGCAAGCGGGCCTACTTCAAAATTACCCCGGACACGTTTTGCGTCTCTTTGTCCTTGTCCGCATCGGGACAATGGTGTTTCGAGGAAGGTGAAGGTAGGGTAGCTATCCGGACAATCTCCATCGTGGGTGTGTACATGGATTCTGCGACCGTGCCTTGTGCCAGAGTGAGTCACCCATTTTCGCTAAGACCAGCCGACCGAACACCATTGCTGCCTGGCCATTACTGCCTGGTTAAAAGCCACGCCTAATTAATAGGTTTATCAACACCCTGCTGTCTATACCTGCGTCCACTGAGACGCAAAACCGGTGCCAAAGTGTTACGTGACGGCCGAAGAGAGGACGGAACCATGGTTGATGATTAAGGGACCAATTTAAAAGACAAGATATTCTAATTACTTTGAATACAAGACCGCCGTTACAGATCGTTCGCTCAGACTGCACGCCCCCACACACAGCAGCTTCGTCGTTTATCGTCGTGTCCACAGTGGCATGCCTTCCTGCTCCCGTCTACCTCGTCTCGTGATAAAATTATTGTTGCAAATATAGCGGGCAATTCATTTCCTTATTCAGAAAATTCAAAATGAAGAAGATCCAATTGGTGGTGATGGGTATACAAGTGTTACCGGTTTGCGACATTGAATAATGAAGAAAATATTCGCCGTATTCACCGTACTTTGAGGTAATTAGTGCATTATGTTAAAACAAAAATCTGCATTGTAAGGGTCCAGTACCGTATTTTCTAAAGCATTTATTTTTCTACTGGGAGAATGTGCCATAGGTGCACACTTATGGTCCTGATTTAAGAAACGTTGAATCGCCTTTCATTGGATAGAATTGAGTGCACGGCCACGCATTGTTAGCTGACATCAATATATTGTCCATTAAGGTGGCATGTATCCTGTAATAGACAAGTGTTACATCTGTAACAATAAAATGGCTCGTCCTGTCAACCGACCATTCGAGAAACACTGAGCAGACATTCTGCGCAAGCTACATTCGCAATGGCTGAAAATACATTAGTAATGGTTCCTTTGTAGATCACGTAAGAATACATAGCACGGAAACAGGCCATGTGCTTCCGAAATAGAATATACCAAAAATGTAGCAAAAGTAGCAGGTGCTAACGCCATGACTAAAGTCTCTTTCCGCAGTAGCTTTCCGCTCAATTAATTCTTGACTGTATACATGAGTAAGTAGAGTACACGTTCAATTGCTATGACATTTATATATAATAATGGGCTTAATTTATAGGTATTCCACAAAGGCATGTCGACCCGTTGCGGTGATCATTATTACCAGAGGCAATATTTTAAGAAATAGGCCTCACACACGCTTCAGGGGACCCGTCCTGTAGGGCGTAGGATTCATGGTTGAATCATATTTGAAGCTTATTGTTTGTTTTTGTTGCATTTGGCGCCGCTGTTTACACCGCAAGGCACTGTTTATAGTTTGTGTTTGTTCTTCTTCTCTCTCGCCTCTTTTCTATGCCATTTCTTAACTTGTTTCACGCCTCTCTAGCCAGACCGGGAAATAATAAATTTACTACAACACTCTTTCTCCAAGTACACGCCCAGAGAACGACAGTTTCCTAGTAGAAGGAATCTGACCATCAAGCTCAGCCAAGGTCAAGACATCGCCTAGTGTGGTTAAAGTCTGATCACTCGTCTGCCCTAAGGGGACACGCGCTGAGGAAAAGTGGAAAATAAAGGACACGTGACATCAAAAAAGATACAAGAAAGCATTGGCTGCATCCCAGTTCATTGCGCCGTCTCATTCGGGTAAGCGCTTCCCTGTTGTCCCATCTAAACACCACTGAGCGCATAACTTTATAACGCGCCTTTTTAAATTCTGTGTTACTTCTTGAAGGGGTGAAACCCGGCTCTGGCGGCATTTCGGAAGCGCGCTGTCATTCTGAATGCAAGCCCGCTTGCGTGGAAGCAAAGTTTGAGCCCTGGATGCAAAGTTTCAGCATGGCCCGAGTTGCGATTAAAGCTTGAAAAAGAAAGCACCCGTATGTTCCACGTATCAGCATAAAACGTTAACACTAAATATTTTATTATAAATGTTCAGCGAATTTATTTCTTAAGGCGGGAATGCATTCGCGACAGTTTAAATCGACGCTTTTCTGGTCTCACTGCTAGCGGAATTGTAACCCCGATGAACCCCGACGAGTTCTTTTCCCTCGTTGCGCTGGTGTGCTTTGAATTTTGAGTGAGTTAAAGGCAACAATGGGTGCAACATGACAGAGGTCTAACAGAAACGGTGACGGGGGGGGGCGCTCAGCATTCTCGTAAGGGATTCGTTTGCTGTTGTCCGAGTTGGAATGTTGGATAGCAGGTAGTTTGGTTTGGAGAAGAAGCGTTGATATTTTCGAATTGGTTACAGCGGCTTTGACCATGGACTCAGCCCTTTCATTTTTCGCGCATTAACCATCGTCTTCGTTATGAGAACTGAATTGAAACTTTTTAACACCTAATTTTGGGGTTGGCAATGTTTGACAAGACAGTTTTCGCAATTACATTCCTTAAGGTGTTTCAGTAAATGTTTTCTGCCTTGTAAGGGCACTATGTATGCGTTCTCAGTGTTCTTGTCCTCGTTTGTCGGCGCCGATTTTCTTCAAGACTGAATGAGGACACAAGGTTCTCTCGCGGAAGCACGCAGCCAGAAAAAAAAAACAAAGGGCGTCAACGTCATTCGGTAGGTCCCCATTTCCTGTGATAAAGCTAAGATCCAGCGGCTGCTAACTATACATAACAAATGGGTTTCCCGCTACTATACGATAGGACGACGGAACTTAGGTCGTGGCCGTTCCAACTTTAAATATAGTTATTAAACAAAGCTTTCAGCCCCTCACTGAAGTCCTGTCAAGAGTACGCAAAACACACTGCAAGAGTTTTCTGACTACGATGATGATTGTGGATGATGAGAAGAAAAGTTATAACGCTTCCCATGGTGGGAATCCACCCTAGTTCCTGACGTTGTGAAGACAATGATTGTACAATTGCGCCATTCCGGCGAGGTCTAAGCAGTGTGAACTTGCACATGGGTGCATAGACGTGCAAAAATATACAGAAAAGGCACACTTCCGTTTAAGGACGACAATGTTTGAACGCCAATGAAAACCCTTGAATGCCCGCAACAGCTAAGTACTAAGGAGCACAATTGTATTGCACTAAATCCTTTTGTTAACAAGGAGTGTTCGCCTAAAATGTGCACAGCCTTACGTGGTGCTTTAGAGCAATAGAATTTCGTCACGGGAGATCATACTACGTAGACCAAAGATGCAATGCATTACAGTATGCACACCATTCCGTGCATGTCCGTACCACCACACTAATTTTTGGCCGTTTCTGTGTTGGCGCTGCCGGTCTGGCGCTGTGTGTTTCGGGTGCCAGTTTGCTATAGTACCTGCATCTCCTGTTACAAAATGACAAATGTGATAAGTTGTATCCTCTAAAACCCGTGTTTCCTATACTCTCATGCTGCGGGAGTAACGGTAAAACTATAATCGCGCTTGGGTTTTCATTACGGTGTGCAGTATTCTCTGCCAGTGTGAACGGCTACGCAATGTTCTCTGGCAGTGTGAAGGCTATCAATAAGTCTCTAGCCTGCATGATTTGACACAACTAGCACAATCAGAAAATAAAGGGAAAATAAGGGTAAATAACCTGTGTGTTCAATGTGCAACTCCCGAATTGTAACTCGTCTGCAAGATATAATTTGTTGAAGAAGCAAAGAAATGGCCTGCAGGAAGCTCTTAGCAACAAAATCAAATAAGTGAACACAAAAAGAGAAAAACAACTTTTATATCAAAATCCCGGGGAAGCGGAGATAGCGAATCGGTGCTCACTGCGTGTACGAAGGTGCCATTCTTGCCGCCCGTACAAGTTGCATTGACGTCATTTCGCTTGACAGGTGAACGTAAGATCACGTGCCAGAAATAGACGGATGTGATACAAGGAGAGCTCTGATTCTAGGAAGGCTTTCACGTGACGTGCGGGCAGTGTGGCGGCCGAAGTAATTCGAGCGAAACGAGGTGAAATGAAAGTGAAGGAACAGGCGCAAACATATTATACCAGTCAAGCATTCCGTCGCGTATCTGTTCACCTCGCCGCAAATTATGTGTAAGACAGTAGTAGTGTGGGTGTGGCGTCTCTGCCACGTAAATGCCTGTATTCTCATTCATGCCCAACCATCACCCTCTAGCCCTCGTCTCCCTGTTGCCACGATAAACGTGGTGAACGTTTGCTCATCAATCCAGTTTTCCCCCATCAAACTACTCGCGCACCATCTTTTGA
Source organism: Haemaphysalis longicornis (assembly GCF_048455015.1). Classification (NCBI taxonomy): domain Eukaryota; kingdom Metazoa; phylum Arthropoda; class Arachnida; order Ixodida; family Ixodidae; genus Haemaphysalis; species Haemaphysalis longicornis. Next base: position 91,022,524 of record NW_027526295.1, read on the forward strand.
AACACTTTGTTACGGTTTGGATTGGCACTGGACCCACAAGCGACAAGGCTTCATCTGGAGCTCTTGTATGTTGTGTGAACTATTATTTTAACTGCCTTTTTCTTTTTGCAATCGCAAAATGGATGCCCATGTTTATTTTTAATTAGAGAACAGTTCAAGGACGAGCACGGAAAGTGTGCCCGAAGACCGGCCGTCTATGGCCGCTTTCTGAAATGTACGGCCAGTATCCAGGTTCTGGCAGCCACTGTTCAACCGATAAACAGCCAAAACTTGGCTACCATCACTTCGGCATTTCTTCGGCCGCCCGTGTTCAGGCACACAGTGGCAGGTATTTGGCTGCCAGATGTCTAGTTTACTTTCGGTACCCTGACAAAAAGTCCAACAAGACTTTCTTGTTAGGCTGACAGCACGCCTGTGGGGCCAATAAGAAGTTCTGTCGGCACTCTATCGCCCCAACAGCGTAGTCTTCCATCAGGGAGTTTAACCGTGATAGCGTTTAGCGGCTCGCCAACACGATCAGTGAAGGCCAACAGACGCCTTGTTCGTAATCAGCGGCGCGAGCGCGCCATCAGACAGAACCGACAGACGCGCTGAAGGTGCTTTTCAGGGCCTAAACAGCAGCGTCTATGTCTGGAATGGACGCTAGACGTCAATGTTTGTGTTCTGGTTTTTCTCTTCAATAAGTAACAGTTAGACGGACGATAACATAACGATGTGAAGATATGCTTTGGCTCATACCACGGCAAGCACAATCGTTTGTTTCTGCAGCCTCGGTTGCTCTTCGTCCACAACAAACTGAATCGGCTGTACAGTTTTCTTCGAGGGCGTGTAAGCAGCGGTTATATCTTCTTTTTTTGCGCAGGCCGCCAGGGCGGTCGTGTAAAATCATTTTCGCTCGTCGCTGCCGTTCTGCCTACCTGTTTCCTGTACCTATTACGTCGCCGCCACCGCATGCTTCGGTCGCTTTTTAATAATGCCCACTTGTTACAAACTCACAGGTTTTCGCACTGTTAGCAGTTGTTTTACACGACGGGTTTGATGCGCCTGACATGCCAGGAGTGACATCGCTTGTAGTATTGGTGCGACGTTGCTTGTCTGCAAGACGGTGCCGGACAAGCAAGCGTTATCAACGCCATAATTCCAACGGCACATTCCATTTCATTCGTGGCTACCGTGGCTTGCGCTGAAAAGGTCGGGTTGACTGCGATAGCTTTTCTTGAGTCACATTAAGGAGCTTTGGCTCACTCGCTTGCAGCGCTAGCAATGCGGCCTCGTCTGCAAGACCGGTGCGTGAGAAACAAGTGTTAGGACAACCAGAATTTCAAAAATGCAGCATAAACTAGACACAAGCGACGATATTTGTTGACAACGTACGTAAGTATAGAGTTGTTTTAGGCGCCCCGACACCGCTAGTCGAGATAGCTGAGGGGTAACGCGTCCGTTTACTGTTTTGTAGGTGAATGGTTCGATTCCTCGTCGAACCTTGCTTTTCTTAAGGTGAGGGTTTCTTAGCTCTTTTTTTAGGACCAGGGTAAGCGCCTGTTCCTTGCTGTCTATCAAGCCGATATTTACCACCCTCTTCCTAAACCCCAATTAGCTCGTTTTCTCGCACCTTCTCTCTTGAGAAGCCCGCCGTGAAAACTAAACCAAAACAAACGTCAAAACCTCTTTACAATATCAGTACATATGTCAGTTACTTTATGTGTATTCACTTTTTCGTTTAAAAACCTTAAATTTAGGTTATAAACCCATTTCAGACTTTGAGAACAGAAAGATAATTAACAATACACATAGAGGTGCTGCATTTGAAGTCTGTCAACTATCTCTTACTTTTTGTGTGTTTTTCATGGCGTTTTGTGCCGAGTGGTTTCTCTCGTGATTTGATGAGTTTTATCTATTTCAAACTTAAATCATAGTTATAAAAGCTTTATGGGTTATGGGAGCTATTGAAGAAAATCTGGGGCCGATGACTAAATGGCAAGAAAAGAAATTGAACTGACTTTGAAGCCAGTATTCGTATGTAATCAAGGCAAGCAAACATTTAGGATCTTTATTTATGGTTCTGAACTTGCAATACAAACTGGTGTGGAACTACTGTCCATTTTAGGTTAGCTAACAATTTTATCTACTTCAGATCATACTGGTATTAATCATACTATACCGAAAAGTGCATCCCGCAGTCTGTAGAATTCCAACAGCGCTTTTTTTCGCAGTCTCTCATGACAGGCACTATTCTCAATGATTGGAACATAGTCAAGGTAGCACCAATCTTTAAATCAGAAGACAGTACTTCACCATTAAATTTCCCTAACAAGCACCATATGCAAGGTCGGGGAGCATTTCATCCACTCTCAGGTCGCTAATTATTTATAAAATCACAATATCACATTCGAATATCCCCACGGGTTTCACGAGGGTTACTTGAGAAACACAACTTTCAGGATTTGTTCGTGATCTACATCCATCCATTGACGCAGGCTTTACAAACTGCGGTAGTTTTTCTCGATTTTTCTAAAGCATTCAATCGCATTGCACACCACAGACTACTCAAACTTCGCCCTAACGTCCTCACTTGAGCAAAAGATTTTCATTCTTCTCAAATGCAGTTTACTTCTCCTAATAACTATATACTTCTTTTGCTCGTGCCACTTTGTTGTCCCCCGAGGCAGGTTGCTTGGTGCTGTCTATCTTCCAAGTTGCATATCCTCCCATGTAGTCTATTCGCAGATGATGTTTTAATTTATCACACAATTTCTTTCAACTACTACCGTCAATGCTTTCAATCTGATCTTAACACAACTAACTCCTGGTGTTGCAAATGGCTAATGTCCCTTATCTCTAAAACAAAGTGCATGACTTTAACGGTGGCAAGTCTCAAATTGTAAATAATTACTTCATTAACAACAGCCTGATTACCTCTTGAGACAAAGGTGTTTTAGTAGGCCAGTAGGGGAGGGGGTATTTTATGGTGGATTTCAAAAGGTAGCTCGATTGAAGAAATAAGACGTGGGAATTATATTTTCAGTTTCACTCCAAAACTCCCTTTATTTAATATGTTTAACCCACTGCGGTTTCTAGGGTGGTGTGCTGTGGAGGCGAATGTCGGTTAGATACCGTTTGGTGTGGCCGCTTTTCAGATAAAGGCAACACGTAAAGACGCCCGTATTTTGAGATTTCGGTGCGCACAAAAATAGCCAGGTGGTCAAAATTAATGTGAAGCCTTCCCCTACAGTGCTCCCCATATCCCAAATGTAGCTTTGGCGTGTTAAATCACCTTTTTTATGTTTTTGAAATATTACCTGCTGCTGTAGCAGGTGCAACATAAAGGTGAAATTATACATAAAGTTTCCAAGAGCTAAATATAAAGGCCATATTGAAGTCCGTTTATGGGTGTATCTCATAGCAGTAGTGAAAGGTTATATACTCCGGTGCAGGTTAAGAACGGCAATGGCTCATGTAGTGTAGTCCAGTGTTGACAAAATGCCGTGTAGGCAGGTAAAAGCATTATTGCAGTGATGAAACGTAGGTCACTGACCAAGTCAAGAAATCCATTTAACGGTTTGCTGCTTGTTCACGGTGAGGATATGTCGTGGAAAACGAAGCTATATATTGGGCATTACGAAGCGCAATGAGTTTGCATAGATATGGTGCAGATTGCCATCAATTATGTTGATAATGTTGGGCGTCGTCTAAACGATGAAGGACTCGAGCAGTAATCGAGAAGATAGATTGCACTCAGTTGTCAGTAATTTCGCCTTGTTCCAGTTGACCACGTGTCCCGTCCTCTCACGGTGCTCTGCCAGTGCACTTGTTTTTGCATGGCCCTTGTTCACTTCGTTTCAGTGCTGCGTTAATCTTCTGTGCAGATTGCCCGTTTCGCCAATGTACACTGATTTGCATTCAGTGCACGGAATCTAGTAAACAACACACAGAAGCTTGGAGCGCGAGAGGGGGTCTTTCACGCTGACAATGTCAGAACGCAGCTTGCTAGTGGGCACATGCACGATGTATGCACTGTTTCTTGAAAATGTGTGCGAGAGTTTCACCGATGTGTGGGACGTAGGTAATTGCTGCATGTTTTGATGCAGTCCTTGTGGCTGCCTAAAGCATTATATTCAGAAAGAAGCGAAGAGGGCGACTAGCGGGAATCCGCATTGACATTAGCAGGCAGAAGCGTCTACAAGGCCTGTGTCAAAACGTGCTGCAATTCTCGTCCTACACATCAATCAAGCTTTTGCACGAATTTTCAAGAAACACAGTGTGCACAGACTGCCATCAGACCATCAGGCTGCCATCAGACAGACAGACCGCCATCAGGCCGACAGACTGCCATCAGGTCAACAGGCTGCCATCAAAGGGCCATCAGACCAACAGACCGATATGCCGAATTTCCGGATTGGCTGTCGGTCCAACAGCCTGAATGTCTGTTGGGATTTCTCTTGGGGTACCAAGGTTCAGGAGAACAACGGCTGATGAACGGCCGTAGGGCTTCCGTTTTTCCTTCGGGAAATGGTGTTCAGCCGAAGCGCGGATATCCAACTGCCACAGAATTTTCGTATTCGTGCGGCAGTTGGTGTCCAGAAGAAAACGAGCCTGAGTGCGGCTGCCGTGCAGTCGCTCTCTCTACGGTTAACCGAGTGTCCGGCGGCAGAATGTTCGTTTACTTCGGAAACCGGTGTAATAAAGGAGACCATCCTACGTACAGCCCCAGAATGCACGTTTTTCACTCACTTTGCGGTCTTCGCCCGGATAACACCAAGAGAACGGCCGCAGAATATTTGGCAATCGGTGCTCAGATAGAGATCAGCCGACATAAAGTCTCAGGTTATCCTTCGTTACGTCGGTAAGCAGTGTATAGCCGAACAGCACGCGTCTGGCGCCGAGAACCCATGCACTTGAAACTGGCGTTTTGAAAAAGCCGTTAAGGAGCCGAGAGATGCAGACAAGTTTTCATCCTCTCGGTGTTCCTACGCTTTAAATGAACGAACTTCATTTGTCAAGCAGTAATGAGTGGTAGTAGGTGAACCGGCAAGTTCCATGGATTCACTGGGGATTACCAGTTAACCTTTAGGCCATTGGAATACCATTTATTGCCAAAAGTAGACTGTGCCGCACCGACGGGTCAGCTAAGACTCGCCAGTCACAGCGCTACCACGCCTCGCCCGCCGGCCTCGTCGACGCATCACCTCGACTGTATTCACCCCCGCCCCCCCCCCCCCCGAATAAATGTAGAGCATTGGAGATATCCAAGCGGCATAGTGGTCCGACTCGAGATGGCCCTTGTTTGCCGAAATTAATTGGCCTAGAAGGGCGTCGAGCAAGCGGCCACCACGCAGGAGCTGAACCGGCGCCATATCAGGGACTCCACACCAAATAAAGGCAAGAGGCGCAAAAGCGCAAGTTACCGCCAATTGTTTTTACAATAATGCGGAAAAAACAATGTTGCATTATGTTTTTTGTAATAAATATATCAGAGGCTCAGCTTGTCCAATTGTAGGCTTATCTTCGGGCCCTGCACTGTTTTTATCTGATTTTGTGACTGCCTATTTAAAAAAAAGTCTTATCTTATATTCGCGATAACCACAGAGCCTTGTCAATGATAAAGGGTGATTTTGTATTAGTTGTGCTGTGTCATGGTAAGCTCAGCTACACTTGGGATACAGATTTCTATGGTTGTAGAAAATGTGCATTTGCGACCAGAAGACAAGTGTACTTATATGTGCGTGCACTCTCCAATTAACGTTGTTTCAGATTTTGCACTCGTCTGCATGTGTTGTTTTTTCACGCTAAGTCCGTGTTTATTCACCAAGATGAGCCAACTCGCCCAACAACAAGTTCTTCCAAAATGGCGGGTTTGTGCGGTTCACAGTGCGACCGAGTCATCTGCTTGCGCTGAATGGAGCGGTCGTCCACCGGCCTCAATACAGTTAACGTACTGTGGCTGAACTCCAATGCCCGCAGCATGGCCGAATATCCGGGAGCTTTAGTCCGGCTGGAGTCCGATGACCGCATCTCGGCTGACCTCCGGTGTCCGTGCTTCTGCCGCACACGGTTGGCTTTCGAATGGCCGGAGCCCTACGGCGGGAATCTGGCCGTATCAACGTACGCCGATCGACCAGCTGACGGAGACTGGCCGTTGGATAGTTTTGGGAGTACGGCCGAGTACGGCCTAAAGGCCCACATTTCGACACGGGCCGTACACGTCGGTCGGAAAAAGGGCGGATGGAAAATCACTGGCCCGAGTACACCGGCTTGAGTAAGGCCGAGCGGTCCTGTGCCGCCTTGATTACGTGCCTATCCTTTTTGTTTTGGTCGAAATCAATGACATGTGTAAACGTTGCACCTGATTTAGCCGTTTCCACACACAGGGCACCTTGAGTATTCATAGTGACGGTGAGCAGAGACACCGCGGACTCCGCGCTCTCATACATAAGCTGTGTCAAACTGTGGCGAGGTGTTGAAAGGTGAAGGGTAGAAGCCGTAAACGGTGGCCGTCAGAGCCTTGGTCCAGCTCCGGCCGATGGGCTCTCTGTCTGTCTACCAGGCAGCGAGCTCTGGGACCTAATTGACTACCAGGGTAAGGTCAATGAAGAAAGAACGCCCGGTCTCTGTTTATACTATGGCGCGTGTTATTCTCAAAATCCCTCTCTTTAAATGATCGGGTCCCAAAAAGGACCCACACCGACGCAGTTTTCAAGCGTATTTAAAACCTGCTTTTCACTAATCCCGACAACTTTCCATGCTTTCTGGTAATGCCAGCAGCTGATGAGGCAACGCCCATTACTAGCCGTTCTGTGTTCTAATAGCAAAGTTTATTGAAAGTCTCGTAGGCAAAAAATACCAGGGAAAAAAACTAACCTCTGGAGACCTGCTCATTGAAGTGAACAACAAGGATCAATTGAACACCTTTCTGAAGCGAACGAAGATAGCAGACTTTGATACCGCTGTAGCTCCCCACCGCACCCTCAATAGCCGCTAAGGTGTCATTTCCGCAGCAGAACTGATAAATAAAACTGACTTTAACCTCCTTGAAGGTTTGCGCGAGCAGAGGGTAACCGCTGTTCGACGCATCACAATGAGACGTGAAGAAAAGGAAATAAAGACAAGGCACATCCTATTAACCTTTGATCCTTGCACTTGGCGAGATTCTGTCAACGCTGGCTTTATATACTGCAAGACTAGATTGTATATACCGAACCCGCCTCGTTGCTTTAGGGGCCAACGGTATTGGCATGAAACCAATGAGTGCCGAGGGAAACAAACGTGTGCTAAGTGCACCGGACGTGGCCCTCTGAATGACGAGTGTAAACAACACAATTCAAGTGCAGCAACTGTTATGGACACCACGCAGCACATTCTCGTTCTTGCCCAAAATTCAAACAAGAAAGAGTTCCTCAACCTCAAAGTGACCCTAAATCTTTCGTTCCCAGAAGTGCATAAACGGCATGCACTGCTCCCTTCAGGGATCTACGCCGACGCAGCCCGCCGGGGTGTAGGGCATCGTCTGGTTTCCACTGGTACTCCGGTCAGCTAAGCTGACTTTGTCGCGCCTCCGCCATCCCCGAGGCGCTGCCGTTGGCAGCCTAAAACACTGTTGCAACTCCTTCTGTGGTTCTAGGTGTTGCACAAGAGAAAAAAACATTAGAACTGGCGTTTCGGTCGCCACTCCCCACACTCCGGCTGCCGAAGCACCGGTGGCAATGGATGTGGAAGCGGGAGTCCCCTCTTCAGCAGCCAAGTTCAACATAACCAGAAAGGTGGTGGCGCTATCTCCTTCTATTCCATCAAACATGTTGCGAGGTGGGCATAGTAAGACCTCCATCTCGTCAACACCTCAAAACTCCGATGACGACGTGGATACTACGCCATCTCGGCCTGCGTCCCAGTCGTCAAAAGAGCATCGCGGCAGTTTTCGTCGCGGGAAAAAACCCCAAGCTCCCCGTGTCACGGGCCCTGATTCAGACGCAGTGACTTAGGTAGCATCACCCAGAAAACCTCATACACAGCAACGTAATCCTCCTCGGCTTTTACGGTAACCCAAAGTGTAATGCAATAAAAATTTAGGGACCTAACGAAAAACCTTGATCACATCTAAGAAATCCTCCACAAACATCACCCGAATATCATGTGCCTAAAGAAACACACCTAAAACCCACACAAACCAACTTCCTGACTCAATACAAAGTATACAGGAAAGACAGAGACAGCTGCACTCACTCCTCTGGTGGTGTAGTGATTGTCATGCAAAAATCTGTCCCCTATAAATTCCTTCAGTTACTTACTCCCACCGAAGCAGTAGCTGTCCGGGCAATAACTTTTAATAGGCTATTGACAGTCTGCAGCTTATACATTCCTCCTGACTACTACCTATCAAGGTCAGATTTCGAGTCTATAATAGATGAGCTTCCACCACCTTTTTTGTTGGTAGGCGATATTATCCTCATTGTGAACTCTGGGGGTCTGAACGTACAGATACCCAGGGCCGCTTGGTGGAAAAGTTTCTTTTATCATCCGGAGCTTGCCTATTCAACAAAAAAACAACCAAAATACTACAGTCAAACCCACCACACATATTCGCACATCGATCTGGCTATTAGGTGTTCCATTGTTTTTCCATCGGTTAAATGGGAGTTCGACACAAATCTGTACGGAAGTGACCACGTCCCAGTTACCCTCAGATGTCTAGAAACACGTCCGTGCAGTTCTATCTCACATAAATATTTCAGAGAATCCGGTGCCGACTGGGCAAAGTTTAAGGAAAAACCAAAACTCTCTTACTCAACCATCACTCACTTAGGCATCGATGAATCTTGCAGTTTTCTTACGTGTCGTATCTTTTAGTCTGCCCGAAGTGCCATTCCCCATGCAACGTGTGGTACTTCTAATCTATAGAGACCTTTGTGGAATGAAGAATGCAGGCTTGCACGACAAACACAAAATAACACCTGGGGTGTTCCATGGGAAAGCGCATCCACAAAAAAGCCAAAACCTACAGTTGGATGTTTTTTATATCTTCTAATAATTCTTACACTGCCACAGCCAAGGTATGGAATCGAATAAGGAAACTAAAAGGACACAAGACAAGCAATTTACCCCTTGTCAGCACCACAGTTAACACGCATGAGCACCAGGCAAACACGCTTGCGAAACAGTTTGAACACGTATCCAGTTCATCAGACTACACGGGCACATTTATGCAGTATAAAAAGTCCGCTAAGCACAAGCCCATCCCCAGGCAGCACAGGACTGTTCGGCCTAACTCAAGCCTGTCTACTTTGGACGGTGATTTTCTGCTGCCCGGCCTTTCTCCGGCAACCATGTTCGGCCCGTGTCCAAATGTGGGCCTTTTGGCCGTATACGACCGTACTCCCATTACTGTCCAACAGCCAGTGTCCGTCGGCCAGTCGACCGGCTAACTTTCATACGGCCAGATTCCAGCCGTAGGGCTCCGGCCATCCCAAAGCCACCCGTGTGCGGCCGAAGTACGGCCACCGGAGGACAGCCGAGATGCGGTCGTCGCACTCCAGCCGGACTAAAGATGCCGGAAATTCGGCCGTGCTACGGGCATTGGAGTTCAGCCACAGTACGTTAACTGTACTGAGGCCGGTGAACGACCACTGCATGTCGCGCAAGCGGATGACTCATTCGCGCAGTGCAGAAGCAGCAAAAACCCATCATTTCGGGTCAACTGCATCCACATCAAAGTGAGCCCGCAAGCAACCACGAGCAGTCCAGCCTTCAGCGCAGCCTTGTTTAATTATCAGCGTCAGTTCACATCAAAATTCATTTATTAAACAGTGCTCACAAATCGTCATTCCTTTTTTGCTGTGCCTCTTTTACTGTCCAATTACAGCAAATATTCATTTCTTAGCAGAGCTGGAATTGATGTGTCGTCCAGGTCCTGATACCTTCTGTGGGGCGGCTTACCTGTAATAAACAAGGAAGCGGAGGGGGGGGGGGGGGCGGAAGGCGCATATTTTAGTGGGCTGAATTTCACAAAGATGAAAGTGCCGCTTTAAGGCAATTTTTCTTAACACAATACTTCCATGCTCTAAATCAACTATTTTCACAACAGCTGCTTGACCAGTTTTTTTTTTGTATATAAAACCGGTGCGAATGCCTTTACGAAGCTGTTCGGTACTCCACAAAACACTCAGCAGCATTCAATATAATTTCCTTCACGCAAAAAGTCTGTCCAGTATTTATTTATTTATTTATTTATTTACAGTACCCTCAGGGCCATAAGGCATTAGAGAGGGGAGTGGTTAAATACAAAAAAAGGAATGACAAAAGCAGTAAAAAGAAGTAAAAAGTTATAACAATGGCTTCTAAATATACAATTTTAGCTAAGGCGGGACAAAACAAAATACAAATGAACATATCATTACACAATGTTAGCTAAGGCTGTTTTGAATGATTCATGTTCAATAATGGCAGCGGTTGATGCCGGAAGATGGTTCCATTAGACGGAAGTCCTGGGTATGAAAGACTGAAAAAGTGCATTTGTCCTTGACGATGGTATTCCGAGTTTATTAGCATGATCCAAACGAGACGATATGAAATGCGGAGGCAAAATGAGCTGATGACGTAGATGTGGGTGATAGAATATAAATATGGAACAGGCAGAGACGCAAATTTTTACGGTGATAAGATAGCGTTGGTAGTTGAAGGCTACATTTTATTAAAGTTATGCTAGCAGTGCGATTATAGTTAGAAAGAATGAAGCGAACAGAGTTATTTTGTACCATTTCGAGTGATTCTATTAGCGTATCATAACTTGGATCCAACACTGATGCGGCATACTCCAGTTTAGAACGAACGAGTGTTTTGTACATTATTAATTTGAGTGATGAAGGGCCTCTTGAAAAATTGCGTAGCAGGTATCCTAGCGTGCGGTTAGCATTGGCAATTACATACTCGGTGTGAGTGGTCCATGTTAAATCAGCTGAAATGTGAACACCAAGATATTTATAAGATGATAAATGATTTAAACGGGAGTTATCAATAAAATAAGTAGGTAACTGGTGGGCTGTTCTTGTAACACGTAAATATTTACATTTGCTAGAGTTAAGTTCCATGAGCCAAGTTTTGCAACAGGATGAAATAGTATGAAGATCTAATTGCAAGACGGCTATGTCATCAGCGCAAGTTATTTGTCGGTACACAACGCAGTCATCGGCGAATAAGTGAATGTTAGAAGAAACGGATGCTGGTAAGTCGTTAATGTATATAAGGAAAAGAAGAGGACCCAACACGGAACATTGCGGCACACCAGAGTGGACGGGTGTTAACTCAGAGTTATGATTATTAGCGGATACGAATTGCGAACGGTTCGTAAGAAAAAACTCAAGCCAAGATAGAAGTTTGGAATCGAGGTTAAGCTGATGTAGTTTAAACAACAATAGTTTGTGACATACCTTATCAAATGCTTTGGAAAAGTCAATGAATATACAATCGGCAAACGTGGACTGAGCAAGAAAAGTATGCAGTTTATGGGTGAATAATGCGAGTTGCGTTTCACATGAATACGTTTTTCTGAAACCATGTTGTGACAGCGAAAAATAAGAGTTCGATTCTAAAAATTTAACTAGGTTGGAAAACAATATGTGTTCAATTAGATTACTCGGAATACTAGTTAAAGAAATAGGTCGATAATTCAGGGGTGAGTGCCTGTTGCCAGATTTGAAGAACGGAACCACCTTTCCAATTTCAAATTCAATTAGTAGCACACCGTGATCGAGCAAATGTTGATAAAATTTTGTTAGTATAATGGAAGAATAGTAACTAGTACTGATTAGAATTTTTGGACTGATGAGGTCACATCCAGGAGCAAAGGATGGTTTTAATGATTTAACAAGTTTTTCAACACCACAAGAATCGATGGTAATTGGGGGCATCTGGTTGTGACTATAATTGCAAGTATTTTCCCATTTTTCTTGCAAAGAAATTTTCTACTCGATCAACTTTTCTGAGATCTTTCACAGGGCGGATCCTAGGAGAGATCAAAGAAGTACTATCATTTTCAATATATTTTTATGTTGTTTTCATGAGTTACGTGCACACGCTTAATAGTACAAAAGAACATAATTTTCCTCTAAAGTCGTACTACGTTAACAAAATTCTAGACGTGTTGCCATTCACTCCCTGCTTCAGGTGGCTGCAGTTGTATCCCTCTGTGTTCACTCAAGGAAAGCCTTAAGACTAGAGTTTCATATTTTATTTTCAAACGAACAACTGAGCAATGGTAGTATTCATTCAGCAAACCTTGCATACTGCAACGAATAAGGAAATAAATAATTTATTGGTCAAGTTTGAATGCGTAGAGTTCTCAATCCGTCGGAGGCGAGCTTGCGGCTCCGCAAGCTTATTTATTTATTTATTTATTTATTTAGTTATTTATATTTTGGTGCCTTCTTGCTTTTGCATACGTTACAGCAGCGAGATACGTAACACTAAGCATCAAATATGAGACGAACTAACAAAATAATTCTACGAAAGCGTGGTAAAAATCGTCATTCTGAACAGTAGATACAATCATACGTGGAAGATAATTACACTCTCACATTGATCTAAAATAAAATGAATCGCGCGAGGCGTCACCTTTAAAGGAAAGTTAATAACTTGCTTCAAGCTAGCGGTCCCACTTTGGGATATGTAGAATGGCGCTCAGATATACTTCTCCCCTTCTATTCCAGTTTTCGAATGATAAATATTACGAAAATATTTCAACCTGAGGTTTCGTCTATGATCTTTCCCGTCTTACCATTTAAGTTTACTTTTACTTTCCCTCATCCTAAGCTGGCAGTGCCAATACCTAATACGAATCGCACTGCCGTATTCGGTATGTTTTCGAGTGTATCAACGAGCTCTTTGCTGTAGGGATCACAGAAAAAAAATGCTGACTCCAACAATAAGCGCACATGAGTGAAATACGGTTGTTCTTTTAGGTTAAGTGGGGGTTCGCTGAAATTTCATCTCGGAAAGCGAAAAACACGTGAATCCGTAACTTTTATGTTGTGAACGTGCTTATTTCTCTTAAAAACTTGTTAAATAAACTCCTAGTTATTCATATTCCTCGGCAGTTCTTAAAGCATTGTAATTTACTGTTTACGTATTCAATTGGAATGACGGGTTTCTTGTAAAGTTGACGTTAATACACTTTTTAAGATTCAACGACTTTTCTGAATCAGCACTTCACGATGTTATTAAATTTGAATCATGCTTCAAGTATTCGGTATCACGTTCCTTCGCTATAGTCCTGTAAATTGCACAGTCATTCGCGAACATTCTCAACAAAGGTTTGAGGTCACTAGTAATAACATTTATACATAACAGAAACAGAAGAGCGCCCGCAACTGAACCTTAGGGGATTCCTGAGGTCGCGGGAATATATCTGGACGAACAACCATTGAGAGCGACCAACTGTGGTCTTAGAGAGATATACTCGGCTATCCATGCAATAACCGATTCATTCAGTTTATTTCCCGCAATGTACTAACAAGAAAGTGATATGAAACACGGTCAAATGCTTTTTAGCCGTACAAGAAAATAGTCAGCTACTTTAACCTTATCTATTGCTAAAGCCAAACCGTGCGTGAACTGAACAAGCTGCGTTGAGCAAGGAAAACCTGACGGAAACCGTGTTTGCTAGGAAGCTGGTGAATATATTTAACCAAATGAGTCATATTCCACGTGTAGCTAATCTCAAATTGAAACACCGCAACTAAATTAATATCCAGGCTTCGTCATTCACAAGGCTCTGTTGTTATGGCAAAATCAAAATAACACTTGTTTCTAAATAGGCAGTAATAAAATCCTTTGAAGTAACACAGTGCATGGCACAAAGTTGAGCCTACCAATGCACGAGCGTAGCCTCTTCTACGTTTATCACCAACAATATAGTGCAACACTGTTTTTCGCAGTAATATTGTAAGAATAATAGCCAGAAACTTGCGCTTTTGCGCGCCCTTGCCTTTCTTTGGTGGGGAGTCCTTGACATGGCGCCGGTTGAGCTCCTGCATGGTGGCCGCTTGCTCGACACCCTTTAAGGCAACTTATTTTGGTGAACCACCGCCATCTCGGGTGGCACATCGCTGCCGGGTCGATGTCTCCAATGGTATCCACTTCTTGAGCGGGCGAATAGCCTTGAGCTGATGCGTCGACAAAGCTGACGGGCGAGGCGTTGTAGCGGCTATGACTAGCGAGGCTTAGCTCACCCGTCGGTGTGGCACAGTCTTCTTGTTGCAATAAACGGCATTTCGATGGCCTAAACCTTTCCCTCGTAATGTCCAGTGAGTCCTTGCACCTTCCCCGTTCACCTAGAACACTCATTACTGTTTGACAAACGTAGTTCATTCATTTAAAACGTACAAACACCGAGCAGATAAAAAACGTGTCTGCGCCATTCGGCGCCCTAACGGCTCTTTCTTCATCCAGGGAAAAACCGGTCCTACATCGGCGGGTCTTCTTCCAAACGCGTCTGTGCATGAATTCTCGGCGCCCAGACGCCCGCCGTTGTTCGCATACGGACGTATAACCTGATACCTTACGAAGGCTGGTCTCCTCTTGAACACCGGTTGCCGAAAATTCTGCGGCCGTTCGCTTGCCGTAATTCGGACATGGACCGCTAACCAAATGAAAAACGTACATTCTGGGGCCGTAAGTTGGCCGGTCTCCATTATAACACCGGCTGCCGGAAGAAAACGAATATTCTGCCGCCGGACGCGCTGTTCACCGTTGAAAGAGCGAAAGCGCGGCAGCCGCACTCCGGCCGGTCTCCTTTTGAACACCAACTGCCACAAGAATACGGAAATTTTGTGGCCGATCGCTTTCCGAGCTTCGGCTGAACACCGCTTCCCGAAGAAAAAACGGATGTCCTAAAGCCGTACTTCGGCCCTTTTCTTTCTCAACATGGGCAGCCGAAAGGAAACTGAATGTCTGGCAGCCCGGTAGGTGCCGTTGTGCGTCTGAACACAGACGGTCGGAGAAATACCGAAGCGCTGGTTGCCGAATTTTGGCCGTTCATCGTATGATCAGTAGCTGCCAGAACCTGGATGCTGCCCGGACATGCCAGAAAGCGGCCATAGACGGGCCGGTCTTAGGACACACATTCTGTGCCGCCTGGGTTATTGACAAAGAGCCATCAAGGGCTCTTACAACTCCGTATTCTCGCTCCAGGAGCTCCAGGCTGCCCTGTCCACATGTAAAAATTCAGCACCTGGCCCAGACTAAGTTTAATATGAAATGATACGAAGCCTCCACGCGGATACACTTTACGCTCTTCTTTACCTCTTTAATAAAATGTGGTCTCTTGGACGCCTTCCATGGGTATGGAGAGAACCAATAGTCGTACCAATTCTGAAGGAAGGCAAGGGTCCTTCCTCTCCATCTAGTTATCGTCCCATTGCCCTTATCAGCTGCCTAAGCAAGTTTCTTTGAATGATGTTTAATAGACGACTTATGTAATTCTTAGAATATCACGGACTCCTCGATAGCTGCCTTACAGTATTTCGGTCGAGCAGATGCACGACTGACCAGTTAGTGGCCTTGGGGTCGTACATCAAGGATGCATTCCTTTACAGGCAGCACTGCATGTCTATTTTCTTCGATTTAAAAAAGCGTATGACACTTCCTGGCGTTACGGTATCCGGCGAGACCTGAAGTCATACGGTGTATTAGGAAACATGCTGAACAGACTAGAAAGCTACTTGTATGAGCGTATCTTCAGAGTAAGAGTTGGCGCAGCACTTTCGGTAATACACACACATTCGAACGGAGTTCCACACGGCGGGGTACTCAGCTCTACACTATTAATCATTAATATGAACACTCTTCAAAAGGCACTGCCGCCAACTATTTTTTACTCCGTGTGTGTAGATGATATACCTATCAGTTTTAATTCCTGCAAACCATCCATATGTGAGCGGGAGCTGTGATTGGATGAGAACAGGCTTACCAAGTGGGCTGATGAGAATGGCTTTAAGGTTAACCCCGAAAAGAGTACCTGTGTTTTTTCGCGACGCAGCGTGGTATAAGGCCTTACCTTGTTATTACTCTGTATGGTGCGGCCATTCCGTTAAAAAAGAAGCATACATTCTTTGGTGTTGTGCTAGACGACAAGCTAACGTTTACTCCGCACATTAAACAACTAAAGAATAAATGCATCAGGGCAATAAACATACTGGAAATCTTGTCCAACCAGCCCTATAGAGCAGATAAAACGTGCCTTCTGCGTCTCTTCAACCGCTTGGTGAGGAGGTCGCGCCTAGACTATGGCAGTGTCGTATGTGCCTCTAAAACAGCCTCTAAAACAGGATGTGCCTCTAAAACAGCCTTAATATATTAGATTCAGTCCTCCATCTAGGGCTCCGCATTGCGTCCGGTGCCTTTCGGACAAGTCCCATCCAAAGCCAAGATGTTGAGCGTGACCAATGGTGCTTATAGAACCAGTGGACGTATACAGCTTTAACGTATGCTCTCAAGATAGCATTGTTGACGAATCATCCATGTATTTTATTATCACTGATTTATCGGCTAGCAATCTCTTTTTTAACCGTCCATCTATGAGCATGGCATTCCCCTTCCCAACGGGAATGCAGGCACGACAGCTTGGGGTCTCATTTAATGACTTCTACTCACTGACCTTGTTGCTCCTTGGGGCCTGCGTCCAGTGTCGTGTGATGTATTGTTTAGGCAAATCAACAAAAAGCACGCACCAAAGGAACTTATTTTACAGCATTTTACACTTACAACACAAGTACCCTTACACTAATTTTTACACGGATGCTTCGAAGCCCGCTTCTGCTGTTTCATGCGCTGCACACGGCCCCAACTTCACTAGTGGAAAGACACTCAATCCCAACTGCGGCATTTTTACAGCAGAAGCATACGGAATTTTATTTACGGTAGAGTACATCACAGACACAAACGTACAACAGTCTGTTACATTTAGAGATTCTCTGAGTGTCGTGACGGCATTAAATTTGGCAAAACCAAGTAAAAACTCGGTCATTAACCAGCTCATTAGGAAGATAATGTCGGCTCATGCTTGAGATATGAAGATAGTAGTGCGCTGGGTGCCGGGGCAAAGTAGCATACGGGGGAACGAAATCGCCGACTGGTATGCTGCGGCAGCTGCTCTTCGCTCACACGTGGATGAACCTCTGGTTCCATATCTGGACATGAAACCAGCTATACGACGGAGACTTCGTGACATGTGGCAGCAGGACTGGAACAAAGAATCCAACAACAAATTACAGACAGTTAAACCTTACATAGGTAAATACCTCACAGAGAAACAAGATAGATTCACCAAGGTATTCATTGGTGTACTCCGAATAGCCAACACACAAGCCACACACGTATATCTTTTGAATGGCGCACTCCCACCAGTTTGTGACAAGTGTGGGGAATGGCTCTTCGTCCTCCAGGTGTTAACTGAGTGTTCGTCCTTAAATGATGCCGGAAAACGACACTTCCCTAAACTCAACACACACAACATTCAACTACGTCCTTCACTATTCCTAATAGACGAATCAATGTTCTCTAACAAGTGTCTTTTAACTTATCTTGCAGATGACAATTTCTTTAAACTCATTTCATACACGCCGTGACTTCATACCTCATACTCTCTCCTACTTCAGGGAGGTTCTGAAGACTGTTTTCGGTGCACCGGGAGCCTGGCTGCGCAGCATCCTCTGAGGCTCCAGGCGTCATCATGTATCAACCATTGTTCCTCTCCTCCACCATTATAAGCATTTATATGTTTTAATCTACAATCCCTCTAGACACATATATAGCTATTAGCCAGTGCCACACCCGTGGTCATTTTAAACATATTTTAGGCACAAACCTGGCATAGACGGACCACCTAACACAGTCTTGGCGCCCTTTGGTCAAAGGTACCCTTGCGCCATTAAATACAAACATAATAACAAAATAATGTAATGGACTGGAAATTTTCTGCCCCTTTCAGAGCCTCGTTCACGGATCTTATGATGTTTGGGCGGGTGGTTCAACTCAGGAAAAGACAGACAGACTGACAGGCAGACACACCGACAGACCATAATTTTCGCTTTTAAAATGTTAAAGAAAGTCTTTAAAAGTCCGTTATAGGTATCGCCAAGCGACCAAGCGACCGGCGCACAACGCAACCACATGGCTCAGGAGGCGGCCAGTTAGAGGCTAGAATCACCTCCCACGGTGCCGGCCACGCCCGTACTTCCTCTATAAGCAGATTAGAAACTCCAGCTACGCTTCGTCAAAAAATTGGCTGGCGAATACGACACTCCCTAATGCGATATGTGGGCACAACCGCAGTGCGCTGGGGCAGCACTAAGTCGTGGGTTCTCTCGACGGCAGCTGCGTCGGATGCGCGCAGTGCGTCTCTGGAAGAGATCGAGAACTGCGTCTTAGGCGAAGGCCCATTATAGACATGCGCACGCCCCCCCTCACGCTTTCGCCAAGTGTCACGCCGTCGAGCGCCTCGTGCGGGCACAGCATACTGCCCCTCCGGTCCCCCACCGCACACTTTCAGAGAGCGCTGCCTCGCCCCGCCATGGCGAATCGCCCTCCCCTCCCATTATCGTGATACTCTCCTCGATTTCTTTGTTTGACTCGTAAGTATTACGATTGTGCGCACGGTCATGACGACGGCGATGCGGCTCAGCCCAGAGAGGGGCGACAAAGGGCTGCGCTATTAAAGGAGGGCAGGAAGCGCTTGCCCGATTTAACTCCGTTTGGCATGCTTGCCCTTTGGCATGTAAAGCCCTTTTGGGGTGTGGGTGAGGTATTCTCCGATAAAGTATATGCTAATGCAGAGCGTATATCACAAACATTATACACATGCGAAAAGTCCCAGCAGGCTTTGATTTGCGCCGATGCTCATACTGCAATCGTCAACGCAACCAAATCTCTTTGACTTTACTTGGGGTTGTCCTGTATTGGTCTGCAACCGACCTCCCCTTCAACCTGCATGTCCTGCACCCGCGACCAAGCTGGAGCATAATAGTCGTGTCCGTGACGATACAAGTACTCTCCCGTACTGACGATATTATTGTACGCTCAATGTTTGCAGTGTCAAGTGTGCATGTGTTGCGTCACTGACGGACTGAACCTTAGGCAAATAGGACCTCAAGACTGTAACTGTGTACATTGTGTGAATTGTGATCTTTTTTCTTTCTCCTCCTATCGAAAAACCTAACTCCCCAGCATGGCTTCATGGCCTCTCATTTATATAAAAGCGTTTCCTACGTTGTAAGTTTTCGGTTGGAATATAGAGTACAAGGTTAAGACAATATTCACAAAATTTGCTGTTCTACTAGTCGGCGTGGCTTTGACAAATGCAGTGAAAAACGAATGTATTATTTCTAGTCGTGAAATCTTTGATCAAAGGAATGGCCAGAGGAAACTTAGGAGGGTAGGTGGAGGCATTCGTGGACCAAACGAGATTCTAGGGCAGGAATGACTTGTGCAGAGGTGGCATGGCCTGAGCCTAAACCAGGTATTCGGTATCCCTCCTTCACTCGAGCCTCCAGAGGAGGAGATCCTTGGATACCATTTTTCATTTAAGTTGGTTGTGGGGTCCTTCACTCGGCTGATTTCAATGAGCGCATTCAGTGCGGGGCTGACTCAGAATATAGCAGTGAAGGCTTCATTCACTGCGGCAGGTGATCAATAAATGAATCACACGGGACCTTTCGTAGCAGCAATCTGTAAACTGAGCATGGTGGTGCGTTCTTCTACAGATGAGGGATCCATTGGAGTTGATGAATTTGTGTGTGGTACACTGAAATTGGTATATGGAAAGAATGGGGTCAAGTACACATCAGGTGCTTAAGATCTGCCTTTGTGTTATGTTGACGGCATTACCACTTTGGGTTTAGTTGGGGGTAGTACCATTCCGGGAAGGTTTCTGCCGGGAAGGGAAGTCCGGGAATATGTGCATAAGTCCGGGAAAGACTTATGCACATATATAAAATTTGTTAACAAAATTTCTGATGCTCGTGTGAGTGATGGCCTATTCCAGATTTGATTCATTCTCGTAAGTTGTTTGAATCGGTTATTCTGGTGTTTGTGTCGGTGTATGCAGATGACAGGGAGCAAGGTGAGGTCGTCCCTCGGTTCTAAGTATGCCAGGAACGTCTGATGCCTGGACGGCAGGTGCCTCAGCGGAGGAGAGTGGATGGCGAGCCTCCTGCGGACATTTCTCAGTTGGTGGATTCCCGACCTTTAATGAGCCTAATCTCCAGAAAACCAATTGCTGTGCAGCTCTACAGCACCGAGGAGCGCATACACTGGACCACTGGTCGCGTTTTTTGCATTTGTCGCGCACGTTTTAGCCTGACTTGAGAATGTCTGTAACCTATTCGATAGGCACATTTCTTAATGAGCACCAGCATGAGCCCGGGCAAAAAAAAACGGTAGTTGAGAGAAACCGGACTGCAGCGTGCCCTATTTTCATCGTCCTCAATTTTTTCAAAGTTGGAAGGAAAGGACGCTATGTTTAAATTATTCTGGTTACAAGCTCAACAATGCCAAATGGCAATTATCAAAGAAGTTTTAGTTATTCACGGCGTATTAAACGGTAAAGTTGTTCTACGTTCAAATATATTTGCATAAGACATCGACCTAACGGATATCTTTACCAGTATTCCCTGCATTCCAGCGGCTAGACATGGAAGTAAAAAAACCGCTCGATATATTTTTAAACGTTAATCACCAGAGTAAACAGTGAGAAGTAGGTAGCAATCCATTTTGCAGAAAATAAACGCTGGTAAAAGTGTCACGAAGTGTGTTGCGCAATTCAGGTGTTGTGAAATAATCCATTTAGGGAGCACATACTTTTATTTACAGATAGTGCAGGAGTTTTGATCGGTTCAATAAGTCATATAACTTATTCAGACTAGCGGGCTTCGCTGCGACCGCGGCTTTTTTTTATTGATGAGCGCACAACTACAAAAGCCAATCTCTAATGGACATTAAAAGCGAGTACAAGGTCTCATGTAACACAATGTACGGGGTGTTAACTGTGTACGCGTTGAAAACCCGTTAATAAACAAGTCTGGGTGATTGTTTATCCTCCTTACAAACGCTGGATATCTGGGCAAAGCAAATTTTCCTCTATAGAAATTTGAAATCTTAGCTGGGGTGGACAAAAAAAATTTTGTACTTGTTATATTTCCTACTCGTTTTTGATGCCTCGCTTCGTTTTGTTTTCTTTCCTCAATCAGCACTGTAAACCATTTACTTTAAAACTTGTTCTTGTCAAGGAACGTAATGTTTAGGAGAAGTACAGAAA
The DNA here is from genome assembly GCF_048455015.1 of Haemaphysalis longicornis. Lineage (NCBI taxonomy): Eukaryota > Metazoa > Arthropoda > Arachnida > Ixodida > Ixodidae > Haemaphysalis > Haemaphysalis longicornis. Next base: position 91,043,822 of record NW_027526295.1, read on the forward strand.
TATTTGAAGGTGTTAGCTCTACACAGACTGCCACAGTCACCTCTTTTAAGGGTGGAGCATCATCGTTAAATTCACCAGCCAACTTATTCCCGACGTCCAAGACCTTCACTGACGCTTTTCGTGACCGCGCCAAATTTATTTATTTATTACGAATCGTCCCCGCTGTATTTCATCTGTTCCATGACTTGTGTTGACTTCGAATTCTTTCGGTGGTCTACTGCTTTCAGTCATCAGCGTCGTGTACCATCCATCTCTACTCCTTTTTTGAAATATTCAGCCGGAAAATAATTTACACCTTTTATTTCTTATTGGTGGCTTTTGTGTCCTACTAGCTCGAAGTGTCCCCAGTGTGAATACTCACCCATGGCAATATCATGTGATGTAATTTTTTTACTTGCGACGCGAGCCTCGTTATGCGTCCTGGAGTTAATCCTTGAACTAATAGCTAGATTACCACTTTCAATATTGAGCCAGAGGTAACCTACTCCTCATTCTTTTAAATTACTGTGTGGATAAAGGTATATATATTACGGAACAACATATTTCAAGAACCTATTCTGGAGTGCATCGATTTTCATGATCAATTTAGAACTTCAGTACTTTTCGTAAATTGTGTACACTGCCCCTTTGTCTTAGGTACGTGTATTTATCTTTTTCTGGCAGTCATACACGTCAGCCGAACCACACGTACACTATTCTCTGTTTTATGGCAGCTCCTGTGGTGGTATGTCTATCTGCGGGCAGCGACGGAAGTTACCAAGTAATGTTGCGAATCTTCTTCGACCTTATTACCCTGAATCATAAAAGAAAGTAATGCAGTTCACAAATTGTACAGGCTCCATTATATACTATCGATCACTGTTCGAATCTTTTTGATAAACAAATCTACTTAATGCACCCTTCGCATAGCCTGTAAAATCAAATCAATGAAAATTATGGTCCCTCGGTTGACGACCCGTGCCGATAAACAATTTGCCGGGTTGAAGCAACCAAAAACGAAGAGGTCACCCAGCCCTCGGTTTAATTCCGTGTAAACTAAATTGTTATTGGCCTCTTCTTTTAATCATCATTTTTGCTTGCTGTTTTTCTTCCATTTTCTTGGCGTTTGCTCTGCGCTGTTTTTTCTCCACTGAAGACATACGCCTTAATTCCATGGTACAAATTATTTATTCAATTGTTTACTCACATCCGCGCACCTCGCGTGCCATGTGTTGCGACAGCGTCGCATAGTCGCGCATTTTAATGCATACCGCGGGGGGAGGCAAAGATCACACAATGAAACAAAAATAACAAACGTTGAAGAAAAAGCAAACAAGCTGGATGAGGGTGAACATTAGGTGTACTTGAAAACAATATGTCGAGAGGTAGCATAACATGGCAGTGCTCAAGATCCCGTCTGGCCTCTAAGGCTATACCTCACCGCTGCTACCCGATCCCATCACCATTGCAAAGCGACCTTCAATAAACGAGAGTGTAAAGTTGGGCTTGTTGGTGATGCGTTCTCGTAGGCAAAGCGCGAGGCACACACAGGACGGGAAAAGAGATGGGATGAAGACGAGCGCTAACTTCCAACAAAGTTTACTTCGAGAAGCAAACGAATAAATACCCCGAGTCAAAACACTAAAAAAATACCCAGAATCATCTACAGATAACACACTTGCCATGCATGAACATTCTATAGCCTCAGGAATTGCAACTCTTTATCACAAAGCGCGATGGAGGGGGTGCTGACACATTCCGGCCCCACTCTGCAAATCTTTTCTGCTTCAATGATTTCGCGCGTAAGCCTGCTTTTGCTTTTCCCTATCACAAAGGTTTTTTTTGAAAATCCGGCTTACAACCCTTTAAAACACACGTGCTGCTGTGCTGTGCGAGGAAACCATCGCGACCATTCATTACATTGCGTGCGTGTTCGCGGAGCCCATCGTTTAAACAGCGACCAGTCCGTCCTACATATTGCTTACCACATAAGAGAGGGATCTGGTACACCACATTTTCTGCACACGAAACGAAGGGATTTGTGTGCTTCTTGGAACATCCTCGCTTTTGCGTCTGAAGATTTTATCTTGAATAAGGTGGCCAATTTTTTCGGCGCTGAAAAGACTGCTTTTACACTTCTACGTGCTCGGATCTTTTTTAGGTTGTGCGATACGCCATGAATATACGGAACCACGGCGAATTTAGGCTGGGGTAATGACTTTTCTTGTGGAAGAGATTGTTTTGACATATGCTTCTTGACCAAAGCTTCCGCTACCGATATCTGTATGTGCGTGGGATAACCAGCATTCTTTCATGCTCTCGAACGAGCCGTCTTTGAGGCTCTCGAATGCTGGTTATCCCACGCACATACAGATATCGGTAGCGGAAGGTTTGGTCAAGAAGCATATGTCAAAACAATCTCTTCCACAAGAAACGTCATTACCCCAGCCTAAATTCGCCGTGGTTCCGTATATTCATGGCGTATCGCACAAAATAAAAAAGATCGGAGCACGTGCTAGTGTAAAAGTATTCTTTTCAGCGCCGAAAAAATTGGCCACCTTATTCAAGATGAAATCTTCAGACGCAAAAGTAAACCGAGGATGTTCCAAGAAGCACAAATAACTCTTCATTTCGTGTGCAGAAAATGTGGTGTACCAGATCCCTCTCTTATGTGGTAAGCAATATGTAGGACACACCGGTCGCTGTTTAAACGATAGGCTCCGCGAATACGCACGCAATGTAATGAATGATCGCGATGGTTTACTCGGACAGCACTGCAGCACGTATGTTTTGAAGGGTTGTAAGCCAGATTTTCAAAAAACCTTTGTGATAGGGAAAAGCAAAAGCAGGTTTACGCGCAAAATCATTGAAGCGGAAAAGATTTGTAGAGTGGGGCCGGAATGTGTCAGCACCCCCTCCCTCGCGCTTTGTGATAAAGAGTTGCAATTCCTGAGGCTATAGAATGTTCGCGCATGGCAAGTGTGTTATCTCTAGATAATTCTGTGTACTGTTTCACCGTTTTGGTTCGGAGTATATATTCGTTTGCTTCTCAAAATAAACTTTGTTGGAAGTTAGCGCTTGTCTTCGTCACATCTCTTCTCTCGTCCTCTGTCTGCCTCGCGCTTTGGCTTCGAGAACCTTCAATAAAGTTACCGGTGTTCTATTACCAGGGCCAGTCGTCGTCAAAGCTGTCCCTGCGACACAGGGCTTAATGCTGTTTAGGTGCGGTGTCACGAAAGCAATCAATATGCAGCGCTCAGCGTTGTGTCTGCAGTTGCCTTTTTTTCTAGAGTTCTCATGATTTGCCGCCCCGCCAGGGATTCCAAGCGCCGTTACCAGCGGCAACGCCCTCCCAATAAAACACAAGGTAGGAAACTTGTCTTGTCAAGGTAGGAAACTTGTACCAAATTTCCTGCGCAGACTGCGTCTATTGCTGCATTAGTGAAAGCAGAAACTCAGAAAAATGATTCCGCAACCACAAGAACGACGTGAAAAAAGTTGCAGAGACATCTACGCTTGTATCCTAAGATGTAACGCGCGATAGTGATACTTCGACTCCCACGGAGCGTGTTTGTACGCAGGTCCTGCATTTCCAATCTATGCTTCACAAGCACGAAAGGTCATTGAAAAGATTAGGACTACGAAATAGAGTTTTTAATCGCCGTGACCCAGGAGAGAGAAAAGGTTTCTGCGCTTTTGTCGCTTAAAATGTGAGCATGAAAAGTTGCAATAAGAAGTGTTGCGCAGTTTGAGCGAAGAGGAGTCAGTGTCAAGGTATCAAAATATTTATTCTGTGATGTCTAGAGCGAGCTGAACAGTTTTCCTTTTTTGAAAGAGAGAGATAGAACGAAGATAGAACGCCTTTGTTCAGACAGTAATATGTGCGGTTCAGAAAAACTGGGTAAAGAGATGGCAGGGAGATTAAAGGTGGCGCCTGAGCTAAACGTCAGCTCAACTTGAGCTGAACTTGAGCTCCAGCTGAACTTGAGATATCGAGCTGGCCAAACCTGCCTCCCATGTCTCGAAGAAGTGGAAAACGTTATGTTTGAGTGGTTCTGCCCTGGACATACCCTTCGAAATGGCTAGGCTGCGAAGGAAGGCAGTGGATGTTTGCTTATTTTAGCAGTTTTAAGTTAACGTCTGATGTTCCCACCGAAGAACTTAACGCTAATGAATTTTCAGATACTCTTGTTGGTTTTTCGTCCGCAGAGTTTCGATTCTTTGGAATTAAGACCTCGTTGTAGCACGGCGAAAGATTGTGCTCCTGTGCATGGGATGAGGATTCGTTCCTAACGTTTTTCGAGGAGGGCAGTGTGGTAGCCGTAGTCACAAGGTGCACGGTATGTGGGTTCGTGTGCCTCTTCCAAAGTTGTCGGTCTCTCCCAGACCATCGGATCAGGGTGTCCTGGTGACGTTGTTAAGTTTTTGCATTATGGATCGGAACATCTTACCGAAGCGCGTAGGTATTCCGCCTCCAGAAACCTGTATAATGTCCGTTTAGCCTCTGTAGTGACATTAGGCTGCTATTTGATATTTTCGCTATTCGGATTGCCAATACGAAGTTTCCAACCTCCACTTCTTTGTTCCTGTATATTGGAGGGTCATGCAGGCACAAAGGTTGGCAGAGTAGTCAATTATGACCACAGAGGCCACGGGCTTTGGTACATCCCGGAGTCGGTGCATACTGCGGTACCGTTATATTGAAACCTTCCCCGAATGAACTTCATGCTTCAATATCGCCTCTGCTTGTGCAGGACTGTATCCGAAATCTTGGCAAAGATGAGTTTTCTGTGGGGTGGTGGATCGGTGTAATGTCTATCATGGCGGGCAGTAGTTTTTTTCAAACGTGGGGCGGTGGCAGGGGGGGGGAGGGGGAGGGTGCGTTCTTTTCTTTTCTGTTGTGGCGCGTAATTGGGGTGCCTGCTTTTTTCGAGTTTTCAAAGGGCGTATTATGGCCCCTCCCGATTTTAGTTTTACATCCGCTTTGTTTGTGCTAAAAGAGTGGATTCGGGGGTTTTTTTTGCTATAGAAAATCACAAGTTGAGGACATCCTCCTTGTTTTTATCACCAACGTCCCATTTAGGACGATAGCAGCGTGAAGGCCTCTCCCATTGGCTTTCACTCGGTGTTGTCCTGCGCTTCCGTAGCCCATTCTGTGCTCCGATTCTTATTTAATACTTCCATCTAGTAAATTCCCGTCCGTCTTGACCCGTCTGTGCATGCCCAGTCTGTTACAGTGTTGGTGCGCCCCTTGTAAATTCATCTCATGGCCAAAATTGCGATGTTAAGGACTGCCTTATGTGTGGTCCTAATGATGGTGTTTCTTTCACTTTCTTTGATGCAGGTAAATTTGTGTTACGGCTGTGCAATATTCTGGTCATGATCAGTAGTTGCATGAACCTTTTTCTTTCTTTTCTCTTTTTTTTGCTCTTCTCCAGGTTGAACGTTTTGTTTGTGGGTAATTGGTTAAAGATTTTCTTTGTTTGTCGATTGTGAGTTTAGAACTATCGCTTGTCTTTCGAGCCCCGCAGAGCATTCTTAAGTAGCTGTCCTGTGGGGGGATATTCGTACGTATTTTATTATGATTTTCAATTTGGCCGCGTGGCGCCATCTGTCGTTTAGCAAACCGAGCATGCCGCATGGACCGTGGCCTCCGCGATTTGCTGCCACTAGCGTGTCGTTGCTCCGGCCATCCTATTCGGCGTGGAAGCAAGGGGAGCGTTGTAATTTTGCTAACTCCGACACACGCCGCCAGGCGGCGCCGTTAGCCTAAGGTTGAAGCGAGGCTCGTCTGCCCGACGCTGCCTGCGCGTTGAGTTGTAAATCAGCCTTCGTTGTCGCGTCTTCGGTATAGAAAACTCTCAATATGTGGTCTATGTGTTTTGACTCGATCCTACAAGTACAAAGTTGTTTAACGTACGTTGTTTAACACCACGATTGCCTTTGCACGCAGCTTTAGTGGTCGTTTGCTTAGAAAGGCGAATTCCATAGCCCAGGGTTCTGTCATCTCGGGCAGAGTGAATGCCAGCGTGCTGAATTCGTTTCTCGCTGTTACAGCATTTTCGCGCGATATCGCTGCGCGAAAACATGCTTTATTTGCCTTTTAAGTTGTTTCGAACGCTCTGGGTATTCGTTTTGTGTGTGTGTGTGTGTGTGTGTGTGTGTGTGTGTGTGTGTGTGTGTGTGTGTGTGTGTGTGTGTGCGTGCGTGCGTGCGTGTGTGTGTGTGCGTGCGTGCGTGCGTGCGTACATGCGTGTGTGTGTGTGCGTGCGTGCGCTCGTGCGTGCGTGCGTGCGCGTGCGCGTGCGTGTGTGTGTGTGTCTGTGTGCGCGAGTGCACGTGCGCGAAAACAATGTAATACCGATAAACTCTCGTGTATTGTTTATAGGCAGGCGACTACGATAGTGAAATGATCTGTTAGGCTTCCACGGGTACGAATCAATCATTTTTTCGCGTTTTATTTAATATGCTTAGGGGTTTTAAGCACCTACTGCAATCTCGCTACTAAGTTATTTGCCGTGAGTGAAAAAGTCATGGTATTCCGCGATGCCTTTTACATCGCTATCGACTATACATACGTATTTTTTTCGAAAGACTGTTTCTGAATTTCTAGAATAGCTGGGGTAATATATTCTGCGCATAATTTGTTGGCATGATATATTAAGGGCTATATTTTTTTTCGGTCAGGAGTTAAGCTGATCACTAATATCTGTATGCACAACATCGGCTGTAAGTAAGTTGTCCGGGATATTAGTGAATAAACACATCAAGTGGAGAACTATACCAATCGTAACTCGGGTAAAGATTTTTATTACATAACTTAGACCACGTCCATTTATGGTAGACTGGAATACTCTCTGCACGTTTGTATATGCGAGCATGCATGCCAATAAACGGCACCAGCACGTTTGCCCTGCCTATTGCGGAAGAAATATCGATAGCCATTTGGACAGTATACACTTCAGATGCTGTAGTATACGACGTCTCTGTTAATAGTATCGCGGTAAAAGTTACGCCAAACGTTTCAAGTAGTGTTGCCATGTCATCTACTTTATCTGTCAATGACGGCACGTTTAAAGGAGAAAAAAGGAAACGACACAGGGGGTACTTTCGTGTTTATTCATGGTTGGGTTTCGGTCGGTTGAATTCCCATAATTTGGTTCTTGCTCGGAACGCACGGAATATGCGTTCCGTGCGTTCCAAATAACATGTACGATATTTTCAGAATTAAAACCGGGAAATGTGTTGTGTTTTGCAACCATGCGTGACTACAAAAAAGAATACTGCTGTGCAATGAATTCACTTATGCATCACCCCAGGCATAGTCTACGTCGAAAATTCAAAGGCACCAGTAACTACCCTAATGGCACCAGCAACTACTTCTACCTTTCTCCTGCATTGGTGTGCGGTAACATTTTTATTATTAGACGTCGCCCACAGGCTACGAAGGCCGAGTTTTCGTCCTCTGCGCCCGCCCGCGCCAGGGAATACGACCTTAGGCTACGCGCGCCGCAGTGCGGCGAAAAACGCGGCCACGCCACCTTTTCAACTTACACTCTCTCCGGGCGATTGGGACGGCCGGAGCAACGGCGCCCCGCCGGTAGCCGATCGCGGAGGCCACGCGTGGACAGAACCGTGTGAATATTTAAAAGTTTTTGGAAACCTTATGTTATTTGACGCTGTACAGTAGACTTTACATTACCCATTTTTGGCTTATAATCTATGCTTTCCTTGATTTCTGGAAGCCTGGCATTTTACCTTTGTCCCATGTTTTAGTTAGGTCACCCATTGTTGGTGCCGGCATAAGTGCTTGTGGTAAACACAACATGGTGGCTCAGTGGGTGAGCCGTTGCGCTGCTGAGCCCAAGGACGATGCTTGGATTCCCGTCCATGGCGGCCATTTTCCGGCTGGAAGGAGAAAACAAAAACGCCAGTGTGTCGTGATCTCCGCGCACGTTAAGGATCCTAAAGTGGTCTAAATAATTCCGAAGACTTCCACGTTGACGAGCCCCGTCACCCACGTGCAACTTCGGGACATCAATTACCGGAAATTTATATTTTTGATCTTCTGATGGAAACACACTTTGGTGCGATGACGTAAGTTGCGGGCGCGGCTGGAGACGGTGTATGACGGGCATGCTACCAAACAGAAAGAAATACTAGTAAGAGAGGACACTCCCACAGAACCCTGCGGCCGATTTGACTGTAGTGTAGTTTAGCGCAGTGGGCGGGAAGTCAAAGTACTAACTGTTCACTTTCGGTTTCGCGGACACCGATTCGAGCGGGTAGTTTGAATGGCTGGAAAGCGCTACGCACGGCGACGAAGAGCGCTACAGTATTCGGACGCTTTCATGCAATAATTACTGTTTATTTGAATATATCATTCTCAGTATTGGTGCCCGCATGCTTTTAAACGAAAACGTTTTTTGTAAATGTGAAATTACAATTTACACTACTATTTACACATAGTTAATAATTCTGTCGTAAGCTCACGTCTTGGCAAGCCACATAAAAGACCTCATAAGTGAAGAAATATTTATTGCATGGCACTAAACGGAGCAAGTTCAAATTATCATCGTTATTTGCGAACACATACAATAATAAACAACGGGTAATACACGACAACAGAGACAATACACAGTAGTGAGAGGAAAACACGTTTCCAGGAATGAAAAAAAATGCGCAAGTAAAGGTACCCCAACCACACAAAGGATTTATTCTCGGTGGTAATCAAAAACGCAGAAAACCCAGAAGAATCAGCCATCTAAGGTTTTACTTGTATCTACGACACCCTCAGACTCTGTGCGCTGTTGCAGTCATACGAACATATCAACCATAACAAAATCTAGACACTTGGATACTTGCAACTGTTTACGACCACAATCTCCGCCGATAATTGTTTTATTCTGGCAATTTCTCCAGTTAGAGTGTGAAGAAGAGAAACACTTGCGCCCCGTTTACCAAAAAGGCTTGATAGCCTTGCTTATTTGATGAACTCCAATGAGGTCTATTGCTTCTGGGAAACTTCAAATCAGCAGCAGTAATTGAACAGAATTCACATTTGTGTGGACATGCACACACAAAAACGTTATGGGGAAAAATCAACTTCCCATTGGTTCCTTGCAAGGGTGCATTTTCCCAAGAAGCCCTGTTACCTTCTGAAAGCGTCGTCTTCCCAGCAAAGGCAAAGGGCCAGGCGGGGATATTTTAGGTGCGTGTGCGTAGTCAAATGACTGGTCCCAGGCTCGATTAAAGAACACAAATTCACGTCTTCCACTGTCAATACAAAGAGTCTAATATACGAAACAGGGAAGCAGTATATGCTTCTTCTGTATGAGACAATGGCGACACATTACAGAGTCCCATCAGGCAATGCGAAAACAATTGTGGGACCACGAGCAAAATTTTTGCAATTCAAACACGCGGTCGAGCACAATCTCCAAAGCCCCGCGCACAAATGCACAAATGAACTTGACCATACTATGCTTTGCAGCTCACAACCAGGCACCACGCCGTGGGGAATGCTACTAGACTATAATTTATATCAGGTATGTTTCGCAATCCACCATCTGCTATGACAAAGGTTAAAAATGTCTGTTCCGCCTATATGCTCGCAGATTACACAGGGCATGTGTATTGAGCATGGCATTATGCATTTTATCTGCCTGATTGCAACACGAAGAATTACAGTGCAATTTGATGTACGTGGAACATCATCAGAGCACTGCGTATACTTGCAAGCTGTACTTCACCTGAAAACAAATAGTCCAGAAAAGGACCACCACACTGGACGGTCGGCGTACACTTCACTTGCAACAGGTGCATCTATTTGCCACGATGCGAGTACACAATTTGGCAAAACAAAACACCTGACTAAAGTTTTCCCCGTTGAGGGGTTACACTCAGTACCAACGAACTTCTAAGGCACAGCAAGTGAGCCATTATTTCAGCGCAACAAAAACACAGACAAAGAAACAGAGTAGACGAGACGGGCGCTGGAAATAATTCACCACCACGCCCAGCCAGAAGTTCTCAGCTTAGACAAGCATCCTTGCTGAGGACGTTATGAGCGCACTTGACAACATAGGCCCCAACATGGTTCTCTTCATCTAGGTAGCTCCAAGAACACGCGGCACGTATGGTGACAAACAACGACATATAGCATGACCTCTTACCCTGGCAGCCTTCATATTTTGAAAGATTTTTCGTGGATGTACTGTTTCACAATAGTAGTGCTAGCAGCAACAATAATTTGCGAGTAGAGTTTGGACAGTGGACGCTGTTGTGAGGGTTTTTAATGAGGTGATGCACGTAAGAGATAAAAAACAGTTTGTTCCTTGTGTCAACGATAGGCTTTTCAGATGTCACGCCTTGTTGAGTGCCGAGACTTGCGTTGAATTTTCGGGTGCTAATGTGATGGTTCAAAAGATGGAATATAGTTGCGGTAAACATCAGAAGCACCAATAGGGCAGCAAGAAGCATTGCAGGCAGCCATATATACAACTGAATAACTCTGGGAGAACCGTTGGCACGGCCATTTTTCTGAGTCGTGTTAAGGTAGGATTCCTGAAGTCCTGTGTCATGAAGTGCTTACACCATGTCTGATATGAAGAATGCTGCTGGCTGGTTTGCTCTGTCTTGAGGGCACCTGTAGACCTACACAGGTGATCGGGGATATAGTACACAAACTGTTTGCAATGACAGATGACCTGCGAACAGTCTGTAATTTCACTGTAACTAGTATTCAAGTATAGCCTCCAGCGCATACCACCTATTTAAAACATAATTTCTCTTATTCTATTCAGCAATTATGTGTTCGCTCTATTAGCAACACTAAAAATATGGGTCTTTGTATTTTCGCAACACTGGTTAGACAATTCTTAATGCAATTCAGCTATTTTTTGGCTTTAAAAAAAGATAATGCTTCTCACATAGCCTGAATCCCTTTGCCTTTTTTGTAAAATCAGGAAGAAGAGCGATAGTGAACTGAACGTAATACAAAGCTTAAACAAACCTGTTGTCTCACGGGCCAGAGAAAGAAGCGCATTCCGAAAATGGGCACCTCGCGAAAGTATATTTGGCCACTTTGTGGCCACCAAAGAAAGCATCAGTCAGCGTCGTACAGATGACCCCCCCCCAAGCCCTTGACTAAAAAACATGACAAGAACACACACATCTCCGGCTGAATACGTGTATTCTGCGCAATACTTGTTTTATGAAACTAGCCAAAAATATGTCTGGAGAAAAAAGAGCAATCGCTTGAAAAAATGGCAAGTGGAGAACAGTTCAATGCAATGCCTGCGATACCAGACTTGATATACGATGTAGAACCAAGACGAAATTTGAAGGTGTACATTCACTGCGTACTCACCCCGCCTCGATCAAAGCTGTTATCTGCCGACTAAAGACGCGTTTTCACCGCACCTGACGAGCCAAAAGCGAAGCGCCGCACGCGCGTTATCGGCGTCGGCGAGTTGGTTCGCTTGGTACGTCGGTAGCTTTGTATGCACATATGTATAAAACTTTGCAATAAGTGTACTGCTGGTTATGCCAGATGAGCCAAATAATGCAGATACCGCTACTTCGTCGCGTACATACGCCAAAACAGCGCTTCAGTGCATCACGGCCAAATAATAAATAATAGCAGTAACAGTTTGCCAAGCTAGCAATAGCTACCTAGTATAATACAACGCAGCGTGCCGATCACGTAATTCAGTGCAGCGACAGCGCATGCTTCGCCTACAGACCGCGGGCCGTGCGGCCACTTCCACAACTCACCGCCGTCGTTTGCGGCACGTAAACGCTACGTGCGACGACGGGGGCGTACCGCTGACGTCCCTCAGTGCTAGATGAAACGGCATACCCAGCCTAAAATATTATTACGTCTGGCTACAAAAATGGTGTCTTACGCCTTTCTGGGGCGTTTCCAAAGCTATTATCCTAAAGACGCAGAACTAGCCATGCCTGATTTCAACGGGGCTACGCAGGCTCGCAGCGTTTGCAGTACAAGGAACCCTAAATATGATGCGCCTCACCTGCACTTTATAAAGAAGTCTCACTTTCGGTTCAGGATGCAAAACCGATGTCGCAAAGAAAGCACTAGGCGTTTCGTTCTCCACAACAGAGGTTAGCACGAGGCTGCCGAAACGCACGCGCAAACGCTGCTGAAAGAGCCAAATGGCGGCTTGCGCCTGCGGCTTGGCCAGGCTTGTCTTTATAACGTGCACAAAGAAGCCACGAAAATTTACACCCACAGCCATTCAACTTGCTACATAAATAAAAGTGTGTAGACTAATGTGTAACAACATTTTAAAGGCTTAATATTGTGTGTTAGCTTAATTTTAAATTTATATTTTTTACCACTTACGGCAACTGCCGGATGGAACAAGAGTGAGGCCATTCGGCTGGGATAAGCCCGAGTGTCCTCTCTTCTAATTTTTTTTATTTCTCTATGATGCTACCACCGACTGGACATGGACCGAGCTTCACCGCAAAGGCGCGGCACCTGGTTAAACGCGCGTCCTTTTTTTCGTATACGACGTTGTATCATTGTCCTCCTTTCTAAACTTCTGTTGCCGTAGCTACACATTACAGATTAAGCGGAGCCCTCGAATCTTCCTGCCTCAGTCGTAGCTTGTGCGTGGCAGCGATGACGTATTTCCTTCGACGCCTGATAAGCACGGCTGATAGCCGACGGCTAGGAGTCACAAGGGCATCGAAAAATGCGCCTAAAAACGCCATCGCGTCTAAACCATTAGGATTGCGTGGATTGAATGCGCTTGAGGAACACGTGGAAGCCCGACGCCTAACATAGTCTGGGACGTTGTATCAGTTGTCGCCAAGGAAAGAAATGGCTGTCTCTCAAATATCTCCAGTCACCGATGATTAAAACGACCAAAAACGCTTACCCACAACGCAGGCAACCTCCCGTCTACGTATGCAAGATGCCAGGACAGGAGCGAGTACTTCTAACCACTACCTAAAAGTTTCAAGGTTCGTGCTTTCCCGCACAGTTAACAAGGCTTTGGTATAGAAGCCTAAACATCTTTTTTTCACTTCTTAATGCACCCTTGGTCTATGAATAGAAGTTTTAGATGCGGAGCATCTTATAGTCTGGGCATGTCCCGCGTCGGCATCCGCACTCACACTGCGCATGCGCAACTCTCCTCCTTCCCTTTCTCCCACAACTGAGCGATACTCCCGCCACTTCTTCTCTCGTACCAGCTGCGTGCACTTCGCTTTCGCTTCTCCAGCGTTCTCGCTTCTGCTTTCGCGGCGCATGCTCAGCGCTTGCGCATCTCTCCTCCTCTCGTTTCCTCTCCTTCAACCTTGAATGTAAATCGGGTAGAGCGCTGCACGCGTTCAGATCAGCGCTTGCTGCGGTTGACTCCACTTCACTCCGTTCTTCCGATGAAGTGTGATGGAAGCAACCGTCCCGTCAGTTAGTGGGTTGGCGCAAGCAAGCGTCAGCACCACCCCACAAACTAACAGCAATGCTACATCCACTGAAGACAAAGCTGCGCAGCGAAGGGCACGCGGCGCTGAGCGCAAACGCTTGAAGCGAGCGGCGGACCCTCAGCTTCGTCGGCGCGAATGCTCGGCGCTTGCGCATCTCTCCTCCTCTCGTCTCCTCTCCTTCAGCCTTAAATCTAAATCGGGTAGCGCACTGCGCGCGTTCGATTCAGCGCTTGCTGCGGTTGACTCCACTTCACTCCGTTCTTCCGATGAAGTTCTACGAACACAACGGAAACACAACGAAACCCCGAGATGCTCCGCATCTACTCAGCGTTCCCTTCGGGAAGATGGGGCTAATTTTTTTTAGTCTATGAACCTTGCATCCGACAAGACGAGTTTCCATCAAATCTTAGATAAGACTTAGCCTTGGTGCGGGCGGCTTTAAGAAACTATGCAGTTAGGACACTCATTAGTACACACCCGTGTTGGGCAAAAATTCTTCGTGGAGCGCACACAGTAAACTCCAAGCGCCAGTGAATATATTCCCCGCGCCAGCGAATATAATATAGGTGCCAACCAATATAATCTAGGCGCTAACCAATAAAATCCGGTAGTCACTCAGTGCCGAACGGACGCGAGCGCAGTGTATGCTAGGCGCAGCCATTACCATCCAGGCACAGTTTCTTTTCATCGAAGTAGAGTGAACTAAGGTTACGTGACCTGTTTAGGCTGGTAACTTAGAAAGTGCACACAGAAACAGAGTCATGTGGCTTTCAACCACTCGCGGCCAATTACTATAAATACCCTAAGAAGGTGTCGCAGGTATAAATTAATGTATTTAAATTGCTCATTTACCCGACAGGTTAGGGGAAACTGTTAGAACGCCTAACTCTCCAAACCTAATAGTCATGCAATTCTGACATTAGCTGTACTAGAAGTCTGCTCTAAATTATGACGTCATCAATACCAATCAAATGCATTTGAAGGGCTTCTCATACTGCACCATGGCGGGACATCTTTATACGGTTTCATCAATCTCGGTTTCATCGAACGAAATTTGTATTTAGCTAGTCAGTGAACTAAACTTTTAGCTTATAGTACATTAGTTCGATCCAAACTTGAGTACGCGTTGAGTATTTGGTACCCATACCAGACATACATATCAAACAAATTGGAGGCCTTGCAGAATAAAGGGGCACGTTTCATTACTAAGAACTATTCCCGCACATCTAGCATCACTGCCATTAAAGAATCTCTACTGCTGCCCTCCCTAAAAAAAGGAAGATAACAAGCATTACTCCCTCACTTGCACCGGCTCTATCATAATCCGTCGTCATTTGCTGCATCGCATATCAAACCTGCTCATCGCCTTTTTCCACGTCTAGATGACCCTTTCGAAGTCCTCCCCTTGTTTGCCCGTGCTAATCTTTTTTGTCAATCTCTGTTGTTCTTGGCCATCTTTCATTGAAATCGATTGCCAGAAGATATTGCCACAATTCATACTCATGATTTGTTTGTAAGCTATTTGAAGCGATTTTTATGTATAGATTGCTGAAATTACTAGAACCATGAACCATGCACTATGTGCGCTTGCTTTGTACTTCTGTTTCCATTTACTTTTTTATTTGCTTGTTTTTCTACCTTCTCATGCCCACTCTTGACTCTGGTTCTTCTTGAATTGAAATGTATCCAACACATTGCCCCCTCCCCCACCCCTAAATGTAATGCCTTTCAGGGCCTTTAGGGTACCTGAATAAAAAAACGTCACATGAGAGCTCCAGGACTGGTAAAGGTTGAATATTGCCAGCTCATGTGACAACGATTTGGAACAGCCAGCGACGGCGTGAACCATGTGAAGAACACCAACAGGACATCCCTTTTATTAAGTGCAACCACGAAACAGTCACGTCCCTTACCATGATCATCAGTTGCATTTGTACGAGCAACCGTGTAACCGGCATTAAGTGAACGCTGTTGAATTGGTTGTTTACGTGACGCACGAAAGAAGCCTGTCATTGTGAAGAGGATTGTTTATGATGTTGCAATACTCCTACGGATGATAAGCTAGTCACGTCACTTACCATGATGTTCACAACCTCAGTAGTAATGGCATCATAGGTGTCAAATATTTGCAATTCTTTTGCTAGTGTTTGTACGCTGTTCAAAACAAATTCATCAGTGCAAACAAGATTCCCAATGCTGTCGCATGACTCCTATGAATAATGAATTAGTCGCATGACTTCATCACGTTTTTTGCATCCCAATTATTCGCATTATAGGTATCAAATAAACGATGTTGTATTAATCGTTTACGTGAAGTGCAAAAAAAAAATCTTACCCGCCGCAGTGGCTCAGTGGCTAAGGCGTTGCGCTGCTGAGCACAAGGTCGCGGGTTCGATTCCCGGCGGCGGCGGCCGCTTTTGCTGATGGAGGCGAAAAGCAAAAACGCCCGTGTGTACGAGATTTCGGCGCACGATAAAGATCCCCAGGTGGTCAAAATTAATCCGGAGCCCTCCACTACGGCGCGCCTCATCGCCTGCGTTGCGTCAGCGCGTTAAACCACACAATCAATCAACCAAAAAGTCTTGTCATGGAGAACATGATTCATCATGATGTCGCCTCACTTTTATGGATCCAGCATTATTCACGTGATTTACCATGATGTTTTTACATCAGAAGCATTGGCATCATATCTGGCAAATGAATGGTGTTGAATTACTTGTTCACGTGATGTAAAAAAAGGATCTGGTCACGTTGGACATGATTCCTTATGATGTCCCATGAGTCCTATAGATCATGAATTAGTAACGTGACGTATCATGGCATTTCTTACATCCCAAGGATTGGCATCTTAGGCATCAAATGCACGTTGTTGAATTACTTGTTCACGTCATGTGCAAGAAGAATCACGGTGAACATATTTTCTTATGAGATCGCATAACTCTTATAGGTCATGAATAAGCCACGTGACTTACCAAGACGTTTTTACATCACAACTATTTGCATCATAGGTGTCAAAATGAACGCTTGTTTACATGATGTGCAAAAGATCTGGTCATGGAGAACAAGATTCCTTTCATGGAGAACAACATGACTTTTATGGAACATGAATTGATCACGGGAATTACCATGACATTTTTTACATTACAAGCATTGGCCTCATTGGTATTAAATGAATGATGCTGAATTACTTCTTCACCTGCTGTGCAAAAGGAATCTTTTCATGGTGCACATGCTTTTTTATGATGTCACGTCACTCATATAAATCATGAATTAGTCACGTTACTCTTCATCACAATTCTCACATTCTAAGTATTGGCATCATAGGCATCAAGTGAACGCTGTTGAATTACTTCTTCATGTGATGTGCAAGTAGCATCTGGGTGAACATAATTTCTTATGATGTCTCGTGACTACTATAGGTCATGATGGGCCATATGGTAATATCGTCCGCATATACTCCATGGCGTATACTGGTGTGGCAGCCAGGACCATAGGGATAACAAACAGGGCTATGTTAAATAGCAGGGGTGACAGGACGACACGCTGGGGTGTGCCATTGCTTCCGAGGGAAACCTGATCTGATGTCAGGTCACCCACCTTGAGAATAGCTTTGCGGCCGTCAAGGAAGTCCCGAACATAGGGGTAAGTACGTTGCCCCCCCTTCCCCCCCCCCCCCCCGGTTAGGCTGTTTAGGTGTTTGAGTATGCCGGTGTGGCTAACAATTTTGGGTGCCTCGTTTAAATATAGGTCTAATATGGCTTTTGGATGGTCACGGGAGGCTTTAAGCATGACCTCTTCTTTATATTGAAGAAGCATGCTGGGCGTGCTGGGCGTACAGAGGTGACGGCGTAATCCACACTGTCTACCGACAGTCTTTCAGCTCTAACGCTTGACTCCAGGCAGTGGCGTCTGCTACTTTGCCAGGCCGATTATTGTGCCCCTAGTAATAAAAATAATATTCCCCTCCGTGTTTGTAGGGTGCGCTTTAGGATCCCCAGTCCAAAAAATTAAGGCACACGAAGTGGGCAGTGCGAACGCAACTGTGAATTTACTTATTAGGATAGCAACGTTCCCTTGGAGATAAAACACTTCCGAAGTGTTACAAGATACAAATAGAAGTGGGGGGCAAGTGTGGGAAAACTTTTCTCTCTAACTGAAAGGAGATAGGTGGCAAAGCATTATAAGCTGGTAAAAGGCACTTTTTTGTTCAATTTTTGCGTTACAGCGTAATCTCTGCACGGTGCTTTTGATTTATTATGTGGTTTAACACTCCAAAACTACACAGGTTATGGGGTGCGCCGTAGTGGAGGTCTCCGGACAAATTTTGACCTCTTGGGAATCATAACGTGCAGCTAAATCTTGAAAAAAAAAACCGGCGTTCTTTCGATGCAAATATCTTATTGCAACAAATAAGTTGATAGCTGCGTTTGTGCTGTCCCCTCGGTTCGTACGCTCTCTTTAATTTTGTGTACGGTGTAAACTAAAATGCTGCCCACAACAAGTGAAATCCAGCTTCATGCTGCGAAATCGCAGGGCATATTGCACACAAGCACGGCTAGGTCGTGTTGGTTGGAGAGGGAGAGAGAGTAAGCGGGACTTCATACCCTTCTTTTTATTGGGAAGTGTGTTTAACGTTCTCCATCCCCCGTCACTCTCTCACACTTCGGGCGATAGACGTCACGGGTAGCCAGGTGACGAAGTGATGTAAAATAAAAAATGTTCCTTTTCCTGGGCGAGCCGCCTAGCAGGGAATAAAAAATTGAAAAAAAAAACACTTTTCTTGTATCGTTCCAACATTTCACTGCGAATGCCTGTGAGGATATTGTGTGTGGGCACGGATCGATCACCCTTACGCAGATGCGCACGCCACACAGAAGCCATCAGAGGGCACATTTGAGCGCTATAACAGATGGAGGTGTGGCTGAATGAGCGTCCCCATTTTCTTCCAGTTCTATTCCGGGGAATGGCAACTTGCCTAAATTGCATTCCACTCAATTCCTCGGAATACGAAAACTTCACTCATTTCCACCTAAGGAATGGCCGGGAAGATCAAATTTGTTCCTGGAATTCTTCAAGGCAGGAAAGGCACTTTGATAGTTTTAATAAGTTACCGATGAACGCACCATAACGACGGTGTATCAGACTCGTTAAGAACTGCAAAAAAAATTAGGGAAGCGTCTTGAATGGTGAGGCTGTTGCGGGTCATCACTTTTATTATCGTTGTGGTGTCGTAGTTGACGTCGGCGGCATGGCATTTCAATTACCTTATGTTGAGCAAGGCCAGAGTGAGCTGGTCGTTATGTCGACGTTTTTGTACGCCACTCTGCAAGCACGACTTATCGTCTCCAGCGGATGCTTTGCACGCCGAGCCTCTCGAAGCGCGGCCTCTGCCTTGGCCGTGCGAAGTATCCGCGGCGGGGCCATGTGGAGGCAGCAGTCACCTATATTATCTTCTACATTCAAGTCGTGGCCCTTCTGTAGTACAGAGCGCATGCGCACAACTACAGAGTGACGAACGAACGGGGGGCGTACGCTATGAAGTGTTTCTCTCGTTCCGAGCAAGTGTTGCCACAATATGGCGAACGCTGAGATTTTATTTTTTTGTGTTACCTGGCCAATCTCCCTTAGTGGTAATGCGTGGCTTCACCAGAACTCTGGCTTGACGAACGTGCGCTCGAGGCACGCGGTGAACACGGGAGTTATCTTTTTTTTGTCAATAATGGTCAATCTTCGTAAGCTGGTCGGCTTAGCTTGACGAACGTGCGCTCGTGGCGAGCGGTGAACACGGGAGTTATCTTTTTTTGTCAATAATGGCCAATCTTCGTAAGCGGGTGTGCTTAGCTTGACGAACGTGCGCTCGTGGCGCGCGTGCAAAAGCCTCGACATTTTTTTGTTATTTTTAAAACTACGTACACAATACACAAACAGTTTGCTCAACAGCTTCGCTGACAAGATAAGCAAAACACGTCACCAAGGTCGAGTAATAGTGGCGCGGTTACACATCTCGTGCGGTGCAACCACACTACTAATTCCCATAGGGGAGGTACTCTCAATACTTATCATAGTATTTGCATGGTCAGCATGTTTTAACTGCCTGCGACTTTTTAATATTGTTTTAGCGTAAAGGTGTTAATACTAATGTGACGACATCGAGCATTTTTGTCTGTGCCAAAGTAGCGTTCAAGGAGACATTATATTGACTAAGCAGTTTTATGACGCATCTGGGCCTGTCGTGAGTATGGAGAAAACTAAGATTCAAATATTGGGGTACAGAACCTCCGTATCTGGTGGTATTAGTTGGAACAGTGCGCCGCTCTCCACCTTGTCCTACCTTTGAACCAAATGACGCAGCACTGGGCAGCAAAGATCATCGGTACTCTGCATGTGAAGCACCCTTCCAAAGCGTGGATGGTGTGAGAACTTTGTGTTTGCTTGTGTGTTTGCTCAGTTACGTGGGTCAAGTATTCCACGGCGCGCGAGCTAAAGTTTAGGCTGTGCATTGAATATTCGCGACCTTAGTGTGGGAATCTCGAGGGGAAGCACTCTTACAGAATAACTTGTTTCTGCCTTTAGTACCGGCTGGGATAACGCATTGGCTTGTGCACTACTTTGCGTCTGCGTTTTTCTTTTATTGCTTGGTAGTTCAGTTACTATTTTACATCACGCCGATCTAGAAAACGCGCTGCAGGCTTGGACTCAGCAAAAACATGTACTGAGGTCCGCATGACAATTTACCATGCTAATTACAGAAAGAGCAATTTGGGGGCCATTAAAGTGCGTTCCCCCAAATGTCCTCTTTGCATGGCAATGCGAACACGGGTATGTGCAGAGTACTATCAAACGAAAGAAAACATGTAAATAACAAGTATAACAATACTAATGCCAGCACACGTTAGGGGCCTGGCTATGGTTGCCAAGTTTTGCAATTTGAGGTGGTCGTGGCGACTTAAATTTTAGTGAGGCGATTTGGCTACTTTCTGGCTCCTTTCAGCGTGCATGACTATTTATATATTTCCCGGCTCTTCTTAAACCGTACATCTGAGAAAAGAACCTTATTTGGGCTTTCAGGGATTTCAGTAGTCACGATGAAACTAGAAGCCAGTTATAACAAAAAAATTGAAACGAAATTGCAAAGTGGAGAATATGGCTGAACGAGTGCGTGTCACACAAAACACACCAATTTAGACAGAAAAAACACACGAATGTATAAACTGTTTTGTAATTCCGAAATCAGGGGCCGTAGAACGAAGCGTCGGGTGAACTTAGTGGCCATTCTGTTTTCTTGTTTGCTCTTACATTGTTATTTACACTCTTGTCTCATTTATTCTCATTGCGCAGCTAACAGACTAAATCAATTTATTCAAACAGGATCAAACAGACTTAATCAGTGACTAAAACAAGGGCGGGAACCCCTTTTAGGTGGAGGGCCCAGTTGCATGAAACCGACGTGGCGGAGGGCCGGATTTAAAATCGGTGGCAGGGGCCGGGATCTTTGAATGCAAACAAAGAAATCAGCGAATTGCTAATGATATTTGAAAATAATAACAGTAATCTGGCTAAGTGCGAAGATGGATGGCAATGCTAAATGGAAGCGATCAATTCTCCGTTCTCGTCTAGCATTTAACCCCCTTTGAGATCAATACTGGCCTGTCGACCTTCATATAGGAAGTGACAAGGGGGTTCAGATGGTTCGGACGGCGTGCTGGGGACCCCACAATATTCCCCCAAGGGCCGCAGATTGGCGACGAGGAGGTTGCCGAGAAGATCATGAACACAGTCAGAAACGATCGTATGTAAATATTTCGACCGCACACGTTGAGTACGGCCATTTTGTTAAATGATCATTCAGCCTTCTTCCATGCCGCAGAGTTTCTGTCAGGGCTAGATGACTACAAAAAACGGCAACAAAAGCTTCCGCAGCTGCGAGTTGCATCTCGTCGAGTTTTGAGCTCCCAAATGACGACCCGCAATCCAACTTTTCGTCCGAGTAGCGGAGCTCTTCCGGATGGATGCAACGATCGCACCACATTTCTGTACTACCATAATTGCGCAATTCCAACATGCCCCCAATTGTAACGCGCAGGTAAAATTATGCAAAAGTTTGGAAAAAAATAATTGAACGCGGATTCTGCCGCGCAGATGTAAAAGACAAGACAACACGAACCTGGTAGAAGAAAGTTTATTTCACGAACGCAGCTGTACCATGAAAATTCATTGTGCTCTATAACCTTGCTTCTAATAAAGAACTTTTTATGTAATTTTCTTCAATACACCGAAACTGGTCACGCCAGGTGCAGCTTCGGACAAATTAAGTTCGATGTTTCGCAAGAAACTATTCTCGGCCCGCAATTATTTTAAAAACCTTACCGCATAGAGTAGCGTATATGATACGCATCAAACGTTTTTTATCGCGAAGCGCGCGAGAAAAAAAACAACCTGACACGTTTTGCTTGCATTTATATCCTGCTTGCCTACTACACCCACAGTGGCAACGTCTTCCGAAGCTATTTTGTAACCTATTTGTATTCCACAACACCTGGAGTCAGCGTCACGTTCTCAATGCCTCAAACTGGTAGCTGAATGCAATTTGTTTTTGTAGTTTTGACGTGTACTATCCCTTAAAAATTAAAGGCGTGTTAAATAGCTCTTTGTCTTCGCATTGTGACAATTTTAGCACCCAACACTTTGGCAATGAGTCGCGAGGACAACATTCAGAGCCGTATCTCATATGACAGATTATGCATTTAGGTTTATGCTCTTAGCCACCCCGACTCAAAAACCCCAGACCCACTTTGCGGGGAAAAAACTGGTATTACAACAGTACGCAAAGTTCCCTACAGATGGCGCTTCATGTGGCGTGGTAGAGACGGAAGACTAAACAGCTGACCAGGCGGTACGGAAAGTCGGTAGGGGAAAGTGGGGTTTATACAACAGTTAAAAAGCGGGCAAAGGCAGCATCGATGACAAAGTGGGCACAGAGAATGGAAGCAAAAAAAATTCTAGAGACTTATAGAGCAGGGAAATGGAAATTAAGAAGGAGGGATTCTATGGCAATACGAGAGGCAGTGCATTGCTCTTCGAGGTACGGGCGGGGTGCCTGACAACCCGGGCATACACGGGTAGCTTCAGGCAGCAGGATAAGACATGTGCATGCTGCGGCAGTTATCGGAAAACTATATAGACCATATCGTCAAAGGCTGCACAGAGATACGGCCACCGCGGGGTGAGGGGGAAATGACGCTGGCGGAGGCTTTGGTATTAGGGGCGAGGGGGAACCTCAACTATTAGGTCACAGAGGTGACGAAGAGGCGACTGGAGTGATGGTGGAGGAAAAGTAAAAAAGGTATGGGTACGCACGCGGGGTAATCATACGGATGACAATTTAGAACAGCGAGGGCAGAAAAATGGGGGTGGAAGTGATTAGTTTATAACAGGGAAGAGGGGGAGATAGTGGGGAGGAAGCAAATATATTAGTGTAGCTGGGAGTAGGGCGAGTAAGCGTCATAAAACCGGCGTCGGGTTCTGACAATTGACGCCCCGTTTCAAAGGGAGAGCCACTAATTATCATCATCATCATCATCATCATCGTCGTCATCATCATCATCAGGCCACTAGCGCCTCTTATGATACCGAAAACAAACATCCGGAGCAACAGCTTTTCCTTTATATTCGAGGCGAATGTATTCAACAAGTTAGTTCTCACAAATTCGTTAGCATTTTGTTTATTGAAAAGTTAAGTTGGTCTTCTCCTATTGGCAAGCTACAAACAAATATATCGCGGTCCATTGATATTATTTATAAGAAAAAATTGAAATATTTGCTACCGGCTTGGTTAAAAAAGCAAGTGTACCGCATTCCAATACATTCTCGACTTGACTACTGCCTTCTTGTGTGGGGCGCAACAGGAAAAACAACAATAGTAAACCTGTACCCCATTTTCTATAAGCACCCGGGAAAGGAAGAAAATACTCGCAACCAGTTCTCTCGGCGGCCCGCGTACCTTCCGGTTCCGCCGGACAAGCGTTGCCTGTTAGCGATGGGCTTCTAACATCGCCAGCGCGGTGTGCGCCGCTGCGTAGTTGAGGAGTGTATCGCACCATGTGCTTAGTTTTTGCGGAACTTTCCACTGTTTTAGCCAATGCTGCGATGTCGATAAAGGCGCGAACGTCGCTTGGTCAGCACTGTGCGGGGGTAGGTTATCGAACAACGAGAGAAACCGAAAAAAAAAGTCGCCGACAGAACGCTTCTGCACGACACTGTCGGGAGAAAATCCAATGCGGTTGCGACCTATTTTTGTTTCATCGCTTCCTAACAGACGTCGAGTTGAGATATCGGTGGACGCCTTTGATAAATCGCAACGACTTTGTACCAACGACCAAATCTAGGGTTTGTTGGGTGCACTTGGGCGGCAAGCACACTGAGCACAAACCATTTATCACACGCAAAGCTGCGACCGGGAACGGAACCCCCTGAAACCTTAGAAGTAACTTTAACCATTTACAATACAGCGTTGATTGATTGGTTGATTGATTATGGGGTGTAACGCGCCGACGCTTCATAGGTGATGAGGCGCGCCGTATCGCAGGGCTCCGGATTAATTTTGTCCACCTGAGGATCTATCACGATCGCCGATACAATACAACAATACTATAACTTCTGGTTTCTTGCATTCAATTTAAAATAGCATCTATGCTTTGGTCATCATAGATGATTGCCATTAAACAACCCCCTTTTCATCTAATCGAGCCTTTAAAATCACGCCGTTTTGTTTACTTTTTTTCAGGCGAACGCATTACACTGCTGAACGATATGAAAGGTTGACTTTCTCCATCGCACACTGCTGGTCGATAGCAGCATAAGCAGGCCGCCCAATGTGGAAACGGAGCTTGAGACACGTGATTTGGAAAATAGCTCAAACGGATCACAACGCGTTCCAAGGAAAAGTTTCTATTCATTTTGCGTTGTCCCAGAGTCTGAAGTACTACAATTACAAAACAGTTACTGCTGATCACGTAAAGCATTTGTGGTGCAAGCAGCGGTTCCACAAACGTGGGCTCAGAGCGACAGTCCACATGCGCTGCGCATTGTTAGGACAATCATGATCACGATCATAATCAACCAGTATTAACTCGCCCAAATATCGATCCTTCGAATAGTAATTTGACTGGTTGTGCGGTCGTGTTATTTTTCCGCCAAAGTAATTTCGTTTCGTCTGTAACTGTAATAAATATAGTTAAGAAAGATTATATTTCATTGCAATGTTGACAGCGTAGCAATTGCCTCGTCGAAAGTGTATGGCGAGCGCGGATCAGCGTGACCGGTGCTGTGCACGCTCCGCATTCGACATCCGCGCTTCCGTAAACATGACTAATCGGTGATTATAACAAGTATGGTGGCATTAAAAACACGTATGTATTACGCGATATGGATTTCTTTGTCAGACGGTGCCATACCGGTATGTTTGCATGGCGGCAGTGCGGAGTACCACCAGCACCGCCCCACCACTGCTACTGCTGCTCGCAACAGCCGGAGTCGGCATCTTCCGCTCTGGCAGCAAACTAGGACCTAAAATCTGTCCGCAGACGGAGAAAACAAAATAGAACACACAGACACACAAGAACTGCAACCGCTAACTTAACACCAAACCACTACGGTTCACTCGGTAATGCGCGGGTACCGAGCAGACGCACAGAAAGAGCGGATCACTTAACAGCCCTGCGCGGCGGGTTCGGCGGTCGCTTCATAGACGGCGCTATCGCCTGGTAAGAAAAAGCAAAGGCGCGCCCACGTTTAGTAAGGAAAATGGTTTATACGCCTCGAGCATAGAGGAAAAAATACTCAGGAGAGGCCCCGAGCATCTCGACGCATTGCTAAAAATGTGGAAGAAGAGACGTGATTGTGTTGGGCCCATAGACAGCGTTGCCTAGTTTTTTACGGCTGCGGCGGCTAAATTAGGAAAAATGCACCGGACATTTTTTACGCCGCTTTGACTATAGCTGCCTCGCTACGCTTGCAACTCAGCGCAGTGGCTACGGCAAATGTTTTTAGATTAGGTCAGTTTGAAAACGTCGCCGTTGAAGGCGGCTTCAACTCGTGTCACGGCTGCGGTAGCGCTGGCGTAACCTCGAAATCAGAGAAGCGAGCAGCCGCCGCCGGCGGCTGCTACCGGCAAAAGCCTTCCCGCTCAGCGTTGGCGAGAGCCACAGTCGGTGCTTTCCTTGCTGTGGGTTTCTACATTGTGAAGCGAAGCGAAATTTTTCGCAGCTGAGACGTAGCGCACACCACCGCGCTGTACGGACCCAAACACTGCTCCCGTCATCTGCGTTCGCTTTCGCGAGCCGCCCGTACCGCGAAGCTGTTATCAAACCGGAAACAGCAAAGACAAATGGGGAAGAGTGCTGGGCTCAGTGGGCTCATTTCATGGCGGGCGCGGCTTCACAAATGTGACGTCAGGGCCTCCTAACCGTTTATTTCCTCCATGGCCTCGAGCTTCACGATCACTGCGCCGCCTGTCGTCGCTTCTCCGCGGAGTTTCCGTGACTGGCGCTGCATGGATGATAGGGGCTCGTGCAGTGTTTTGGTTGTTTCGCTTCTTTTCGCATTTCCGCGCCCAATAAAACTTGTTATGGTGACGTATACAAGCAAAGACTACCTTCAGGTCCCTTAAAAAGCAGCTGCGTCTTCTTGGCGTACTCGAACGCCAACGAGAGCTACTCAAAGACGCGGTTCTGCGCGCTTCGTCGCCGCTCTTCCGGGCGTACGTGACCGCAGCAGCATTTCACCAATGTCACCTCTGAATACGTCAGGCACAAGTGAAATCATCTGTCGCCTCGTTTAGACCTCATACTAGCACAATGGGAGGTTGGTTTCGTTTTGCGGCGCGGACAACGAATGCGGCTTCATTTCGAATATATACGCCACAGAAAAATATGTTTCGGGGATGTGATTACCCCTTCCCGAATAATGACATGCCTTTTATAAAAATACACGTTGTTACAAGACTCGTGACGCACTCCTATAGCACAAAGAAGGCCGTTTATTGAGAACTAGCCGAGACGTGTCCGACGTCGTCCATGCTTAGGCGCGCACTCCTGCTTTCGGCCCACACAATCTAGGCCACGTGAGTGACTGTTTGAAGTAGGCCCCACCAGGTTGCGGTACTTGTCCTCTTACGGCTTTACAGATCGCAGTAATTGAGTTCCGCCCTGCCGCCCGTAGGGGCGCCATGTCTATTTAAGGTGACGGTAGTGGCGACACCGCGGACCCCGAGCCCATGTGTGTTGGACCCACCCACGCCCTCGGCTGTGCGTGGCTTTGCCGTGTCCGGGGAAAAGGGCATCCTGGTGGTTGAGCCAAAGCCAGGGTTGTTTTGGACCTTTATAGCCCCCTGGCAGAGGCAACACACCACTTCGGCCTCCGCTTCCCGTAGACGGTGCCCCCAGTCTGACCCGACCTGGGGGGAATCAGCCAGTCGCCTTTTCCTGTCCTCTTCTTCATTCTTTTGCTTCTTATTGTCCTTCCTAACCCTGTCCTGTCATCTTCTCTTTTCTTTATTTCTCCGTTTTCTCCAGGCGGCGAGGGTTAACCCTGTGCGAAGGCTTCAACCTAGATCCCGAGCATAGGGTTATAGTGGCAACGTACAGTTAGCGTGGGCTGCAAAGCCACGTTCCCTTGTTGGGCTCCGTGGTGGGTGACTGGCCTTTCCACCGAATTCATTCCATATTTTATGGCTTCCTTCTCCATTCCACCCAAACGAACTGATCGGCCTCCGAAACGAGGCTGCACCGAAGAACTTTTCAAACCAATTTCTAACCTCGTCTTCAACCACCCTCACAACTTCCCACGCTTCCTAATGATGCAGTCAGTTGATAAAGCAACTCCCGTTACCAGCAAATCTGTGTTTTTGGTTGCAAAGTTCATTAAAGGTTTGATAGGAAAAAACTATGAAGCGAAAAAGATCACTTCCGGAGACCTGCTGATCGAAGTCAAGAGTAGAGAGCAGTCCAACACCCTTTTGAAGAAACCAAGCTAGCCGACCTTGAGATCACAGTAACTCCCCACCGTACCCTCAACAGCTGCCAAGGTGGCATTTCCGAATCAGAACTGATCAACGAAACAGACTCTGACCTGCTTGAAGGTTTGCGCGAGCAGAGGGTTACCGCTGTGCGACGCATCACCATTAGACGGGACGGAAACGAAATTAAGACGAAGCACATAATACTCACCTTTGATCGATGCACTTTGCCAGGGTTTCTGCACTGTATACATAACAAACCCGCGACGCTGTTTCATCTGCCAGAGATATGGGCACGGCAGCAATTCGTGCCGAGGAAAACAAACGTGTGCAAAGTGCTCTGAGCAGAACCATTCTGCTGACGACTGCAAAAGGACCCAACCTAAGTGCAGCAACTGTGGAGGACCCCACGGGGCATACTCTCGCTCTTGCCAGGAGTTTAAGAAAGAAAAAGAAATCATCAACCTAAAAGGGACACAAAATCTCTCAATTCCAGAAGCCCGTAAAAGGTATGCGCTGCTTCCTCCAGGAAGCTACGCCAGCGCGGCCCGCCGGGGGGTGGGGCGGCGTCTGGTTTCTGCGACCACTCAGGTCAGTGAAACTGACTTGGGGCGCACCTACCCCCTGGGGTGCTACCCTTGGCAGGCCAAACAATTCAGGCATCGCCAGCGGTGCTCGCAGGCCTTGCACCTGACCAGAATCGCACTGGGAGTGGCGTTGCCGTCGCTACTGCACAGACTCCGGTTGCCGAACTCCAGTGGCGATGGATGTGGGTACAGAAGGCCCCTCTTCTCCAGCCATGTCCAGCAAATCGACAAATGTAGTGGCTGAATCTCTTTGGCCATTCCTTCAAACGCGTTGCGGAGCGGGCGCTGTAAATCCTCCATTCCGCCAACGCCCCGAAACTCAGATGAGGACATGGATGTCCGGCCATCTCGGCCTGCATCGCAGTCGTCAAAAGAACAGCGCGGCAGTCTTGGCCCCGGGAAAAAACCACAAGCCCGCCGAGTCACTGGTCCTGATTCGGGCTCAGGGACATAGGAATCTCCGTCCGAGCAAAACATACGCTCAATATCTTTGTTCTATTTTTTATGGCAATTCAAAGCATTATCCAACGGAACTGTAGGGGACTAATTAGAAACCTCGATGACATCTACGAAATCCTTCATAAGTACCATCCAAATATCTTATGCCTAGAAGAAACACACTTAAAATCTACACAAAATAACTTTCTCGAACGATACTCGGTATTCAGGAGAGACAGGGACAGCTGCGCTCACTCCTCTGGTGGTGTAGCGATTGTCTTGCAAAAGTGTGTCCCCTGCCAACCTCTTCGGTTGCTCACTGCCCTCGAAGCTGTGGCAGTCCGAGCTATCCTCTTTATAGGTTAATAAGAGTTTGCTCTCTGTACATTCCCCCGGATTATCGTCTATCGAGCTCAGAATTCGAGTACCTGATAGATGAGCTCCCGGAACCCTTCTTATTAGTGGGCGACCTTAATGCTCACAGTGAACTCTGGTGGTCTGAACGGACAGATGCCCGAGGCCGCTTGCTGGAAAAGTTTTTATTTTCTTCCGGAGCTTGTCTACTCAATCACAAACAGCCGACATACTACAATACTGCACACAACACATACTCACACATAGACTTGGCAATCGGCTCTTCTGTCCTCTTTCCGTCTGTTGAATGGGGAGTGGACGATAATCCTTATGGGAGCGACCACTTCCCAGTCGTCCTGAAAGGCATAAACAAAAGCCCTAACAGTTCCATCTGTCATAAAAGGTTTAAGGAATCTGGTGCAGATTGGCTGAAATTTAAACAGTTATCTCAGCTTTCATACACATCTTTAAGCCATTTGGGCATTGATGAAGCCTGTGAACTGATAACGGCCCATATATTTCATGGCGCCGAGTGCTCAATTCCGCAAATATCTGGTGCCACACCTAACACTAGGAGGCCGAGGTGGAATGAGGAGTGTCGGCATGCACGGCAGGCTCAAAATAATGCATGGGGCATCCTTCGCAGGTATCCCACTTCACAAAACCTCATTTCCTTCAAACTTGCGAAGGCACAAGGAAGGCGCATTCGCCAGCAAGCCAAGAAGGAGAGCTGGCACTCTTTTGTGAGTTCCATAAATTCGTACACAGATACAGGCAAAGTATGGAATAGAATTAAAAAGCTTAATGGACGGAAAACACCCAGCCTACCCTTAGTTAGCAGCGCGGGTGGCACCCTGGAGGACCAGGCAAACGCAGTAGCAAAACACTTTCAATATATTTCAAGTTCTACTCACTACACGAATGTTAAACACTATTGAAAGTTATTTGTCACAGCGAACCATTAGAGTAAGAGTAGGGACAGTGGTATCTGGAACGTACACACAAGAAAATGGTGTTCCTCAAGGTGGAGTGTTAAGCTGTACTCTGTTTATAGTTAAAATGAATTCGCTTGGGAAATCATTGCCACCAACAATCTCCTACTCAATGTACATTGACGACGTCCATATTAGCTTTAGATCATGCAACCTGTCCTTATGCGAACGGCAGATACAGTTAGGCGTAAGCAGGCTTGCGAAATAGACAGAAGAAAATGGTTTTAAACTGAATCCTCATAAAAGTACGTGTGTTTTATTCACAAGACAGCGTGGAATTCATCCAGAACCTGACATAACACTGAATGGAGAACGAATTCCTCTCAAGAAAGAACAAAAGTTTTTAGGTGTTATACTTGACCAAAAGTTTACATTAATACCGCACATAAAGACGCTCAAACAAAAATGCTCAAACACTATGAACATTTTAAAAGTATTGTCGCATCAGTCTTATGGTGTTGATAAAGAGTGCCTTCTACGCCTATTTGTCAGTTTAGTTAGGTCACGTATGGACTACGGAAGCGTAATTTATGGGTCCGCGTCTAAAACTGCCCTAAAAATGTTAGACCCAGTGCTGCATTTGGGCCTTCGCCTTGATTCGGGAGCATTCAGAACAAGTCCGATTCAAAGTCTCTATGTCGAATGTGACCACTGGTGCCTAGAGCACCAGCGTGTTTATACAGCACTGCTCTGTGCTATCAGAACAATGTCTATGGAAAATCACCCGTGCAGTTCTATTCTGAACGACGCCTTGTCTGCCCCTTTATATCTAGCACGCCCCTCGATACCTGCCCCTATGTCCTTGCGTGTGAAAGGCCTTGCAGAGGAAATGGGTGTATCTTTTGATGAGGGCATAAGACCTCCATCGCCGATGTAGTCCCGCCTTGGGAAATGTCAGCGATTTGTTGCGACACATCCTTTACACTCATTGATAATCGCCGTGCACCTCGTGAATTGATCTTACAGCATTTTTTACATTCACAACACACATATCCATACACCTCCTTTCACACGGATGCCTCGAAGTCTGCTTCCGTTGTGTCGTGTGCTGCACATGGCCCGGATTTCGCCAGCACAAGGACCTTGAACAGAAATACCAGTATCTTTACAGCAGAGGCTTATGGTATTTTAATCACAGTGGAGCACATTACACAGAACAAAATACAAGAATCAATTATCTACACAGACTCCCGAAGTGTGGTTACAGCACTAGATTCCTTTCAACCTGCAAAAAGTGTTGTCCTCAATCACCTTTTTAAAACTCTTGTGACTGCTTATAAATTAAAACTAAAAATACTTGTTTGCTGGATCCCTGGACACAGTGGCATTCTGGGCAATGAAAGTGCCGACCAGAACGCCACTTTGGCGGCCCTCCGTAGTGGTGTTGATGTAGCGCAGGTCCGTTACCTTAATTTGAAGCCAGTGATCCGAAGGGGAATCCGTAAATGCTGGCAGAACACATGGGACACATACACAGACAACAAACTCCACTCAGTAAAACCACAGCTAGGAAGGTATGCAACAGAAAAACTAAACAAATTCATTGAAGTATCGATTTGCAGACTACGCATAGGTCACACTTACGCTGCCCACGCATATCTCTTGAATGGTGCACTCCCACCAGTTTGCGACAAGTGTGGAGACCGGCTCTCCGTCCTCCATGTGTTAATTGAGTGCACATCCTGCAATGAGGCCAGAAAACGGCATTTCCCAAAAATATATACCTTCAACATTCCACTACACCCTTCGCTGTTTTTAGGAGATGAACCTATGTTCAGAATCAAATCTCTTTTAAGTTATCTTGCAGAAATCAAGTTTTTAAAGCTCATCTCATACAGTGCGTGACCTCAGAGCGTACGAGCATTGAGCAAGGCCCTGATGTTTCCTACGAGGGGCCCGCTCATGTACCATGCTCTTCGGCTCAAGATACAGTCATGTTCTATCCATAGTCCCCTTCATCTGCCATCACGAACATTCCATGTTTTAGTCTTCGGGCCGTCTACACCCATATATACAATATTTTAAGATATATCATACTCATTTCATACATATTTTAATCACAAACCTCACTATGAAAAACGACGCGACATAGTTTTGGCGCTCTTTGGTCTTAGTTACCCTTGCGCCAATAAATGCAAACATACATACATACTTGAGTTGGGGCCTGCCGGGGCACGGTACATGACACCTCTTTCCCCACAGAGAGGGTAGCCGCGAGGCTTCCGTATTGCTCGCTGAGGCTTCCGGTGGTTCACGGTGTCAGACTCTCGACCGTTCCTTGCAGCAGTCGCAATGCGTTCAGCTGGACGTTGTTCCACGACTGTTTTCGGTAGGTTACCCCGGTGTTCCGTCGTGTCAACTTCGTTACCTATATCCAAGTCCCACTCCAACGTCCCTGATGGGCCATCTGTGACTCTCTTGGTATCCCGTTTTCTTATTTGATTCTGGTGTCGTCGAACGACTGCTCCTACCCCACATCGAACGTTGCAAGATCGGGGGCCGATCTGTTTCTTGAGCACTACTGAAATCCACTTGGGCTGCTTCAGAAAATGCCGTACCATGACTTGTTCGCCTGCAACAAACTGTCACTTATTGGGCAGCTTCTTGTGTTTTTCAGTTGGTTCTGGTGCAGGCTTGATCTGGTCTAAGTGGGTTAAAAGCTCCCGTCCAAACATTGCCATGGCTGGGGTGATTCCTGTGGTCCGGTAGATGGTGCTGTGCTGCCGAAACAAGAACCGCGCGAGCCGGCAACTCATCGACCCAGACTTATCCCGTGCAAGTGCTGCTTTCAACTCGCCAACATAGCGCTCTGCCTGCCCGCTGGTAGCAGGGTGTTACGGCGCCGAGCTTATGCGGCTGATTCCATTGTCTGTGCAGAACCTCTGCATTTCAACAAAAACGAAAGCTGCACCATTGTCGTACAAAATTTTTTGCGGTGCGCCAAAAGTAGCGAAAAGGCTGCGCAGTACCGCAATCACTGCTGCCGACGTAGGATGGTTCACTTCTCGCACTTCCAGCCACATGGTAAAAGCATCTGCTACCACCAGAAATGTATGTCCGCACAAGGTCCACAGAAATCCACATGCACTGTCTGTAACGCCGTTGACGCCGTGTCCACGACGGCATTGGGGCCCTTGCTGGGTTGTGCTGCGTGCTCTGGCATGGCTCACATGAGCGAACTGTTGCCTCTATGTCGCCATCTAAGCCAGGCAACCACAAGTAGCTGCGCGCGCAGCCTTTCATAGCCACGACTCCACGATGTCCTGCATGCAACATTGACATCGCATGTTTGCGCGCTACCACGGCAATGACTATTGATACAACCACGGTGGGTTACCAGCTCAGAGCTTCTTCCGCGGTACGGTGTGAATTCGTCTCCCTTGAGCTGCTCTATTGTACCTTCTTGTACAGCTGTGAACAGTTTTGAGAGAGTCTCATCTTCCTGGGTTAAGGCTGCTATGACACCTACTGTCAGGGGCGGCCGTGACAGGGCCTCCAACATGAATACGTCACCTGGAACATGTGGCTCTTCAATGCACTGCGGTAGCGGCAGCCTGCTCAGCGCATCCGCATTTTGGTTTATCTTCCCCGCCCGGTATTTTAGATCATAGTCGTAGGCTGCCAGTTTCAAGCACCATCGTGTGATGCGGTGGCGAGAGCATCTGCGGCACTGCCTTTTTTGGACCCAGGATTCTAAGCAGAGGCTGATGATTCATTATGAACGTGACTTTTCGTCCTAGGATGTACCTCTGGAAATTCAGAGCCGTGAACGCTACCGCAAGACCTTCCCGATCTAGCCGCGCATAGTTACGCTCGGCTGCTCCCAGTGTGCGGGACGCAAAAGCTATCGGGGTCTCTCTTCCCAGACTGTCTTGCTGAGCCAGTACTGCCCCAACGCAGTAAGGTGATGCATCGCATAAGATTATGAGAGGCTTGGCCTCGTCATAATGTGCCAATACGGTTCTTCTCACGATCAGCCGTGTAAGCTCATCAAAAGCGTTCTGATGCTTCTGATTACATTTCCACGGAACATCTTTTTGCAGAAGCTCGTACAGCACCGTAGCGATCGTTGCTCGGCCTTCTAGAAAACGGTCACAAAAGGCCAACATCCCTAGGAATGACTGCAAGGTTCGCTTGCTTGTCGCTGCAGGTGCTCCAACGATAGCCCTGACCTTGCCATCCGTTGTGTGAATCCCTTTAGCTTCGATTCTGTGGCCCAGAAAATGTACTTCAGGTACTGCAAACCGACACCTGACCTTGTTTAGTCGAAGGTTTACCTTGGGCAGTCTTTGTAGAACTGCTTCCGGTCGGTCGTTGTGCTCTGCCTCGGTGGTGCCACTGACGATAATGTCGTCTAGCTAAACACAAACACCGGCAAGTCCACACAATGCCGTCTCCATGAACCTTTGGAAAATGGCTGGGGCTGCAGATACTCCGAAGGCCAGCCGCTTAACCTTGTACAATCCCTTTATCGTGTTGATGGTGACGATCTCTGCCGTCTCTAGAGTCACCCGAAGCTGTTGATATGCTTGAGCTAGGTGCAGCGTGCTGAAGATCGTTCTACCTCGCAGGCTACTCAACACTTTCTCCGTTGTGGGAAGGGGGTATGCAGTCTTTGTCGCCTCGTTGACAGTGCAGCGATAGTCGCCGCAAAGGCGCAGATCGCCGTTTTTGTTGCGTACCCACACCAGAGGTGTAGCCCATTCGGCATGCTGCGTTGGCTCCAACACCGCCTGCTCTTCCAGGCGGTCAATCTCAGCTTCATACGCCGAGCGAATTGCAAAGGGCACAGGACGCGCTCTCATGAACTGGGGTTTCGCTCCTTGTGTCAACTCCACATGTACTGGTACACCAGCATGGCCAGGTATGCCTTCCGCAAACACTCCCTGGTACCCCCGTAGAAGCTCGGTAATGCGTGTGTGCTTATTTGACTGATGAATGCCACCAATTTGTATGCCTAGCTTGGCGAACCAGTTCTGCCCCAACAAACTGCAGCCCGAACCATTTACCACTATCAGTGGCAGTTGGCACATTTTGTCACTGTGCTTGACATCAACCGTTGCTGTTCCAAGAACCTCGAGCGATTGCCCAGACCAAGTGCGTAAGTAAATGTCGTTAGGTTGCAGCTTTGGTGCGTTTGTAGGTCAGAAGGTACAAAATGTCTCTAGACTGACCATTGTGCAGGTGGCCCCTGAGTCTACCTCGAACGTTACCGGCTTGCCCTGCACCTTGACTGTGAGCGTTATCTTCGTGGGGTACCCTCACTTGGAACCGCGTGAAGTTCGTAGAGCTCTGAAGCCAGCGTATCCGCCTCTTGGGTGACTGATGCTCAGGCGCCGCACCCAAGTCGTTGTTGCGCTGACACCACTTCCCTCCTTTCTTCTTCGCGATGCAGGCTCGCTCTATATGCCCCTGCTTGCGGCAGAAGTTGCACGTTGCCGTAGCGAACTTGCACGTTTTCAGGAAGTGCTTGTCGTCGCAGTGTCAGCATCGTTGTCCTTCCTTGACATGGCCTTTCTTGTGCATCGTTCTAGACGCCACACTGCTGCTTGCCTTGTTTACTTCAGTCTGTTTTCCTTTGATGCTCGGCTACTGACGAACCGCACCCGTTGCGCGGACCAGGCTCAGGAAAAGCTCAAGTCTTTTTCGGCGAAGAGCCGCTGTTGGAGCTGTTCGTAGCGAAGGCCGCAAACGAATCTATCGCGTAACATGACTTCCAGCGGGAGCAGCGTCGGGTTCGTAACCACAGCCCCCCCCCCCGCGAACCGGCAATGGCGCCCCTGTAATGGCGGCAGCTCCCTCCGGATCCACTGCAGCTGGCATCAAGGTCACCGAAGGAAAAGTTCCGAAACTGCAGCTAGCGGAGAGCTTGCGTAAAGCTGCCGCGTAGTCACTCACTGATTCTCCGTGCAGTTGATCTCGCCGCTGAAACATCGCCCGAGGGTACACTTCCGAAGGCCGCGGATCGAAGTGCGCCTGAAACGCGGCCACAATGTCGGCGTAGTTGACTTGGTCTGGCGTGAGAAGTTGCAGTAGCGCACAGACAGTATCGGACGTTTGCGCGCCGCACAGCGTGAGAAGGTGTGCACGTTTATTCACTGCGTCCCTGACGTCGTTAGCTTCAAAATAAAACTGTAGACGCCCGTACCATGAAGTCCATGACGCAACGTTGTTGCCGAATTCTTCAATGCGGCCGCGTAGTCTGGCGTACGCGCTGCCATTCTCACTTATTGAGTCGTTTCTGCCGCTGTGGGTGCTCCGCCTCGTCGCCAATGTTACAAGACTCGTGACGCACTGCTAAAACACAAAGAAGGTCGTGTTTTGAAAACTAGCCGGGACGTGTCCGGCGTCGTCCATGCTTTGGCGCGCACTCCTGCTCTCGGCCTCGCAATCTACGTCACGTGAGTGACTGTTTGAAGTAAGCCCCACCAGGTGGCGGTACTTGTCCGCTTACGGCTATACGGAGCGCAGTACGTGAGTTGGGGCCTGCCGGAGCGCGGTACAAGACATAAGCCATGCGAAAATGTTAGGTATATTACAAGGGTAAGCTCCGTTAAATGTGCGCCCACTCACGCCTTGTAGCAAGAACCAAGGAAACTTAATGAATCTACGGAAAAATAAAACGCTGTGCTTGTGCGCACAAACATAATAGCTCCAAAGGGGATGAAAAAACAAACTGCAGCTTCTGACATGCTAAAGACGTTCGTCGAAACTTAAGCCAGGTAAGACTCACCAGATCTGATAGACGCGAAATGCAGTGCTATTTCGCGAGACATGGGGGACGGGGGTGAGAGGAGGAGGACACTGTGTACAAATTCGGAGCAAAATCAAGCAATGAACGTTTTTGTAATTACACACACAAACCTCGCGTTTACTTGCCTTTTGTTTTTCCACTAACAACGAGCAGCTGATCGTTCGGCGGACGCATTTTTGAAGTATACAGGGTAGGCAGTTCTCAAGCGATAAAAAATGTCGTTGGAAGAGTGTGGTATCTGATAAGGCCCTCTGATTTTTGTTTGTGCTTTTTCAGGCTCCCTCTGCCATATGACGATGTCTCGAAGAAGCGTTTACTCGTGGACGCGGAATATACTCTAAGCCCGTCTCCGCGCTGCTTGCGGAGGATATACCCGTATGTAGTATATGAATGTTTACGGACGCTCATCTCACGGCAAGATGACCCTTTATCGTGTGGTGATCCCTGAGAATAATTTTGTCCGCCTCTCCCCCATTCTCCGCCCCTCCCCCATTCTCCTCGCCGCGCCAGCTGCGCTCTCCGCCGCTCACCCCCTCTCCTCTCCAATAGCGAACACTCTCTCGCGAGGGGCATTGGAGTGGATTCGATTGGATTGGATTGGATTGGCTTGTCTTGGTTTGGATTGGATTGGATTGGATTGAATTGGATTGGATTTGGATTGAATTAAAGTGGATTGTGTTGGATTGTGCTGCGTCATACCGGCGGCACGTTCCATCATAGCCGCGGCAGACGCGCTTGGGCCGGCGCATGTGCAGCACTCTCTCTTCCGCGCTTTCCTCTCCTTCGGGTGCGCTGTGCATATAACCGGTGTGCCGTTCTCCGGCGAAGCAACATCCACGCTTGGCCCAAACACCTAGAGTCCACGCCGCTTTACAAGTACGCCAACGTCGTCTTCGACTGGGACCGGCTTACGCAGTCCCCTCAACGTTATGGGCGCTATAAAACGCGGTCCCATCGCCGCTCCGCCCATGCGTCGCATCTACACAGGGGTTCCCGCCAGGGGAGGTGGGAGTTTTTTCTCTCTCATTACAGTATGGAGGGAGGGGGCCTACAGTTTATCGTGTAGCACTGCGTGCTGGGGTGACGTGCAGACCTCAGTCGACCATCGACGGAGTCAAGGGCAAAGGCGTCCGTGTGTCTAGATAGGGGGACAGTATTACAAATAGTTGGGGGAGGGGGTGAAACATTCAGCAGGCGAATCCGTATGCGAAAACAAGCGCTGTTTTGAATGTGCTTCTGTGTCGCCGACGGCGAGAGGACGAAAACACAAAAAACATTGCGGAGAAAGCAGGCGCCGGCGTATGGGCGCCGCCGAGGCACAAAAGAAAAATCCTAAGTTGTAAGAGGAGGTGGGATTCAGCACAGTGGATACCAACAGCATAGAACAACGTTTACGTGAAGGATGGAGCCAAACTTCGGACATAATTGCAGTTGGTCATAGATGTACCATGCTTTTTATTAGTTAAGCTACATTAAAATAAAATACTATTTATTGTTAAATTCAAGGCCGTCATTCAACTGGTCGGTGTAGCAGCTGATATCGGTTGGTAGACATTTGGTCTACAAAACATGCGTCACATTCTGTCTCGCGTGGTCATCATTAGGCCGTGATTTTATTTTTGTTTATTTTGATTGTGTCGATGTTGGAGTGGGCTCTGGATTTTACAAGTACTAATGTATCGATCTTGTTATGAGCGGCATTCTTCGTTTTTGCTGTCTGAAGTAGAAATAGTGTCCGGCATAAAATACGTACTGATTTGAGTTAAAATCTACCTTTCTCATGGATGAAGTCCCGCTTTTTCCTAAGTATGTACTCGGTTAACAGAAGCACATGCCTTGATATGCCACTTTCTACGCATCTTCGGCGGACTCTTTTACAAAATCAACAAATTCTCGAAGATTAGCCTGTAGCCATTTATGAAAACTTTTCATTATTCGCCTACGCTATTTCACTCAGATTGTACAAAACAAAAGAAACACTGAACATTTTAACAGCGGTTGCAAACACAAAATAAATAATTCAATTCGGAAGAAAAGCCCAGAAAAGCTGTGTCTATCTGTCAAAATACCGTCTAGCGTGCGCAAATAATCCTATCGCGAAGCGCGCTATCCACGCCGCTACATTTGCGCAGTCAATTCCTTCCGGACAGCCCTCCAAACAGTCAATGTCAAGAGCAATCCTAACTGAGCAGAGCGGGGACTTCCAGCAAAACACCGCCACGAAAGGACAAAACACGGCAAGCGAGGTGGATGAACGCAAGTTTTTTTAACCTCCTTGGATGAACGCTACTGAAGGGCTTGGCCTTCACGGCTTGGCAGTGTCAAGGTGACGGTGAGGGCCGGGGCCGTGCGCTCGCGCCTAATGGCGACGGCTGACTTTAGCCATCCTCACAGACACGAGATGGCTGGCACCCGCCTCCATCCACCGACCCCGCCACATTCGTCCCCCTCCATAAACAGCGCCAGCCTGCCAAAGAGCGAAGCCACAGCTTGATCCTAAAATACACCATCATGATCCCGGTCAGGGGGGGGGGGGATCAGCGAGATGCGTTGATGTCGAAAGTTGGTACGAAATAACGGGGAGAATGGGAGTCCTCGGCCACCCACACACGCACACGTACGCTCACGCATGAACACGCGCGCACACAAGAACGTGCACGCACGCACGCGTACGAACACGCACGCACGCAACCCACACAAACACACTCTCACAAACACATTTGTACGCACGCGCACACACCCACATGAATGCACGGACGCATGAACACGCACGCGGACACACACGCGTGAACACGCACACGCACACAGGCACGCACTCACCCACAAACTAACAAATTACGCTATCCGAGAGCTGAGAAACCGTACTAACCGTAAAAGGTACTAACCGTACCTTTTGAAACTAGAAGTTCCGAGCAGCTGGTACGCATTTTAAAACAAAATTCAGGAAAGTCCTTTAGAGCTTTTTCTGTGGATGTAAAAGACCTATATTACACCCTGTCTCAGGATCTGATGATATCGAGCGTTGAAGATGCCATTTTGGGGTTTGGTTTTTTATGGTTTTCGAGTGATTGTGGTGTCTCGGTTCAAGGTTTTTTGGATTTATTAGAATTCTACTTGAATTCAACATATTTTCAATGGAACGAGGGTGTGTACATACAGAAGAAAGGAGTATGTATTGGGTCCTGCGTTGCTCCATCACTGAGTAACCTCGTCATGGCTCAAGTTGACAGGATTCTCGCAGACAGATTGAAGGATACAGGAGTCATAAAAGTTTTTCGATATGTCAATGACTTCTTGGCGTTGCTGGAGAGTAGCGCGGAAGCCTTTCCTGTGGCCGTGGCCAATACACTTGGGATTTTTAAGAAATGCCTCAGCCCTCCTGAGGTCACTCACGAGGTTCCTCGACAGAGCAGCCTGAAGTTTTTTGATCTGTGTCTGAAATTCTCTACTTCACATGTGTGTTGGTTGTACGAACCCAGAAACCGTCATTGCCGTCTACGTCCACGCACAATAAACTAGTGAAGAGGGGCATCGCCAGCACGTGTCTTATTAACCCGCTGAAGAAATGGTGCAAGCACCTCATGAACTGCAGTTTTCAGGCCCAAATCTGTCGCCTTCCACCAGCAGGATATCCTGAGAGCATGATTGTAGCAGTGGCCAATTCGATTCGGATGGGGGGAAAGAAGCCCCAGTCAGACCCGCAAGAAGTGGCCCAAAACGACAAGAATGTAGCCGTCATCCCGTATATGCATCCCATATCACACAACCTTAAAAGGATTGGAGGAAGGGCTGGTGTGAAAGTTGTCATGTCGGCCCCTGATAAACTATCCAGGCTCTGCAGCCAAACGAGCCCGGTCAGGAAGGAAAAAATCAGATGCTTCGTCAATCACCAAAACGAGTACGTGCGCTGCACGGAAGGGGTGGTCTACAAGTTGCCGCTTACTTGCAAAAAAGCATACGTTGGGCAGACTGAACGGTGCCTCAACACTTGCCTACGCGAAGATTTCAACAAGGTACGGAAAGGCAAAGATAGCAATTTGGGAATTCATTGCCAAAAGTGCGACAAGTGCGAGCCTATGTACGATGCGTGCTCCGTCATTTTTCGAGACGTGGATCAGCGCAGGCGAGAGATCTTTGAGGCTGCGGAAATGCAGCGGATAGGTAACTTCGTCAGTTAGACGTGCATATCTTTGAGTTGGAAAGAGCTGGCTTTCTTAGATAAACATTTATCACACGTGCGTGCCCGACGAGTGCATGGGGGGATGTGCAGTGAAGTCATAAACTTCATAGTCATTTGAGCATGTTGTGATTCTTTTCTATTTATATGTCCCGTGCTTGTCATAAAACTCAGTTGTTAGTAGCGCTCGTCCTTGTATCCCTCGGCCGCTGTTCTCGTTGGCGCGCTCAGCAAGGTTATAACCACGACCAACGTTACTGTTATAACGTACTATTCGTTACACCACACAGTGGTTCGAGTATCTCTCCACTATTCTACACACCATCGCCATGCGCACGACGATCTAGATACGGCGCAAAAAAGGTAGGTAACACTAGATTGCGAAGCTTGTTTCAGCGAAGTAGCACAGTAAACATGACGGTGACTGCATTGTTCGGGTTAACCACAACGCAAAATACAAAAATAAAGCAGCAGAAGTAATGTAGCCTTCATAACTATAGGTGACGACAGTGCACGGACAGAATGAAAAAGAATAATGCGGTAGCCCAGGTCCCAATTTCAAGTTATGCAGGTAAATTCACAAGCGTATTGGTGAGCGACCGCTAATGAAAACATAGCAGCGTGATCAGCGCATGTTTTACCTTTTGCGATCTCAAGATATAATATATATATTTCACAAAATGCACGCAGCAGTAACAATTTGAACTCTGCGATTCGATATGGCGATTGAGGAGTCAGACATAACATACAATTCTTGCAAATCTGCACGAATGGATACGCAAACTTTAACGAGAGACAGGGACCAAATATAAACCGGGATAATTATAGCTTTGGGAGAGGCCTTTGTCCGGCAGTGGGCGTAGATAGGGTGGTGATGATGATGATGATGATGATGATGATATTTCTTTGAAGGCGATGGAACACCCCACACAAGGTCCCAGAAGTTCCAGTCGGTTTTATTACCCCTTCGTTGACCTAGCAGAACAAGCAACCGGTGATGCTGATAATCTGCAGATGATCATTATAGGGAGTAAGTACAGTTAAGAGAGTTGCCCCCGCCAACTGACCGCGATTGGCCATAGCATATAAGTATCTCACGGCGCAACTGCCCAACTGTCC
The DNA here is from genome assembly GCF_048455015.1 of Haemaphysalis longicornis. Lineage (NCBI taxonomy): Eukaryota > Metazoa > Arthropoda > Arachnida > Ixodida > Ixodidae > Haemaphysalis > Haemaphysalis longicornis. Next base: position 91,085,694 of record NW_027526295.1, read on the forward strand.
CGTAATGTTGACTGCGCTGTCTCTCTCTCTATATATATATATATATTTATATATATATATATTTATATATATATATAAATATATATATAAACTATAAGAGGGTTTTCAGGCTTTATTCTTCAGCCGCACCAGCAGCAGCGGTAGCACCGAAGCACCAAGTCGCACTGACCAGCAAGTCGAGACGGAGAGCCAACGAGACGAGACTTCTTCTTCGTCCCAGCGATGGCGATGGGGCATCCACGAGTTGGTGCCTCTTCCATGTGTGGCTTCTGTGTCACATACCCACGTGTTGCGACTGACCAGTGCTGTCCACGCTCCTACATTATTTAAACGAGCATGGTGTTGGTGATGGTCGTCCTTACAATTGCCCCCGGGAACGAAAGAGCCATCCTGGCGACTCAGGGAGATGAAACTACGACGGGGTCAATGTAAGGCTTGAGGCGCTGAACATGGACTATATGTTTGCCGCGGCAACGCTGATCGGGCGACGGAGTGAGAGGCTCAACCACATAATTTACTGGAGACGTCCGCTTGACGATGCGGTAGGGACCCTGGTAGCGCGAAAGCAGTTTACTGCTCAAGCCTGGCGTAGACACTGGAACCCACAGCCAGACAAGCGACCCTGGTGAGTAGGTAGGAGCGGGAGTCGTTGCGTCGTGGTGCGACTTCTGACGCTGCTGATCTTCCGTAGTTAACGATCGGGCCAACTGACGACACTCTTCGGCCTGCTTGGCAACGTCGAAGATGGGTGTGCACTCTGACTCATCGGGCCGATAGTGAAGTATGGTGTCCAATGTGCATGAAGGCTCACGGCCATACAAAAGAAAAAACGGAGAGAAGCCGGTCGTGGCCTGCGTGGCGGTGTTGTATGCGTAGGTCACGAATGGTAGTACTGCGTCCCAGTCGGAATGGTCCGCCGCGACGTACATAGCAAGCATGTCACTCAGAGTGCGGTTGAAACGTTCGGTCAGTCCATTGGTCTGAGGGTGATACGCCGTGGTGGTGCGATGGATCGTGCGGCAGGATTTAAGAAGGGCCTCTATAACTTCAGACAGACAAACCCTTCCTCGATCACTGAGGAGTTCACGCGGCGCCCCATGCCGTAAAATGAAGTTCCGAAGTAGGAAGGAGGCTACTTCGCGTGCGGTAGCAGCAGGCAGGGCGGCAGTCTCGGCGTACCGGGTCAAGTAGTCGACAGCAACAACGACCCATCGGTTGCCATCTGCAGTGCAAGGAAGAGGTCCATAAAGGTCAATTCCTACACGGTCGAATGGTCTTGCTGGACACGGTAAGGGCTGCAAAGGCCCAGTTCCTTGGCGGGGAGGATATTTTCGGCGTTGGCATCGAACACACGAACGGACGTATTGACGAACGAAGCGGTACATGCCTCGCCAGTAGTACCGCAAGCGCAAACGCTGGTATGTTTTGGGGACACCAGCATGGGCGCAATGTGGCTCTTCGTGAAAATACGCACACATTTCAGAGCGTAGGTGGCGCGGAATTACTAAGAGCCACTTGCGACCTTCGGGTTGGTAGTTGCGACGGAAAAGCAGTCCGTCGCGAAGGGCAAAGTGCGACGCTTGCCGGCGTAGTGTCCGAGATGCAGCGTTCGTTGATGAGCCAGACAGAAAGTCCAACATGGAGGAAATCCAAGGGTCTTTCTTTTGCTCGGACGACATAGAGTGGATCTCCAATGGCGACACGTAGCAGTCGGAGCTCGAGACCCGGTCGCTGTCATGAGGCAGCGGGGAGCGCGAAAGGGCATCAGCATCATTGTGCCGCCGGCCAGAGCGATACGTGACGCGAATGTCATACTCCTGTAACCGCAAAGCCCAGCGCGCTAGCCGCCCAGAAGGATCTTTGAGCGAGGACAACCAACAAAGCGCGTGGTGATCTGTGACAACATGGACAGGGCGCCCGTAGAGGTACGGGCGGAACTTCGCAAGTGCCCAAATAACGGCCAGGCATTCTCTCTCGGTCACAGAATAATTTGTCTCGGCCTTTGTTAGCGTGCGACTTGCATAAGCAACGACATACTCGTCATATCCTGCCTTGCGCTGAGCGAGAACTGCCCCCAAACCAACTCCGCTCGCGTCCGTGTGAATTTCGGTAGGGGCCTCAGGATCGAAATGGCGCAGGATTGGCGGAGATGTGAGGAGATGGCGCAGTTTAGTAAATGCGTCGTCGCAGGCCGTGGACCACTCACAGATGCCGCCTTCTTTGCTGAGGAGCTTTGTCAAAGGCGCGATGAGAGATGCGAAGTTGCGAACGAATCGGCGAAAGTATGAACACAGCCCAATGAAGCTGCGGAGGGCCTTCACAGTTGTCGGCTTGGGAAATTCCGCCACAGCACGTAACTTGGCAGGATCAGGCAGGACACCAGCTTTAGAGACAACGTGGCCAAGGATAGTAAGCTCTCGGGCGGCAAAACGGCACTTCTTCAGGTTGAGCTGAAGGCCTGCGGTCGTCAAGCACGTCAAAATCTGCTCAAGTCGAATCAGATGCGTCGAAAAATCGGGAGAGAAGATCACAATATCATCGAGGTAACAAAGGCACGTCTGCCATTTGAGTCCACGGAGAATATTATCCATCATCCGCTCGAAGGTTGCAGGCGCATTGCAGAGGCCAAACGGCATAACGTTAAACTCGTACAGGCCGTCAGGAGTAATAAAGGCCGTTTTTGCACGATCAGCCTCTGCCATGGGAACCTGCCAATAACCCGAGCGTAAATCAATGGAGGAAAAGAACTCTGCGCCTTGTAGACAGTCAAGGGCGTCATCAATTCGCGGCAACGGATATACGTCTTTGCAAGTTATCTTGTTGAGCCGGCGGTAATCGACGCAAAACCGAATAGAGCCGTCCTTCTTCTTGACAAGTACTACCGGCGATGCCCATGGACTGGTGGAGGGTCGAATCACACCGCGTTGGAGCATGTCCTCGACTTGTTCATCGATTACGCGGCGTTCAGTGGGGGAGACACGGTAGGGACGTTGCCGTAAGGGTGCGTGCCCACCGGTATCGATGGTGTGTTCGACTGTGGTGGTACGTCCCAGACCAGTCTGGACAGAATCAAAAGACGTCCGAAATCGGTTCAGCAGTGCGAGAAGCTGGTCTCGTTGGGACGGTGAAAGGTCGGCATCAATGGCGCGAAGGAAGACGTCGGCAGACGGGGAGGATTTTGCTCCTGAAGGAGCACACAGCCCACTGATTTCAAGCGGGGTTGAATCGTCGGGCACAGCCACAGCGACAACAGAATGAACGGTCTCGACATGGCCGACGCACTCTCCGCGTTGCAAGGTGCACGGACACGACCCGTAGTTGGAAAGGAGAAGTGTAGTTTGGCAGTTACGAATGGGAAGCAGGGAGAAAGGAAGCCGAAGACAACGTCGCTGGTGAAACAGGTCAGAAGGCGTAAAGAGTACTGTCGCATTGGACAGAAGTGGGCAGGATAAAGAAGCTAGCACGGCAGAATGAGGAGGAATGCTAACTTCTTCCGTGAGGACCAGTTTGATGGCAGAAGGATCGGGCGGTTCATCAGCGGTATCATCCATGAACGGGAAGAGCTCTACTTCGGCACGGCCACAGTCGATGACAGCTCTATGTTCAGAAAGGAAGTCCCACCCCAGTATGACATCGTGGGAACAGGAAGGCAGCACAACGAACTGAACAGCATACATGACGTCCCGAATAACGACACGGGCAGTGCACACGCCAGTTGGATCAATGGGATGAGCCGTAGCAGTCCGTAATGAGAATCCAAGATGCGGCGTCCTAACCTTCTTCAAGCGGCGGCAAAGTTTGGCGTCCATGACAGAAACGGCGGCTCCAGTATCGACAAGGGCTAAGACTTCAGCGCCATCTATGGTAATACGAATGACGTTTGCGGGAGAGGGAGGAGGCCTTGGGCAGATCGACGACGGCGCAGTTCTTGCCTCCGGAACTGCGGCGCCTAGTTTTCCGCTTCCGTTGGAACAGGACGACGACGCATGGGAGATAGTGAGCGGCGTCGCGGAGATGAAGACCGACGGCTTCCGAAGTCACGACTATCGGGCGGCATAGACGTCATCGGCGAATACTCCTGCATGAGTGGGGAATGGGCGTAGGAAGGAGCTGCGGCAGGGTTGCGTCCTGTCACCGTGGCGCGGCGGCAATAGCGTGCCACGTGTCCAGGAGCCCTACAGGCAAAGCAAATTGGGCGATTGTCCAGCGTCCTCCATGGGTTGGTGAGCGAGGGACCAGACAACACCGGCGGACGTAAAGGCCGGGTGGTGGGGAAAACGACGGGGCTCCGAGGCATGTACCTGGCAGCGACTTCAGCGTAAGGTCGTTGAGGGATAGAGTCGGCAAAGTGTATTGGAGCGGCCATCGTCACGGGGTGCATAGAGTCTGCATAAGGCAGGGGTGAAGTCGCTGGAGCTTGGGGTATGGTGGCGGCATAGGGCACAGGGGCAACAACGGGGCTTGACGGCAGTGCAGCTGGGAGGGAGTCAGCGACTTGCTGCTGGATAACGGTCCTGAGTTCAGGGCTGAGAGAAGATTTTTGCTCGGGCACATAGTTGATGATGGACAACTGCCGAGCCACTTCCTCTCGCACAAACTGCTGGATCCGTTGAAACAAGGTACCGTCGCCGTCATCAGCGGCCAAGCTGGAGACAAACGGATTTTCTGCGAGGGGTCGCCGAGTAAGAGCCCTTTGCTTCCGCAACTCGTCGTAACTCTGACAAATAGTAACGACCTCGGCCACAGTTTGGGGGTTTTTCGCCAACAGCATATGGAAGGCATCGTCGTCTATGCCTTTCAGAATGTGTTTTATCCGTTCTGGTTCGGCCATGGCACTGTCAATCTTACGGCACAGGGCGACAACATCCTCAATGTAAGAAGTGAAGTTTTCACCCCTTTTCTGTGCCCGCTCACGCAAACGCTGCTCGGAGAGGAGTTTTCGAGCAGCGGGGTGACCGAATGATTTTATGAAGTCGTCTTTAAACTCAGGCCACGTTTTAAGACGTGCCGCGTTGTTCCAGAACCATTGCTCTGCGAGCCCAGTCAAGGAAAATTCGACATTATTCAGCCTGAGGCGGTCGTCCCAGTGGTTATGGGTACTCACTCTTTCAAAAGTAGCAAGCCAGTCCTCTGCGTCTTTCTCGTCGGTGCCGTTGAATGAGGGAGGGTCCCGCTCACGAATTGCACCCGCGCAGACGATGGGTGTTGGGGCAGGCCGGGGGTCATCGTTGCGAGACATGCTGGGAGGGTCGAGTGTCCGGTTGCGGAGCTCCAGCGTAAGAGAACGAAGATCGTTGCACCTCCACCAAAACTATAAGAGGGTTTTCAGGCTTTATTCTTCAGCCGCACCAGCAGCAGCGGTAGCACCGAAGCACCAAGTCGCGCTGACCAGCAAGTCGAGACGGAGAGCCAACGAGACGAGACTTCTTCTTCGTCCCAGCGATAGCGATGGGACATCCACGAGCTGGTGCCTCTTCCATGTGTGGCTTCTGTGTCACATACCCACGTGTTGCGACTGACCAGTGCTGTCCACGCTCCTACATTATTTAAACGAGCATGGTGTTGGCGATGGTCTTCCTTACAATATATATATATATATATATATATATATATATATATATATATATATACAGTTTAGAAAAAAGGCTCTTGGCTATAAGCTAAACTGTACGATAGAGAAGTCACATTGAAAAACATACCAATATTTATTCTAACGTTTCGACCGGGGGCCCGTCTTTTTCAAAGATGTTTCAAAAAGAAGAAAAAGACCGGCCTCCGGACGAAATGTTAGAATAAATATTGTTATATTTTTCACTGTGACTTCTCTATCGGATATATATATATATATATATATATATATATTTATATATATATATATATATATATATATAGGTACCGGACACTGAAGTTTGCGCGGAACTGCAGCGGCGCCGCCTCTCGCCGCCGCATAGCAACTCTGGGTCGGTGGATGTCCCGACCGGCCGTTCAGCGCAGCGCACGTAAAAACACGCGCGCTGCATGCGGTTCGACGTTCTGTGTCGCACGTTTTTTTAAGAAACATAGTTATAATTGCAAGTTGCAGGGTCCGAAACGATAAAAATGCTGCAGGAAGAATTGGTGGCAGCACCGCTACTGCTGCGTGAAGGATTACCAAAATCGCAAATTGCAGCCTGTCATCGTTATGTGCAGGTTTCTCGAGTAGCCGTGGAGAATAAGCGTCGCAAGGAATGAATTTACGCAGTAGGACAGCCATGAAATTTTTTGTCAGTGGAAGGAGTAAAGTTAATGAGTACGATGACCCTTTATGTACAGCGCAGACACGAAGGGCCGTAAAACTAAAACGTTTTCTTTCGGTGTTCCATAAACATTGTGCGGTGCGATGAATCGCATGCTGTAATAGTATTTGCACAACACAAGGTAATACGGCTTCGGCCAAAGTTGTTTGATCAGCAGTAACCTTTTTTTGGCGACATTCACGGCACCGAACGGATGCCAAAAGGCTGCACAAGAATATGTTCACAGCACTTCGCGGGTGATGCCAAAAGCAATGTCAAGACGGTCAATACGTATCCCGCTTACTGCCCTACATTGTTCCCTGAAGTGTACAGAGTTTGGCCACGCATTCCAACCGAGAGCGTGACAAGCTATCAAAGGCAAGGTTGCATTCACTCGCTCTGACTTCTTTAATGCGTTTTGCGCACCCTGAAAGTTCAATTTACTATTGTTTAAGAAGAGGACCCGCAGGACGAGGAAATACTATAATGGAGAATTCTGAACGGCCTGAACAAACTGTATCACAATTTTCCGCTAAGAAGACTCTAACATTACTCACAAGATAGAAGCCGAAACTAAACGTAATGTTCGTAAAGACAACCGCAGCTCCGGAGAAGATTTCCAACTGTGTGAACTGCGTTTACTTTGTCATCAGCTAATAACTCTTGGAATCCTATGATAATTAGTGACCACACCAACCGAGTTCAAGAAGGGCAACCAGACAAGTAGCTGCAGTGTCGTTGCGGGAACAGAGAAAACAACAGAAACACGCTTCTGTCGTGGAGCGCCGTTCAACACGCTGGCGTCATTTTATTAGGGTGTAAAACAAGAAACAGTTAATACTGACCTGAATTGGCGCCGTAAATAAGCTTCCCTTGCTGCGAATGGGACTTCGCGACGATGTCTGTCTCATGAATTTCTTTTACGGCGCACACGCGGGCGGGAACGTACAGTCGCGTGCAATTTTAAGTTAATCGCGCGAGCTTCGACCGATAAAGGCGATAACGCCCCCGCGCGGCCTTTTTCGGAGCGGTTGGGACCTAGTTTATACATTCTCCTCTCTCTCGGTCGCTGTTCCATCAAGCAGTGATCACCCCCGTGGCTAGTAAACAACCCTTTCCGCTTTGTGGTGATCTTATGTGGTTGCAATCACGTGTGCGTTATTTTCTTGGTTATCGTGAGCAACGATAGCACCCAATGTTATAACTGTCCAGTATTTCCCGAGAATACGTTTCTGCGCACCTTTTCGAGAACTGCTGTAAAATACCACGAGTGCGACGTCGTCGCTGCGTGCGCGATAAAAAAAAGGGGAATGGGTTATTGATTTTGCTGCTGGAGTGATGGCTGCTGGAATAAACAGCGACCGAGGGAGAGAAGAATGCGTAAACCAGGAACCAGGCAGGGTAAAACAAGCCGCGTGGGGGCGTTATCGTCGTGGTCGGTCGACACTTGCGCGATTACCTTCAAATTGCACGAGACTGTACAATCTCTAGCGTTTTCCTCGCGCGAGGCCACCACCAATAGTAGTTCAGCCTCGTAATTGTCAGGAAATCGCGCAGAAGCACATGAGACATGGTAAAACTACTTTCCAGAACAGTTTTCAAGCACCAGAAACCTTTCAAAAACAATTGCAGAATCGCAAAACCAAACACAACCGAGAGGCGCCGAATATGTGAACGCGCACCCGCTGTCTGGCTCTCACCGACCAAAAGTTAGCTCAAACTTTGGCATGGTGGCGCTGGGTGTACTTTATTTGTAGCGCCCTCTGAGCAGTATATTATATATATATATATATATATATATATATATATATATATATATATATATATATATATATATATATATATATATATATTGCGAGGCAATGCCAGGAGACTTGGCCTTGGCGGACGACGTTTATTCGGCGAGCGGTACCCTGGCCAGAACAGGATCAATTACGATGGCGATGATGGCGCGTCCCAGAAAGACGATGAGCGATGAGATGATGATGGACGCACACAATGAAGCGACGACGACGAAACACGAAGGCGGTAGTGGCCAGTCATGATACTGAGCTATGGCCTGATGACAGAACATTTAAGATTCGCGCTTATAATATATATATATATATATATATATATATATATATATATATATATATATATATTGTAATTAGGCTCAATAAGAGGTACAAGCTCAAGGTGGTGCAGGGCTACGCGCCCACATCCAGCCACGACGACCAAGTAGTGAAACGCTTCTATGAAGATGTGGAATCGGCAATGGCTAAAGTAAGAACGCAGTATACCGTAGTTATGGGGGACTTCAATGCTAAAGTAGGCAAGAATCAGGCTGGAGACAAGGCAGTTGGGAACTATGGTCTGGGCTGTAGAAATAGCAGGGGGGGACCTACTAGTTGAGTTTGCAGAACGGAATAACCTACGCATAATTAATACCTTCTTCTGTAAACGGGAGAGTCGGAAGTGGACCTGGAGGAGCCCGAATGGGGAACACAAAAATGAAATAGACTTCATATTATGCGATAACTCTGGCGTCGTGCAGGATGTGGAAGTGCTCGGAAGGGTAAGGTGTAGTGACCACCGTATGGTAAGATCTCGAATTAGGCTAGATTTAAGGAGGGACCCCAACAAGCTAGTACGTAAGAAGGCGATAAATGAGCTAACAGTAAGACGTAAAGTAGAAGAATTCAGGATCGCGCTGCAGAACCGATATTCCGCCCTTAACGAGGAAGCCGAGGTTACGACACAGGAAGCAAGTGACAACCTTACACGCATTCTCACGGAGGGTGCAGTAGAAGTCGGGGGCACTATAGCTAGACAGGATACTGGTAAACTTTCTCAGGAGACGAAAGATTTAATCAGGAAGCGGCAAACCATGAGAATCTCTACCGCAGCTGACAGAATAGAACTAGCCGAGATCTCGAAGTCAATCAATAAGCGTAAGACAGCTGACATACGGAACTATAATATGGAGAGGATCGAATACGCTGTAAAGAACGGAGGTAGCCTGAAAGCAGTGAAGAGACGTCTTGGCATGGGGAAAAATCAGATGTATGCACTTAAAGGGACACTGAAGTGATATGTAAACATTGCGGGATTACTAGCGCAAATTGTAGTCCGGAGTCCCCAGGCCATGTTTCGACCACTCTAGGCGCGTTTACGCGATTTTATTTAGTAGAAAAACTAATTCGAAAATGCTGTCCTCCTCTCTTTACGCTCGCCGATTTTCTGTGGCGTTTTCGTGTGACGTCAGGAGGGGATGAGCTGGCAATTGGCTGGCTGCGCTACTGCACGGCACCCCGGCCTTCAGACAGAGTCAGTCGGCCCAGCGTTTCGTCTGCCGGCCGCCGACGGGTCGTCGCAATTCGTTCGCTTAGCTGAAACGAAGCCAGGACACGTTTGTGAATGAAAGAATGTGCCTTTCTTTACTTGGTTTGTTTGTACACTGTATCTAGCTCCAAGTCAAGGTCGCTTCACACAGGCGCTGCACAAGCCCACATGCGACGCTTCGCTGACTGGTACGCCAGTAGGAAAATATAAGGCCTCTTGAAGGCGGGAGAAGAGTCAGCGAAGTCAATATAGGTACTAAGGAAATAAAATCAACTGATATTTTTACCGTACAGCGTAAAACTAGGGCGCGGAGAGCACTTTTTTGCGCTGGGCGAACAAGCACAGCGGCACGGAGCAAGAATGCACAGCGGTCAGCAGCACGACTACGCATCTGAGAACGCTTTTACGTCTACGAAATGCAATTGCTAGACGTGAGCTACTGTGGAAACTCGGGCGACGCTTACTGCACGAGCGTAGTACAACAAATAGTCACCTACGCTACTTGAAATGCCAGAACTAAATAAAAGTGTAATCCGGTTGTACAATATATACCCTATATTACCATGGCCAGCGGAACCAGCTCCGTGGCCGAGTTGTTTGGGGCGCTAGATATGCCACCGCAAGTGTTTTGCAAGTCAGGAGTTCGAATACCTGCGGGTACGTGCTTTTTTTCTGTAAGTTAACTTTTTCGTTTTCCGCCGATGTTTTCTATATTGAGTTCACCTTTTTTGGGCCGCTCATGGCTTCACGAACTAGTTCACAAAACGCGCGCAGGCTGGCACTGGCGCGCTAGCGAGTTCTCGTTGGTGTGCTGTTGCCATAAGCACCGACTGCTTGCAGGCAGTGGGCACAGGCCAGAATGAACAGACCCTTGGCCTGGTACGAACACGCTTTTTACGATACAGGCATGAGGGAGGAAAGCTCCAAATATGGGGGAAAAGCGCATGACATTTGGGCGTCTGCGGGTACGCGGAGGGCGTTCATGCACTGCGTAGGTCTCGGCTAGTGAATGCTACGACTACAAGCCGTCCTGGGAGGCTTAACTTGTGCATTTTAGAGCCGACAACATGGCAGAAGCGCGGTACGATGATTACTGAGATATTGAGGATGCCCATCCAGCAACGCCATTGGTTATGTTTTACAGAACCGAAACCGAAACCGAAACTTGTTTGATTGCTAACCTTGGGCATCGTCCAATCACGGCGCCCCTCCTCCCAACGTCACAGCCTTAGTTGGTGCGGCCGCCGCAAACCGCGCATGGTAGTTTTTCTTCTTTCGCGCTTTGTAAAATAATTACGGATTTGTCAACCGGATAAACGATGAAAAGTGTGCTAATTTGAGCCAGTCTACGCAGTGCAAGCAAAAACGGGAGTTTGACAAATTCACTTCAGTGTCCCTTTAAGGATAAGCAAGGCAATCTCATCACAAATAGGGATAAAATAGTCACAGTGGCGGAGGAGTTCTATAGGGATCTCTACTGTAGCCGGGACATACAGGATAATGCCGAACGAGACAGTAGTTCAGAGGAGATAGACATCCCACCAGTAACGACCGAAGAAGTAAGGAAGGCTCTGAAAGAAATGAAAGGGGGCAAAGCACCTGGTTAGGATCAGATAACAGCAGACCTCTTGAAGGATGGCGGAGAAATTGTACTTGAAAAACTGGCAAACCTGTATACGCAATGCCTAATGACGGCAATGGTACCGGAAAATTGGAAGAACGCGAACATCATACTAATCCATAAGGCGACATGAAGGACTTGAAAAATTACAGGCCGATCAGCTTACTGTCAGTCGTCTACAAGGTATTTATCAAGGTAATCGCAAACCGAATCTCTGCAACCTTAGATTTCAGTCAACATAAAGAACAAGCAGGGTTCCGTAAAGGTTATTCAACAATGGACCATATTCACACGATCAATCAGGTGATAGAGAAGTGCGCTGAGTATACTGAACCCCTATATATAGCCTTCATAGATTATGAGAAAGCATTTGACTCGGTCGAAACCCTAGCAGTCATTCAGGCATTACGGAACCAGGGGGTAGATGAGCATTATGTAAGAATACTAGAGGATATCTATAATGGGTCTACAGCTACCATCATCCTCCATAGGAAGAGCAGTAAAATACCTATAAGGAAGGGTATCAGACAAGGAGACACAATCTCTTCAATGTCATTCACAGCATGCTTGCAAGAAGTATTCAGAACGTTGGATTGGGAACAGGTGGGAGTAAGGGTTAATGGAGAATACCTCAGTAACCTCAGATTTGCTGATGACGTTGCCTTGCTAAGTAACTCGGGGGACGAATTGCAAAGCATGCTTTCCGCGCTGGGCGAACAAAGTAGAACTGTGGGCCTGAAAATTAATATGCAGAAAACTAAAGTAATGATCAATAACCTCGGGACAGCACAGCAGTTTGAGATAGATGGCGAGGCAGTGGAAGTGGTAAGCGAATATATACACTTAGGCCAAGTTGTGACCCCAGATCCCAACCATGAGGCAGAGATAATTAGAAGGATCAGAATGGGGTGGGGTGCATATGGCAGACATTCTCAGATAATGAATAGCAGCCTACCATTGTCGCTGAAGAAGAAAGTGTATGACAGCTGCATCTTACCGGTACTCACCTATGGGACAGAAACTTGGAGGCTGACCAAGAGGGTTCAACTTGAATTGAGAACGACTCAGCAGGCAATGGAGCGGAAAATGATAGGTGTAACATTAAGAGACAAGAAGAGAGCGGAGTGGGTTAGGGAGCAAACTGGTGTTAAAGACATATTAGTAGAAATTAAGAAGAAGAAATGGACGTGGGCAGGGCATGTAATGCGAAGACAAGATAACCGCTCGTCATTAAGGGTAACAGAGTGGATCCCTCGAGAAGGCAAGCGTTGCAGGGGGCGGCAGAAAGTTAGATGGGCAGATGAGATCAAGATGTTTGCGGGGATAAATTGGTCACAGTTGGCACAGGACCGAGGTAATTGGAGAATAATGGGAGAGGCCTTTGCCCTGCAGTGGGCGTAGATAGGCTGGTTATGATGATGATTATGATGATATATATATATATATATATATATTGTTGCGTCCTGTCACACAGGGGCGCAGAGAATTTGTCCTGGCGAAGACGCAGGGGCAAAGTATTTATTACGCTAGCTGCCTAACTTGCCAGAGGAAACACACAGAGAGCACCGGTTGGTGGCTAGGAATATGGAGACCAAGAACATAGCACACGAGCCGCTAGCTAACGCGCTCCTTCGTCGTCCTCTGCGGTGCCGCATCACACGGAACGTACCAAGCGGGGGATCAGCATGTCCGTCCTGCATAATGCTGTCGTCGCACAGTTTGACGCGTAACATTACCCCCTCTCCTTTAAATCATCGACTCGGTGCTACAATAATGCCCGGAAAATGTAGCCCGCCGCTAGATGCATTGTGATCATCGCGAGAAGTATTGTTTCATGCTGACCACATGCACAATTTCTGGGCGAGATCGGGAACGTCCTGCGGCGCTCGGTCTGGCTGGAGGGACTTCATAGGTAACATAGCTAAGCTGTCTTAACACCGTGTACGGGCCGAAGTAACGCCGTATAAGTTTTTCCGAGAGTCCCCGGCGCCAAACTGGAGTCCACACCCAGACCTGGTCCCCAGGGGAGAAGGTTGCTTGTCGGTGACGAAGATTATAGCGAGCGGCGTCACAGCGCTGGTGCTGTTGTATTCGCTGGCGTGCCAGTGTGCGTGCCTCTTCGGCGCTACGCACAAACTCGTGAAGGGGGCTGTCTTGGTCGTCGTGGATATCAGGTAGCAGCATGGCGTCAAGCATTGTGGAAGGTTCCCTACCGTAGACAAGTGCAAATGGCGTCATTTGCGTCGTCTCTTGCTGGGCCGTATTATATACGCGAACGTTACGTAAGGCAAAACGACATCCCACGTCTTGTGTTCCGCATCCGCGTACATACTGAGCATGTCGGCTATTGTTCGGTCCAGACGTTCTGTTAAGCCGTTGGTCTGGGGGTGGTACGAGCTGGCCTTTCGGTGGGACGTGCCACTCAATTTCAACACTTCTTGCAGCAGTTGCGCCGTAAAAGCCGTTCCACGGTCGGTAATCAGCACTGCGGGTGCGCCATGGCTCAGCACAATTCTTGTTAGAAAAAACTCCGCAACTTCAAGCGCAGTAGCCCGTGGAAGCACCTTTGTTTCGGCATACCTGGTTAAGTAGTCCGTGGCGACAACTATCCATTTGTTCCCAGTTGTGGAAGTTGGAAAGGGACCGAGCAAGTCCATGCCAACTTGTTGAAAAGGCGTTCTAGGGACCTGAACGGGCTGCAGAAGTCCGGCCGACCGGCCGGGTGGTGCTTTCCGTCGCTGGCAGTCCCGGCAAGTTCGTACATACTGCCGTACGGTGGCCGATAGCTTCGGCCAGTAGTAATTCTGCTTGATCCGTGCCAGCGTACGTGTGTAGCCTAAGTGACCAGCGCTAGGCTCGTCATGACAAGCCTGCAAGACTTCATTCCTGAGAAGGTTGGGTACGACAAGCAGATAGTTACTCCCACTCGGCGCGAAATTTCTCTTATAGAGAATGTTGCTCCGCCGACGGAATAAGGAGAGTGCTCTGGCAAATGCATTCGGCGCGACAGTAGTGTGGCCTTGTAAATCATCAAACAGCGATCGTAGTTCTGGATCTGCGCGCTGCTGCTCCGAAATAGTGGACACGTCCAGAACACCGATTACCGCGGCATCGTCGCTGTCGTCGTCATCGGCAGGGGGAAGGCCAACAGGAGCTCTTGAAAGGCAGTCTGAGTCTGAATGCCGCTTGCCGGATTTGTGTACGATGGTCATGTCAAATTCCTGGAGCCTCAGGCTCCATTGCGCAAGACAGCCAGTAGGGTTCTTAAGGTTCGTGAGCCAGCAGAGGGAATGGTGGTCACTCACGACGGTAAAATGACGCCCATAAAGGTATGGTTGGAATTTCAGGAGGGCCCAAACAACAGCAAGGCACTCTTTCTCGGTGGCCGAGTAGTTACTTTCGACCCGTGATAGTGTTCGGCTGGTGTAAGGGATGAATGTTTCGGCGCCGTCTTGCCACTGAACGAGAACAGCGCCGAGCCCCACATTGCTGGCATCCGTGTGAACCATAGTTGCGGCATCCTCGTCGAAATGAGCCAGCACAGGTGGTGTCTGTAAGCGACGCCGGAGCTCGTCAAAAGTTGCTTGCTGTTCATCACTCCAGACGAAAGCTACGTCGTCACGCGTGAGGCGAGTGAGCGGAGCCGCAATGTGGGAGAAGTTCGCTATGAATCTGCGATAATAAGACCACAGCCCCAGAAAACGCCGAATGCTCTTTTTGTCGGTAGAGGTGCACAACTGCGACAGGACGTCAAGTTTATCAGGATCCGGGCGCACGCCGGCTCGACTGACAACGTGACCGAGAAATAGTAGTTCTTCATACCCGAAGTGGCATTTTTCTGCTTTTAGTGTCAGTGCGGCCGATCGGATAGCCTGAAGAACGGACGTCAATCGCTCCAAGTGCTCTTTAAAGGTCCTGGAAAACACGATGACGTCGTCTAGGTATACCAAACACCAAAACCGTGTCCATCATTCTTTGAAATGTTGCAGGCGTTGAGTACCAACCAAAAGGAAGAACTTTGAACTCATACAGCCCGTCGGGATTGACAAATGCGGTCTTTTCAAAGTCACGCTCATCGACTTCAATTTGCCAGTATCCGCTCTTTAAGTCCATTGACGAAAAGTAGCGGGCATGTCGTAATCGATTGAGTGAGTCATCTTTTCTCGGCAGAGGATATACGTCTTTTTTGGTTACTTGATTCAGTTTGCGATAATCGACGCAGAATCTCAAGCTGCCATCCTTCTTTTTGACCTAGACGACGGGTGATGCCTAGGGGCTTGTCGATGGTTGAATGACGTCGTCGTCTAGCATCTGGTCCACCTGCTGTCTTATCGCATCGCGTTATTTTGCGGACACTCGGTAGGGGTTTGCGAACCGGTCTTTCATTTGCGGCCGTAATTATTCGGTGTTTGATCAACTGGGTTTGGCGGACGCTCGACGTCAACGAAAAGCAGTCCCGGAAACTGCTTAAGAGCTCAGAAAGCTGGCGTTGCTCCGTCGGCGGGAGGTTGCGGTTAACGTCGATTACGAGCTTATTTGGCACCACGGCTGACGCTTTACTCTGTAGAACGAAGCAGTCCGTTGCGTTTTCGATGTCTTCGAAGACGGCAACCGCCGTTGCCTTGGCGACTTGTCGACGTTCATTGGTGAATTTTGTCAGCAGTACCTCAGCTTCGCCGCACGATAGCGTCAACAGGCCCCTAGCAATAGCGATCCCACTTTCCAGAAGAAGGGTACTCAAGAGCTCGGCAATACCAGGGCTACTTAGTAGGTTATCACACCTAACGGAAACAAGCATGCAGGATCTTGGTGGTAGGCTAACTTCATCGCCGACAATTCGCAGGTGCGGGGGTCGGTTGCCGGTAAGTTCTGGTGTGTTATTTTTCGTAGAAAAACTCACAAAGGCTTCGCCGACGTCGATTATTGATTTCATCATGATTGCGCAAGAAGTCCATTCCTATATTAAGCTCTCTGCAGCACTCCGGAAGGATGACGAACGTACCGACGAAGTCCGAGTCGCCAATGCGTACCCTCGCGGTACATTTTCCGACAGGCGTCATTAGGTGACCCCCGGCAGTCCGAATCTGAGGTCCATCCCATAGGGTCTTGACCTTTCTGAGCCTGTCAGAGAGTTCCCGACTAATTATCGAGTAATCCGCCCCGGTGTCCACTAATGCGGTCATTTCATGTCCGTCGAGAAAAACTGTGAGTTCGGCCCGTGCGTTCACGTCGACGTCGAAGTTTGGGGCTGCCGGTTCCCCAACTGCCGGTGGTAGAGGTAGTCCTTCGGAGCTTCGACTACTGGCAACCTTGCCTCCCAAGGTTGCGTCATCTAGTTTCCCCGCGGTGGTGTTGCAGACCGGCGGGTAGGTGGCCCTCCAGAAGTGCGACAGCTGGACCAACCTTGGGGAGCTGGGGACGGTGAACGCGATCGGCGGAGTGGTGCGGTAGCTCGACGCTCGGCTAGGTAGTCAGAAATGGCGACCGGTCTTTCTCCGAATTGGGGCCGAACAGCGTTGGGTGGGAGTCCAGGCAGTCCAATTTCACGGTCGGGGCACCGGCGATAAATGTGCCCTGGTTCGCCACAGTGATAGCAGAGCGGCTGGCTGTCGGTAGTTCGCCAAAGGTCGGTCTTGCCTACTTGGGGACGATAGTATTGTTGCGCACGGACCAAAGAGTTATTACGAAACTACTGTTGGGCAGTAAGAGGGACTGCTTGTTGTGGCCAGCATTCGGCTGGCGTTGGCGGGTGGTATGGAAGAAGCGGCGCGGCAGGTCTAGTGGTTGTGGCGGGAGCCTGGGCAGTGAGAACCGTGGCGTAGGAGACTGGACATGGTGACGCTGGCTGCACTGCTGGTAGGGAAAACGCGTTGCGAATTTCATCGCGCACTATATCGGCGACGGAGGCCTGATGGGCCCCGATGGGATGATGCCGCACTTTGCGAGCTTTTCTCTCAACACCGCGCGGATGAGATCCCGAAGTCGGTTGTCGTCATCCGTGGCCATGGCAGCAGAGATGCTCGACGATGTTTTGGCTCCCATGCGGTCGTGTTTTCGGGAGCGCTGCTGTAGTGCCCTCTCAATGGCGGTAGCCTCGCGGATGAATTCTTACCGTTCGTGGCGGATTTCGGACGAGACCGGCGAAAAGCTGTTGTTTTACGCCATGCATAAGATGGCGTAATTTTTTGCATTCTGCCATGTCTGGGCCGGCTCGCTTGAACAGTCGGGCCATGTCCTCCGCGAACATAGCCACACTCTCGTTAGGTTTCTGAGTCCGTGCATCCAGAAGACGCTGGGCTTGTTCGCGGCGGTCGGCATTGGCGAATTTCGCTTGAACCTCACGACGAAAGTCCTCCCAAGTGCGCAGGCGCGCTTCCCAATTCTTGAACCAGGTTCTTGCACCCTCCTCAAGAGCAAAATCGGCTTGTTAGAGCTTTTGGGTGGCACTCCACTGTTTGAATGCAGACACACGCTCGAACTGTTCAAGCCAGTCCTCAACGTCTTCGTAATCCTCTGCGTGGAAGTGGGCGGGTTCGCGCGGCTGCTGAAAAGTCACCGTAGTAGACATCGCCTGCGCCATTACCTCTGGCTGAGAAGCGTGCCTTCTTGATGTAGACTCCAAGAGAGGGCCCTGTTCTGGAGGAAGGCCGAGTTTCCGGCGGCTACACCGATGAACCGGAGTGTGGACGGGCGAAGGTCTCTCGGGGCTAACGTCCGGGGGCGTACAGGGCATCGGAAGCACGCTCCACCAGTGTTGCGTCCTTTCAAACAGGGGCGCAGAGAAGTTGTCTTGGCGAAGACGCAGGGGCAAAGTATTTATTAGGCGAGGTGCCTAACTTGCCAGAGGAAAAACACAGAGAGCACCGGTTGGTGGCTAGCAATAGGATGGATGGAAGGATGGAAGGATGGAAGGATGGATGGATGGATGGATGGATGGATGGATGGATGGATGGATGGATGGATGGATGGATGGATGGATGGATGGATGGATGGATGGATGGATGGATGGATGGATGGATAGGCGGGCAGGCAGGCAGGCCAGGGCAGGGAGGCAGGGCAGCGCAGGGTAGGGCAGGGCAGGGCAGGGCAGGCAGGCAAGCAGGCAGGCAGGCAGGCATACAAGCTGGTACAAGCTGGTAGCTAGGGCAGCTCCAAAGTTCATGGAACAGCGTGCGTGTCTGCAAGGGTCCCAGCGTCCTCTCCTCCTTTATCTAAGGATATGTACCAAATTTGCAGTGGCGCGTATCCGTGGAGGTGAGGTCGGCGATATCTGAACGCCTGATAATCTTCACTCCTTCATTGAAGTCCTTTTGTCTTCCAAGGTGCAAGAGCCCGTGACATAACCTCCGTCGGCGGGAGCACCGTCCCGGTGCAAACGTTGGAACAAGGTTAGAGGCAACTTGGATCATGCGAATGGTATGGGTTCAGACGGGAGACGTGCACAAGTTCCGACGTTGAATTGGATGACGGCGAAGGTGCGAGGTGTGCAATTTCGTAGGTCACGGGAGTGACCATGAGTAGTATGCGGTAGGGGCCCGTGAAAGAGCAGAGCATTTTTTTCAGACAGACCGACGTGGCGGGATGGGGTCCACAGGAGTATAAAGGGCCAGGGGCGAATTACACATCGCGGTGGTGCAGGTCATAGCGCCTCTTTTGGGCTGCTTGTGCTGTCAATATCCTGGCGCGGGCAACCTGGCAGGCCAAATCAGCGTGCGCTACCGCTTCTCGTGCATATTCGGTTGTCAACGTCTTCACGTTAGGTAACACGGTGTCCAACGGCAAGGCGGGGTCGCGCCGAAAAATAAGAAAGAAAGGAGAGTAGCCAGCAGTGTCGAGGCGAGAAGCTTTGTAAGCAAACGTAACGTTGCGTAGTGGTACTTACAAGTCACAGTGGTCGGCGGACACGTACATGGCGAGCATATCCGTGACCGTCTTGTTAAAGCGTTCAGTAAGTCTGTTTGTTTGTGGGTGATAGGCAGTGGTAAATTTGTGCTTGGTACGGCAGGAACGAAGGAGGTCATCAATAACTTGGCACGAGATGTACCGCCCACGGGCCGTAAGCAGTTGACATTGAGCCTCGGTGTGCAAGATTACATCATGTAGGAGTAAAGTGGCTACGTCTGAGGAACAGCTGGTGGGGAGGGCGCGTCTGATAGCGTAACGCGTTGCATAATCGGTGGCAACCGGAATCCACTTTTTTCTCGACCGGGACAATGGGAAAGGGCTGACGGGGGTGCCATCGTCCTGCGATGGGTGTGACGTCCTCGCCGAAGCTCTGTGTTGCACAAAGACTGCCAGGAGAGAAATACGGAACTTGCACCTCTACAACAGAATGTGACGTGGCAGTGAAGGCACCGTTTGCAATAAAATGTATTATTAGGCAAATACAAGCTGGTAGCTAGGGCAGCTGCAAAGACCAAGGAACAGCGCGCGTGTCCGCAAGGCTCTCAGCGTCGTCTCCTCCTTTTTTGAGGGATGTGTGCCAGATTTACAGTGGTGCGTATCCCTGGAGGAGAGGAGAATTTGGCCATAACGGTACGCCTGATAATCAGCACTCCTTCATTGAAGTCCGTCGGCCAAGGTTGAAGAGCCCGTATATATATATATATATATATATATATTTATATATATATATATATATATATATATATATATATATATATATGCAGAAAGATGGTTCGGCAGTCTACAACGCCAAAAGAGGCTTAGGGATGTGGTTAGGCGCTGTTTTTTCTCGGGTAATGAAGTGAACATTTTTGTAAATATACGGAAGAAAGAAAAAAACAAAAAACGCGCCCAGAGTGGGGACCGAACCCACGCCTTTCGATATATATGTATATATATATATATATATATTCAAGTCACGGCCCGGGGGTTTTTTTAAAAAGACGGTCCCCTTCACCCCGAGTAGTCCGAGTGGCGCCGGCTACCACCCCCAAGTGCAGGAAACAAAAATACCTGAACATACATACCCGAGATAGTGCTGGGAAAACAGCCCCGCCGGTAGCGTAGTGGTTATCGCACCAGACCGGTATTCTGGAGGTCGTGGGTTCGGATCCCACCCGGCGGGCATATTTTCACCACTTTCTTTTCCACTCAAAAAAATTCTTCATCTCTTTCTATGACCCACCACAACCTCCCCTTTGCTTTCCGAGGTTTTCTTGACTGCCAACCCTTATTTTCTGTCTTATTTCACGGAGCCCCTCATTTCCTATATGTGTGTATATATATATATATATATATATATATATATATATATATATATATATATATATATATATATATATATATATATATATATATATATATATATATATATATATATATAGTTTTTGGAAATGAGGGGCTCGTTAGGAAATACAGAAAGAAATGCCGGCAGTCTCGAAAAGCGTGGGTTCGGTCCCCACTCTGGGCGCGTGTTTTTCTTTCTTTCTTTCTCACGTAATTAATTAAAAAAAATAATAAAACGTCAATAACGGTAAAAAAACTCTAACCACTCCCCTATGCCTTCTTTGGCGTTGTAGACTGCCGGCATTTCTTTCTATATATATATCTATATATATATATTGTCACGGAACACCTATCAATGCCCTATAGCGCGATAACCTGTCACCGAAGACGACTAAGCGGATGCGGCTAGACCGAGCGATCATGGCCGCTTGTAAATAGATCGCATCGCTCTGCGGTAACATCTTGTAAATACGTCACTTCACCGTCTCCCATGGTGGGCCTCGTCATTGCCCTGCCGCCACGTAACAATATATATATATATATATATATATATATATATTATATTGTGGTGACGTTTATTGACACCTGGGAACGGTCACGTCGTCAAGACAGGCAGAGTTCGAGCGGACGTAGGAAACCGGGGTTGAGGTTCGAGCTGTGCCAGGACACACTTCGTCTCCTTCCAAAAGCGCTGCATGGCACATAACCTTATCGGAAGATTGTCCACCGACAGGACATGACAGGACATAGCCACTGGAAAAGTGTCCATCTGCTAATGTTCAGGTTCTTCGCTACAATCACCCCCGGCGAGAAGATGGAGCCATCCTGGCGACTCATGGTGACGACGGAACCAGCGGATCATAGTAGGGCTTGAGTCGCTGAACATGCACAGTCTCACGGTCGCGGCGCCGAAGAACCGACGAGGGCATAACTGGTTCGACGATATAATTCACTGGCGAAGTGCTTTTGATAACACGGTAAGGACCGTGGTATTTCGATGTAAGCTTCGGGGAGAGACCTGGAGTGGAACATGGCACCCAAAGCCAAACAAGAGAGCCGGGAGAGAAATCGCGTGGTGCACTGGACGCGTCATGGCGAGATTTATGTAGCTGCTGGTATTCAGAAGTGAATGAAAGAGCGAGCTGGCGGCATTCCTCAGCAAACTGCGAAATCTGGGAAATCGGTGTACACTCGGAAGGATCAGGGCGGTATAGAAGTACCGTGTCCAGCGTGCAGGTCGGCTCCCGTCCGTAGAGGAGGAAGAACGCTGAAAATCCGGTAGTCGACTGCGTCGCGGTATTGTACGCGTACGTGATGAACGGAAGGACCTGATCCCAGTTTGAATGGTCTGATGAAATATACATAGACAGCATGTCCCCCAGAGTGCGGTTGAATCGTTCGGTTAGGCCGTTGGTTTGCGGATGGTACGCTGTGGTAGTGCGATGAACGATGGTAAACTCGGCCAAGAGCGCTTTGATAACGTCCGATAAAAATACGCGACCTCTGTAACTCAGCAGCTCCCGGGGCGCTCCGTGTCGAAGGATGAAACGACGGAGGAGGAAGGACGCCACGTCACGGGCTGTGGCTGCTGAAAGGGCTGCTGTCTCAGCGTATCGCGTGAGATGATCTACCGCAACGATAATCCAGCGGTGCTCTCTGGAGGTGCACGGCAACGGCCCGTAGAGGTCGATACCCACTCTATCGAAGGGGCGGGCTGGGCACTGCAGAGGCTGGAGTTCGCTCGTTGTTGATTGCGGGGGAGACTTACGGCGCTGGCAGTCTGTGCAGGAACGAACATATTTTGTGACGAAGGTGTACCTGCCTCGCCAGTAAAAGCGAAGGCGAAGTCTTCGGTATGTCTTCAGAACACCTCCGTGGGCACACAGCGCGTCACCGTGGAATGAAGAACAGATGTGCACGCGTAAATGACGAGGAATGTCAAGGAGCCATTTGCGACCTTCGGACGAATAGTTTCGGCGGTAAAGGAGTTGGTCACGGACAGAGAAATGGGCAGCTTGGCGACGGAGAGAGCGAGGTGCGGCTGCTGACGATGGACGGGACAAAAAGTCCACAATGGAAGTGATCCACGGATCCTTTCACTGTTCAGCAGCCATGTCGGTGATATCAAGGGGGGCCAGAGTCGGCGTCGGATGGTAGAGGAGACCTAGAAAGGGCATCTGCGTCTGTGTGCTTGCGGCCGGACCGGTATACCACTCATATGTCATGCTCTTGCAGCCGGAGGGCCCATCGACCGAGGCGGCCAGACGGATCCTTTAGCGACGAGAGCCAACAAAGGGCGTGGGGGTCCGTCACCACGTCGAATGAATGGGCGCCCGTAGAGGTACCGGCGCCCATTCGACGTCACAATATATATATATATATATATATATATATATATATATATATATATATATATATATATATATATATATATATGTATGTATATATATGATAACTTTGTAGGCTAGAGTTTGTGCGCGGACACTTTAGCTATTCGCTCTGTAGAAAGTCTTTAAAATCTCTTCTTATTCTTCCTATCAACTTTATTATTAAGCAATGCGCTCAGTATATTAAACCGCATTTTCTAACCTACTAAATGACGACACTCAGCCGTTATAACTAGATTAAATATTCTGATAGCATCATCTTTAACGTACGCACTAAATTACTAGAGGACGTCGTTGCGCTGCTGAGCACGAGGTCGCGGGTTCGATTCCCGGCCGCGGCGGCCGCTTTTCTGATGGAGGCGAAAAGCAAAAACGCCCGTGTGTACGAGATTTCGGCGCACGATAAAGATCCCCAGGTGGTCAAAATTAATCCGGAGCCCTCCACTACGGCGCGCCTCATCGCCTGCGTTGCGTCGGCGCGTTAAACCCCACGATCAATCAATCAACTAGAGGACGTCGATGAGTGTGTCTAACTTTAGCTAGTTACAGACGCCCGTTCGTACGACGAGAAAAAAGAAATGGGGGCGTGGAATAACTGTAGGATTAAGATAAATCGCCAACCTTTTGTGCACTGAAAAATAGTCTCTGGTCACAAAAACCCTCCGATACTGCGAATGCACATTCTGGCTGGTGACCTATAAGGTAGAGAATGGTGAAGTTATAAGAAAATAGAAAAAAAACCTGTCGGCTCAACAGGACACGGAAACAGTTCAGGGCATGTAATGTGGAGATCTGGCAACCACTGGAGAAACAGGGTGACAGACTGGCGGCCAGAAGCCGTACAGCTACAATTTGGTAGGATAACTATGCAAGAAAATTTCGTAGAAAAGTTTATTCTGCTGGAACCTGGCAAAAGCACTTGGAATTCACTGAGAGGGAGTGCTGTCCTTAAATAACCTAAATAGCCTCACGAATATTAGGATAATGATGATGCTGAAGATGAATAAGAGTACATTATACTGCTGATGCTGCTTATCGCTTACGCTGTAGCTAAGCGTTTGAGCTGAAAAAACAGCACGAATAAAATCAGAGCTCTAGTACGCATCCGCGCAGTTTTTATCCGTATCGTCTGCATTATTCGTTCACTTGTTATTTTGCATGGTGTTCTATAAATACTCCCCCAGAAGTCCCGTACGGCACGACATTGCATATCTGCATATCATGAACGCCTTATTCAATCACCATATCCCGAAGTGACCTTTATGTAAGGAAAGAAATCAGAATGCTGAACCTAAGGGACGCGTACACATAGATTTTCTGTTGCTGTAGTACGTTTGACGGAATCATTGCTTTTAGAACCCTTGCAGAGAATAAGAGAATCATGTTACATTTATTCAAAGGAAATTCATTTGCACTTAAAAAAAGTTTTAGATGTTTTATTCTTGCATTAAACATTTTTGCGAAGCAGTAGACAACCGTTTTGTGTTTGCACTGGATTTTAAGGAAAACATATTCAGGCATGGTTTTGAAACATTCATGTTATTGCAATGCACCTATTTGTTACCGCTGCTGGTTACATAGGCTTATCTGAACAGTGGTATACCCCTGAATAAAATATTTAGATGTAGTGCAGGTTAATCTGCAATTTGAATTGTTTTAATAGCGTGTCTTTTTTTCTAAAATTCATTAGTATTAACAATAGTTTTATGCCAATGAGCCTTCTTAATCATGCTTTGAAAAATGAGGGCGTCACACTGAAATGTTCGGTATTCTTTCTTTCACAGTGTTCCTGGAGCAACATACATTGGCTCGAAAGATGCAGCGGCAGGGCCTAATGTTAGTGGACGCTGTGTCTGAGTTGGTCTGGCAATGAACTCCTGTTTCCTGTTTGCAGATTGCCCTTTTTCAAGGGACTGAGCTCGCACGATAATAAGAGAGGCCCAGTTGCTCTTTTCCTTCCAAATACCCTAAATGTGCTGTTTGCAAAAGGTCCTACGGTGACAGTAAGCCAAAATATCGTAGCCTAATCTTTTAAACAAATGTCATCGGCAACACAACTGAGGTTTCTGAAAGGTCAGATGGGAGCATTTTGCGACGCACATTAAAGGCCAGACGAAGACATTTTGCAATTTATGTGGTAACAATAGGTCTGCGTGTATGTCACGGTTTATGCAACGACACTGAACGCTGTTCAGACGCGTGAAATCGGTAAACCAAATTGGTCTATACTTTGACGATAGGAGAGTCTTAAGATAGCCTAGCTTAATAAGTTTCGCTGACAATGTGTTCCGATTTCTTGTTATGCGTTGTGTTGTCCATGACATATCTGTTGGGTTTGATAGGTTGAACTTTAAAATTACCGCCTAGTGTTAGATATTTTCTGGAAGATATCTTTGCCGCACTGTTCGGAATCGAGACCTTGAAAGTTTTGAAAGTAAAAATCATCTATTTGTTGGAGGGTTTAGACCAATCCGGTTCTTTTAAAAGTGTATTTTACCGTTTGGAAAAATAAAATGTTGCACAAACTGATGGATGATTTGGTGGTACCAAATACAGAACATTGGGCGAAAGCACCACACATTCCTAACAAACATAAAGCGTGCTTCAACGCTTCCCTGGGGTTAGGTGCTGCTTTAAGTAACAAACAATTGTAGGGTGTGGGAATACGCACGGGAGGTTCAGAATAATTGTGGTCTACCTTTTTAGTCTCTGCACAACAAAGTACTTTATTGAATAATTTTTAGGGTGGTTGTTGGATGCCGCAAAAACATCATATTATGCAGCGACATTTACGCGTGCCTAATTATTACGCGTTGTTGAATGTACTCCCGCGTGTATGCGCTCGTTTGTCAGTGTAGGCAGCAAAGGTCAGGTATGTGGTTAAGAACAGGCCCATCGCTTTTGAGGCTCATGATGCAAACCACTTCCTGCGTGTTGGGATAGGGAATGTATTTCTACAAATGCGTACTTGTATACTACTATATTGTCACGAAGCCAAAGACGACGCAGTTGTCTTCAAGGAAAATAAGTTTATTGGATCGAACTTGTGCTCCCCTAACCACTCAAAGAATACACAGGCGGCGAAGCAGTGGTCAACAAAGTGACGTGCGTAGGCGAGCTTCAGCGAGTCGAATACCGCGGTGTCTGCTGTGCGGGCATTGATGTCTTAGCGCGAGTGTTTCTCGAACCGTGGAATTACATCCAGAACACTGTAGATCAAAGAAGATAATTCTTCTCTCTTCACGTTAGTTCGAAACGCTCTCTCCATCAAAAGAGATAACACTTGCGGCATAAAAATAAAGAATGGAACACGGGCTTCACTTGGGACACGGATAACAGAGATAACGCAGCCCGGTGCAGCCAGTCGGCAAAAACAAAACATAAACAAACACAATACATGGTTCGTGGAAATATCCTTGACGCTTAACATTAGCCCTAGCGCTTTAAAATTAGGCTTAACGTTCTACAACCTCTCGGTTTCGTCGTAAAGCGGGGCAACCCATGCCACCCTAAAAATTTGAGCGGCGGGTACCATTTTCATGGTTGCGAACCCACACACTTCACACTTTCCTGAAGGTAAAATGTTGCGCAAGGAAAGTTTAATACAAGTGCGCTTGATTGTAATTCTAATATCACACTTGTTTCAACTAAAATTAAAAAGCAGTAAAAATGAGAAGCAATTTGCACGAGGTATACTTTGTGTTTACCCAACGAGGACATTGTAGTGTTAGTACTTCAGTTTTTTATTCTTTTATTTTGTGCCTCGAACTTTCAACATAACTTAAAGTTCGTTGAGAATATGCTCGCTGGATGTTTAGGTGCAATATATACCTATTGTCTTTTATATGAGTTTCTTGTTATGCTGTTCTGCTGCCCTGATCTGCACCTTCTTTCACAACCACACGTTCTATTTTTATTGAAAATTGATTTTGTTACATGTAATTGGGGTTTTTATTTAAATCCGACAACACTCTTTAAAGTTATTTTTATATTTCTCAACCACGAAGTTCGTTTTTTTTAGTAGCTTCTTAGCTCACCATATCAATACATATCAATATTTTTCGAAAAAAGCATGCGCACAGTATTATACGCTGTTTTGAGGCATACGTTGTCGCTCGTTCTTTTCTCACGCGGGGATTCTGTTGTGTCGCTGCTTCACAATTATTCACCGTGCCCAGCCAAACTGTTTCTTTTCAGCTTATTGCCCTGGTGACCATCTAGAAAATTGTTTAAAAAAACAATTTGAAGAGAAATGAAAAAAAAAAACGGTGGCTTATTACTATATAACCTAATCCGAAATTTGAGCGCAACCTGAACTGCAGCCTCTGAGACGGCCGATAGCTGCTTCACTCGTGGCGTACCCCCTTTGATTTTGGCGGCGAAGGCGCGAGGCCTCTGCTTGGACAACTCGTTACTGTGGCCGACTAAGTATTCCTACGCGTGACAGGAATTAATTGAAGTATCGCCAAACGCACGCGAACCCGAACAGGAAAAGATGGACCAGACCACGCAGATACCACCATTTCGTCTGCCGAGCGGCAGAAGAAATGGCAGTAATTGCCGCGCCGCTATATTAAGTATTACGCAGCCATAATTAATTGTCGCCCAGCTATATTACTGCAACAAAGGTTTCAAATATTTTGTCTTTCCAAGTATACCACTTCCGACCATTTGATCTGCACGATCAATTTTTTTTATTTTCCCTGTATTGATTCATATGGTCGTGTGAGCAATGCATTTGTCTATGGCATCTGCACTTTTGTTATCTCGTAGAGGCCCGCCGCCGCGGAGCTCGGCTGGCCTGGCCCACGTAGCATACCGCTTCCTCCTCAAATTTTCGCCCGTCTTACTTCTTTCTACTTCCCTCTTCGCTCTCCCTTCCGTGTGCCGTTTTGTTGTTTTGTATTAGGCGTTTTTATATGAAGGATACAGTTTTTAACGGGCTGAAACTACACTGGCGATTTTCTGTGCCATAGTGGATAGCTCCATTATATATATTGACCACTTTGGGATATAACGTGCACGTAAATCTCGAACACTCGTGTGTTTTTGGTTTTCGCTGCCATGAGAAAAGCGGCCCCAGCGGCCGGGGATGGAAACAGCGTCCTATTATGCTTTTGTATTAGGCTTCAGACAGTTAAACTTATTCGCCCGAAATCAGGTAGTGTAGGCTATGATATTTTATGGCCTCACATAACACAAGCAAAGCAACAAGCGGAGGATGAGGCGTACGCAATTATTGTCTTGACCAACCTTTTTTTGCCATCTGTACGGCAGGTTCGACATGCTGGCTGTTGGGTCGTGCAACAAACACAAGTGATCGTCATGAAAACGCAACCGCAAATCTAAAAAACTGATGCTCTCATACTGGGGCGATTCAAACGTGAATGTGAGTGGCACAAGCCAGATAATAAAAGTGTCTAAGATCCGCGATGCTATAGGGTCAGCAAAAGGTACTCAACTGTCTACTCGAGTCCTGGCTGAAGGTTGAAGAAAACGGGAACTGGAAAAAGAAACAAGAGCTAAAGAAATGAATGATAAATGTCATCGCATGCAAGAATGGAATTTCGCACAACTTCAATAAAGTTGGGAAACGTTCAGGCGTCATGGTCTGGTTCACTGCGCCAAGACCTTGACCCCTGATCACAGGGTTAAGGTCTGAACCACAGTCACATCAACTACTCTTTCTTATCTTGGGGCCTTACTTGTCATACGCACCTGACCCCCCTTCGCCAAATTCACAACCAAGTGGTACGGCTGATAATATGCACCGTGTACAACGCTGATGCACCACCACTTTTTTGAATCGCTAACCTTCTCGCAGTTGACAAACTCGTGCTGGAATACTTACTTATCGTTTCACCAAAACCAGAAATACTTATGCATAATCAATGCAAAAAAACTTAGCAATCCTAACAACACATGGTTCTCACTTCAGCATAATTATTTGCTTCCGAGAGTGCGCACAAGCGACAGCAAAATATTTGTAGAGTTTGGTACTGTAAGGAGGTGTAACAGTGTCCTCCTTCAACTCAAAGATACGTTGCCTTTTTGCTGTTTGAAACACTCAATCTGGTCATTTTTATCTTCTTTATTGTAGTGCTTCGTTTTTCACAGAGATTACCGCGGAAATTCATTACTACACCAAGGTTCTTCGTGACCAATCTAGAAGTTCGTTTCACTGTATAATTTGTGCATTCTTTGTATGAAAATATTTTTGGCACTAGAAATTATATTAATAATAAGCCTTGTTTGTCGTATTTTTTACTGTACCCGTGACTGCATTGTCTGTACCTTTTTATATCAGCTCTCGCATTTACCAATAAGATGGTTCACTACATTGTTTACTTTGGGACCTCTTTCTGTATGTTGTGTTGTATGGCATTCACCAGGAACCAATTAAACTTGTTTCAATTTTAAATAAAACAATCTTTTGGCCCTGTCCAGGTTGTGCTTTCCTTCGCTTGCTCAGAAACCTATGCGCGCTGTTAACCACAGAGATGCCTTTGTACAATCCCGACCTTGCACGGGGCACCTCGAGTAATCTTGGCGACGGTATTGGCGACACGCGGACCCCAAGCCCCCATACTCACGCTGTAACCAACCCTGGCTAGGAGCATACCTCGGCAAAGTTGGCGCAGCTCACTAAAACTCACTCACAATTTTTTTTTCGAATCACCACTCCCTCACACTCAGACTCAATGCTGCGCAGCACATCTGGGCTCACTCAAACTCAAACACACATTGAGCGCAAAACTCAGAACTCATTTGGACTCAAAACTCAAAATGTACTCAGAACTCAAAATGTACTCCAACTCAAAGTGTTATAAAACTCAAAATGGACTCAGAACTCAAAATGTGCATAAACTCAAAATGTGCTCAAAACTCAAAATGTACTCAAACTCAAAATGTACTCAAACCTCAAAATGGACTCAAAACTCAAAATGGACTCAAACTCGAAATGTACTCAAACTCAGTGTACTCAAAACTCAAAATGGACTCAAAACGCAAAATGCACTCAAGTCCAAAACTCAAAATGGACTCAAACTCGAAATGTACTCAAACTCAGTGTACTCAAAACTCAAAATGGACTCAAAACGCAAAATGCACTCAAACTCAAAATGTACTCAAAACTCAAAATGTACTCAAAACTCAAAATGTACTCAAACCCAAAAGTACTCAAACTCAAAAGGGACCCAAACTCAAAATTTACTCAAACTCAAAATTTACCGAAAACTCAAAATGTACTAAAACTCAAAACGCAATCAAATGCAAAATGGACTCAAAACTCAAAATGTACTCAAAACTCAAAATGAACTCAGAACTCAAAATGGGCTGAGAAGTCAAAATGAATTCAGAGCTCAAAATGGGGTGAGAAGTCAAAATGGCCTGACAACTAAAATGGCCTCACAGTTCTCTCGTGTTAGAAATTTACTCGGGCTCAGATGGACTCTGATTTCATTAGCATTCAGTGTTTTCAAATTCACGCGTGGTAAAAATAATACGGGTGCAAATTCGTGAGCTCAAACTCTTGCATTCGGCACGACATGACACCGTAGCTCCTGTGAGGTCGGAAAATATTTTCATTGCAGATTTAATACAGCTATACGTGCAGCCCATGATGACTAGCGCTGGTTGAAAGCAATTGTATGGATATATTGGATACCAAACTCTTGATGTAGGCTCCGTGTTCGTGTTTAGGACAGAGGCGGTTCAGACTCGGTGGTGTGCTGGGTCCCTGGGTGCAAATAAGCAAGATTGGGTGAGGGGACGTGCGCTCACTGCTCTGTTCATTTACGTCGAAGCTGTTAGGGTTACGGTTCCGTGCATTCTTGCTCTGCATCCTGCCTTGTGTCAAAGCGAACTGTCCCCGCGAATCTCTGAAGCACGACGCGTTTATGGATATGCCTTTGCTTTTTAAATGCGTAGCCTTCTCTGCCGAGTACCCCCTCCTCCCAATACCCGCCAGGATCATGTAACGCCCTGCATTTACACAAAAAAGCAGATATCACGGAAGTTCAACCATTATTAATTACAAAAGTTTAAATGTAGACAATTGATCAAACTAAATGGTAAAAAACTTAAAAAAGACATAATAAGAAAAAATAACGCAAATGGCGAACCGTATAACACGGGAGTCATGGATAGGTTCAGATTGGGTTACAATTCGGAGAGATGTGGCGCTAAAGAATATGGTGTATCAAATTGAGGGTCAAACAGAAAAGTGACTCGTTGTTTGCTGAGGCACTTGTATTATTTTATTAGCATTTGCTAGGTGGGATGAGTTCTCGTAGCTCGGAAAAGCACCACGCTATCGTTGTAAGCAATTACCGCAACCGTACCCAGCTGTTAAATTCCAGAATGCACGCGTGTGCGTGTGCGAGTGCGAGTGCGTGTGCGCGTGCGTATGCGTGTGCGTTTGCGCGCGCGCGCGCGCGCGTGTGTGTGTGTGTGTGTGTGTGCGTGTGTGTGTGTGTGTGTGTGTGTGCGTGTGTGTGTGTGTGTGTGTGTGTGTGTGTGTGTTGCATCAGTCATCTCTTCTTTCATTGTGTTTGACATGCAGTCGTCGGAGAACTGCAGAGCCCGAGGTAATTCTTTTAAGTGCGAATGCACTTCTTAAGCGACCCTGAGCCTGCGTCCACCGGCGATGTCAGCATAGCATACCCACGTGGGGGATTGGCCAGGAATCTCCTCGTCTTCCTTGGCAACGGGGGGAGATGACCGCGCGCTGCCTGGCCGCTGACATGGCACATACCCACGTGGGGGATTGGCCAGGAATCGGGCGTGAGAAGGGCTAATGCACCCGCTTAAAGGAGTACTGACACGAAATTTCAAAGCTGAGATCCGCTCTAGCAATCAAGTGCAACGACAACACAAATAGGTGTCTGTGAATAAATGCATCGTCCTTTCTTTGTAGTTGTGTGTGTGTGATCTCTCTTTCGCGAACATTACCGAACCGCGCAAATTCAACTCGTGCATTCGCACTTTCACATTCTTCCCCTCGGGGAAATGCGGGGACGTTTTCCTTTACATTGTTATCATGTGCTAGTTTTGATATCTTGCGCTTAGTTCTTATTGTAATAAAATCAGTTCGAGCGCACACACAAACTGCGCTTGATTATTTCTCTGAAGTGTTTTCCTTCTGTCGCAATGACTGTTTATGTCTGGGTAGCTCTGTTGCCTCTCTATCTTCTACACTCTAGCGAAGAGTTAATGTCTCACGTGTATTTATCCAATTCTGGATTCGAGTGCACGTTGGTACACTGTGGGAAGGAAATTACGGACATGAAACGCGGCCGCAAGCCTCATTCATAAACAAATGTGAAATTCGTCTTTCTGATAAGCTCTGATGTCCCCTGTTACCTATGGCCATCCACAATATCCACAACAGCATATGTGTCGAAGCATTTCCTTGTTTGCTGCAACACGGGGAAATAGATGAAGTAATGTTTGAATGGTTGTTCTTAGCAGAGAGTTTTTGAGTCTGGTCATTTAGGTTCGACAGCTTGGCATGGCTTTCGTTTTACCCCATGCCATCCTGCCTCGATGATAAAGCCATTAGACGCCAATATTTTTATTACTATATACCGCATTGATGGACATCTCTGGACAAGCCTTCATGTGTATATACCACAACTGCCTTACGGGTTGGCAAAGAATTTTGGTTAAACCCGACCCAGCAATTAAAGAAAGATACATTTGGCTATATCCTCATAACTATAACCAGAAAGCATTTTTATATCTGTCCCACGTGATCCCCCTCCACGAGACCTTTAATTTGATACCCCACACACCCTAGCAGGATCATATGGAATTCATAGCAGTCAAACTAACCATGACTCTCATGACTGTAACCAAGACGCATTATTTATATATCCGAAGTGATTCCCCTAACTTAAACCTTCAATCTGACAACCCACATGCCTTAGCGGCCTTACCTTAAATTTCAACACATCTATGACTCATATTAACTACCTTATTATTAGAACCACGAAGCCTTTTGTTATTTGTACCACGTGACTCCCCTCGTAGAGACTGTATATTTGATACCCTACACGCCCTAGCGAGGTCACTTCGAATTTTAACCCAAGATAAGACTCCCATGACTAACTCATGGTTATAACCAGGAAGCATTTTTGTATTTCTCCCACGTCATTCCGGTCATCAAGGCCATTAATTTGATACCCATCACATCCTAGCGGAATCAATTTGAATGTTAAACCTATCAATGACTAACCATGACTATCTCATGATACAGCCATACCGCATCTTTGTCCCACGTTCTTTCTCTCATCGAAACCTTTAATTTGATTCCCCGCACACCCAGTGGCAGCATTGTGAATTTTAACCTAATTTATGACCCACCTTGAGTATGTCATGATAATAATCAGGAAGCACGTGATTACCCTCATCGAGGCCTATATTTGATACGCCACACGCCCTAGCGTCATGAAATTGAATTTTAACCGTATCTTAGACTAATTATGACTACGTCATGATATAACCATAACTCAATTTTGTTCCGAACGATTCCCCACATCGAGACCTTGAATTTTAATCCCCATATGCACTAGCAGCGTCATTTTGAATTTGAACCTAATGTATGACTCATTAAAACTGCCAATGAGGAAGCATTTTTTTATTTACCCCACGTGATTCCGTTAATTCATTTGATACCTTACACGCCTTAGCGTCATCAGTTTGCCTTTTCACCTATTTATTGCGGTCAATATTCTGTCTAAAGGGGCGTTCAGTTCAGCTAATTTGTTTGAAACAGGAGAAGGGAGAGCCCCCGCACCCTTTACCCCCGGCTCTCATCTCTTCCTTTCTGACCCCTAGTATATCAAGCCGTTAACAGTAGCAGGCGAACAACCAGGAAGCAAGCGCCGCAGTGTGCTTCGCACCACCCTTTCCCACCCTCTTAGTGAATCCATCAGGAGGAAAAGTTAAGACTTCTTTTATGACGTCACCAGTCAATTATCAGTCACGCGTCCAGCCGCGAAGACTTGATATACAGCAAGTGCTTAGGGTATTAAAAATTCAACAAGAAACTAAGAAAAATCAAACACTCCCTCCCTCCAAACCGATCATGCGGATCGCGAATGGTGCCGTACCCGCAGGCAACCTAAATTCCGAGCCAACAGCGACGCATGAACCTAACAGCCAACCATAGCTGCCTGCTACGCTGCTCATATGTACACAAACTCAAAATGGACTCAAAACTCATATGTACTTAGAACTCAAAATGTACTCAAAACTCAATTTGTACTCAAACTCAAAATGGACTCCAACTCAAAATGTACCCAGAACTCAAAACGGACTCAAACTCACAATGTACTCAGAACTCAAAATAGACTCAAACTCAAATTGTATTCAGAACTCAAAATGGACTCAAACTCAAAATGCACTCAGTACTCAAAATGTACCCAAACTCAAAATGTACCCAGAACTCAAAATGGACTCAGAATTCACTAGGTCTCAGGCGTACAAAAAATAAACCGGACTCAAACTCACTCGGGCTCACTCGGCTCAAACTCACTCAAGCTCAAAGTAACCCTGCCACAATAGCCTCGCGCTGACTCAAACTCAAACTCATGCGTGAGTTTGAGTCCAAATGAGTCTGAGTGAGTGGACGCATGAGTGAGTTCACTGACCTCGGGCTAGGAGTATTAAGGTGAAAGGCCGACCACAAACGGTGGCCGTAAGGAGCCCCGGTCAAGCTCCGGCGGATGGGCTTCCTGTCTGTTTAACTGACAGGGAGCTCCGGGACCTCTTCCGCAATCAGGGTAGGGCTGACAAAGCAAGTACCCACGTTCCCTGCTTTTGTACTATATTATATGGTATTTTCTATACTCCCCATCTAAACGTGATCGGTACCTGAAAAGGGGTCGCACCTAAGTTTCATTTACATGTCTTTCAAACACTGTGTCTTTAACAACCGCGAACAACTATTCTCGTTTTCTTGTGATGGAGTCAGCTGACCCTACAAAACCTGTCGCTTCACTGCCTGTATTCCTGGTCTCGAAATTTCTGCAAGCACATTAGGTGAAAAGTATCAAGCTAAAAAGCTCAGGACAGGAGAAATCCTTTTCGAATACTGAACAACAATCCCGCAAACGTCTTGCCCAAACTCGCATCCTTAATCTGGACATCAGG
Source organism: Haemaphysalis longicornis (assembly GCF_048455015.1). Taxonomy (NCBI): domain Eukaryota; kingdom Metazoa; phylum Arthropoda; class Arachnida; order Ixodida; family Ixodidae; genus Haemaphysalis; species Haemaphysalis longicornis. The sequence goes on from NW_027526295.1 coordinate 91,120,688, forward strand.
GTCACGCCCCACCGGAGCATGAAGGAGTTCCCAGCGTGTGATTTCAGAGGCAGATCTTCTTACAAAAACATATTCCGACTTTCTTAAAAGGTTAAATGACCAGGTCGTCAAACCCGTGCATCACATCACAATGAGCAGGGATTATAAGATAATCCCCACCAAACAGATTACCCTTACTTTTGATCGACCGGAAATTCCACTATATATAAAGTCAGGCTACATCCGATGCTCCCTTCGCCTGCACATACTGAAGTCGCTCTACTAATTCAAGTGCCAGCGGTTCCGGCACAGTGCAACTTTTTGCCGTGGCAAAACAACCTCTGCGTAATGCGCCGTGCAGGCTGTGGTGGCAACCACGTCGCTTGGGGTAGGTGCTGCGTCCGCATTTTCTCCTCCACCGGCCCAAGGTATACACCGGCCCTCGCACGCCTTACTGCCTGTGCCATCTTTGGTGCTCCCCACGCCGTCGGCACTGGCTGTGCAGGCAAAGCACACCCGAAAGGGTACCAAGGCAAGGGGGCCCAGTCCGCTGGGCACCCCCTTGCCTTCATATGATGTTGACATAGAACGTCGAACCGTTCCGGCTTGCGTCACTGCGGAAGGAACGGGCTGCGACGTCCAGGCCCTTAGAGATGGGGAAAAAACCCCTTCCAAGACTGCAAGCCCCGAAGGTCGACAAATAAACACGCACATATTCCAGTCGCTATAAACTTTAATAAAACGACAAAATATCAAGCAATGGAGCTGCAGAGGCCTTTTTAAGTATCTTGATGATGCCTAAGAGTTATTGCATTCCAATCTGCCAAGTGTGATGTGTCTCCAAGAAAGCCATTTGAACTCCAGGCACACAAATTTCTTGAATAGTTACATGGTGTTTAGGAAGGACAGAGATGGTGGTCGCACATCCTCGGGTAGTGTGGCCAAGATTGCACGAAAATCCTTGGCGTTCCAGCCTGTCCAACTACAGACCATCCTAGACGCTGTGGCCATTCGAACCATAATCTTTAATAGGCCCATAACACTATGGTCTTTTCACATCCCTCCTGACTTCCAGATCTCGAGTTCAGATTTTGAGGGTCCGGTAGATCAGTTACCCGAACCTTTTATTCTCATAGGCGACTTTAATGCGCACACAGCTCATTGGGGCTGTTCTCGCAGGCATGCCCGAGGTCGCCTGATAGAGGAGTTCCTAACATCACCGGGGGCGTGCCTTTTCAACAAAAAACAGCCTACATACCATAACTTAGGACACAATAGATACTCAAATGTTCAATTGGCTATTGGATCTGCAATTCTCTTTCCATGTCTTGAGGAGGCTGTGGGCACAGACCCATATGTTAGTGACCACGTCCCCACTTCTCTAACATATATAGTAAAGGACCAAGCAGTTTATCTTCCCATGATAGGTTCAAAGAAGGAAGAGCAATCTGGAACACAATTACAGAGACATTCAAACTACACCATAATCATATTCATACAAACTACACCACACATCTATAAGACACCTACACGTGGAAGAAGCTACCCAACTCCTCACAGCGCACGTCCTCGACGCCGCTGAAAAGTGTATGCCCCACCCCTCTGGTGCCCCGCACAACCAGAAGAGGCCATGGTGGAACGAGAAGTGTAGGCGGGCGCGAGAGACCCAGAACAAGGCATGGGGTATCCTTCGCCAGTACCCCACGTAAGAGAACCTCCTTTTGTTTAAAAGGACAAAGGCGTTAGGAAAACGTGCGAGGTGAGGCAAAACGAGATAGTCGGCGTTCATTCATAACAACAGTAAACTCCTCCACTGACACAAGAAAAGTATGGACACGAATACGCAAACTGAAGGGACAACAAACACGCAGCCTGCCTCTGGTCAGCACAACAGGGGACACACTAGAAGACCATGCTGACACAACCGCACACTTCCAACACGTGTCCAGTTCAGGACACTACAACACCACTTTTATTATTTACAAACAATCGGCCGAAAAAAAGCCTATATTAGATAACAATAGGTAAACATCATCTTATATTTCAGAGTTTTCCCTGTATGAGCTGAGGGCTGCTCTGAGCACGTGTAAATTCTTAGCCCCAGGCCAAGACAACATCACATATACAATGATGCAACAGCAACACGCAGACACACTTGAAACACTTCTACATCTATATAATAAAATATGGCTTTCGGGGCACATTCCAAAATCTTGTAGGTAGGCCATAGTAGTGGCTTTCCTGAAGGAGGGAAAGGACCCGTCGTCCCCGTCAAGTTACCGTCCCAAAGCCCTTACAAGCTGCCTGTGCAAGCTCGTCGTGAAGATGATAAATCGCAGGCTCCTGTACTTCTCTGAGTACAACGGTCTTTTCGAGAGCTGCCAGTTAGGCTTCAAGGTAGGGCGATCGATGAATGATCAACTTGTCGCACTTGACTCGTACATCAAGGATGCCTTCGAGCATAAACAGCATTGTGTGACTATTTTTCTACCTCGAGAAGGCCTACGACACCGCTTGGCGTTACGGGGCCCTTAGTGAACTCAAGTCATTCGATCTATCGGGTAACAGGCTAAACACCTTTATTAGTTACTTGTCAGAGCGGACGTTTCGAGTGAGAGTCCGCAGCGCACTTTCAAAGGTTCAAGTGCAAGAAAATGACGTGCCGCAAGGTGGCGTGTTAAACTGCACTCTCTTCGTAATTACGATGAACTCTCTTTTGAAAGGCATTGCCACCTACAATCTCTTATTTCATGTATGTAGATGACGTCCAGATATCACATAAACCATATAATATGTCTATCTGGGAACGTCAAGTCCGGCTTGATGTCAAGAAACTTGCCGGCTGGGCAGACAAGGATGGTTTTAAATTGAGTCCTGCAAAATTCCCCTGAGCTGTGTTCTCCAGAAAGCGCGGGGCCCATCCGGACCAACACATTACTCCTAATGGCGTGTCGCTTACTGTGAACAAGGAGCACAAGTTTTTAGGTGTAGTGTTTCCCCACAAACTCACATTCATTCCGCACATCAAGAAACTTAAGCATAAATGTCTCGAGAAAAAGAATGTATTAAGGTCCTCTCACCAATCGTATGGTTCCAACAAAGAACTCCTGCTACGCCTGTATACTGCTTTGTGCTTTGGTTGGGTCTCGTTTGGGCTATGGCAGTGTGCTGTATGGGTCGGCGACAAAAACAGCGTTACGAACGCGCGATCCAGTGCTACACTTGGATCTTCGTCTTGCATCGGGTGCTTTTCGCACTATCCCTGTCCAAAGTCTGTATGTCGAGTGCAACAAGTGGTGCCTTGAGAACCAACGGACATACAAGGACTTGCTTTATGCTTTTAAAATTCCATCAATGAATAACCATCCTTTTTGTACTGCCTTAACAATACATCCACATCCCTGCTCTCTTTATAAATCGCCCACCCGTTCCTCTGCCTTTTCCGAATATAGTGAAAGAGCGAGCCTCTGAACTCAACGCTTCGTTTTTAGATGTGTAGAGATCATCCTTTTTAAACATTTTACCGACTTGGCAAGTTCGCCCTGGGTCGTGTGTTATTTCTTTCATGAAACTTTACAAAAATCAGGTACCACGAGCTGCAATACTGCAGCACTTTCTGTATCTGCAATTTAAATACCCATGTGCAGTATTTTACAGTCACGCTTCTAAAACCTCTACAATGCTGTCCTGCGCTTCTCATGGTCCAAATTTCAATGCGGCTAGAACCTTGAGCATACACACAACCATTTTGCTGCCGAACAGTATGGAATTTTACTCATTGTACGAAACATTCTTAAAAATTAAATTCCCAATTCCATCATATATACAGATTTTTTAGTGTTGTTCGTGCACTACCATTGCACAAGCACCCCAAAACCACATAGTCCATCTTGTGTTCAACACCTTTATGTCCATCTATGCAGAAAAGCATGAGCGTCTCCTCTGCTGGGTCCCAGGATACTCTGGGATCACTGGCAACGAGTTGGCAGACGAGAAGGCCGCTGCTCCTTCACTGGAAAACGCTGTAACACATAACAACGGTACCATATACACACCTCAAGCTACACATAAGACCACACTTGCGCAGATGGCGGCCTACCCACTCGAATGAACAGACAGACAAGAAACTACATGGCCGTATTGAGGTATGGCTACATTCAGGTGAATTTCACACTTTCCTTCGCATATAATAAAGCCACACTTGGGACTGTACACAACGACTCACAGAAAAGACACACGGAAGCGCCTTGGCTAGGCTACGGATAGGGCACATGCATGCAATGCACTCATATCGGCTCACCGGATCTTCTAGACCCCAGTGCAGCTGGTGCGGAGAGGCCCTACCCGTAGTTCACGTACTCATTCGTTGCAAGGCACTCGACACCACACGACGCAAACATTTTCATGGACTGTGCAGACAACACATCCCGCTACACCCATCACACTTCTTGGCCGACAACCCAATGTTTTCTCACAAGCGTGTTTTTCAGTTTTTATCAAACATGAAGATTTTACAGCTTCATTCATATCGTGCATACTCACACTGGCCCTATACAACAGCAATCTTCATGCATTTGCGTCACTTTTCTTTTTACTCGACAATTTAGTATATAATTGCACATTTGTCCTCATCCAATAACTTTGTCACTGGTGCTCTTTGCTCTCGTTGGCCTTGCGCCGTTAAACTCAAACCACCATCCTCATTGTACAATCCCGACGTAGCATTGTGTACAAATTTCCTATGGCATGTGGCAGGCCCTCATCGGCCATACCGGCAGGTGCTTGAACGTTCGCCTAATAGTTTGCCAGCTTGCCGCTCCCTGTACGAAATGTATCTCGAGAAGCCCGTGTTATCCTCTGTACGACCTCATGATTGTTTTGTATTTTCACCGCTCTGGTCTGACAAGAGAAATTGTGGAAGAGGCGTTGATAATATGGTCTCTTGATCGGTGCGTTAGCAGGTCGTCTTTGGCTGTATCTAAACTTGACCTTCGTTTTTTGTCATAGGCGCCACACGACTGTTTTTCTTCTTTCATCTATCGTTTTGATGTTTGTGTTCCTTTCTGTTAGGTCTAGCCAGATGTGCTGTCCTCCGAAGACCCCCCTTCAACGTATTGCACATTCAGATTTAGGTGCTCCGAAAGCAGAACGGGCTGCAAGCGAAACCGAACAGTCTTTCCAAGGTACAGTAGAGACTTGTGAGGCCGACTGTTGGTTTTTCATGCAACTGTTGTTGGGAGGGGGTGGTCTTGCTAACAAACAAAAATGTCGTTTTTCAGTCCGACCGTTTTCTTTCAACGCCACAAAGAAAAGTCGTTCTGAGGTATTTAAAAATGCTGTGACATTCTTTAATTTTGTTTTACGAGCTTGTGAAATACTAAGGTCTTAGTCACCTCCGCTATATCAGCCTTTACTTTTCTGTTTGATTCTTTATTTTATTTGTAAATTTGTAGTGCAACACATTTGACGTCAGGACAATGTTGACTCTTTTTGGCTACATGTAGCAGAACTCAATATTTTTATTTACTTTTTATCTATAGTAAAATTTGGCATTCTCTTTATTCCAAACAAATAATAACAAATCTGTTGAGATGCTGCCGATGCCTCTGCCGTAGAAATTCTTGAGAGGATTGGGGCAAGCAGCATCAATTTTATGTTGTTTTATTTGTGGTTGGCTCTTTTTCCCCCAGATGGCAGCCTAGCGCAAGCTTTCTTAAAATTTTGTTTTTTTCCAAGAACAACACCACAGTGCAACTTACTGCCTACGATATAAAATTTCAGCTGTCCTTGGAATGTCGCGTTAGTCAATATTCCTTTGCTCTGTTAGGTTTGTCTGAACGCTCCGTCCTATAGTGCCCACTTATTGGCTGTATAACGGTGATTATATGTACATTGCCATCTATAGGATCGGGCACTGTTGTGCTGGATGGAATAGCTAAGTGGGTATGGGTGTATATGCATTTCCCGTCCATAGAAGTGTTGCACTTATAATAGCTGATCTCTAATTAACCACTCCTGCTATAACCCTTAAAGGGCTGTAGTTCATACAAATACAAACATACATACATACATACATACATACATACATACATACATACATACATACATACATACATGCATACATACATACATACATACATACATACATACATACATACATACATACATACATACATACATACATACATACATACATAAATTGAAGCCTAAGTCAAGGAGAGCCGTCACACAGGAGGGGCGTCTCAGAGGTAGACGGTACAGAGCGTTTATTCCGAGCAGAACCCAGAACTGCAGCACAAGAAAAGATGATGAGGATTGGTATAAGAAAGATGAGGTGCGACGTTGTGATGATAATGGTCGTGAGAAGCAGACAAAATACACGGTGAATTGGCCACAACAGTACAAGGGCACATGTTCATGTCTCCTCGAAGTGGGCACTAGTGCGTCAAGCAGGTTGATGCTCACAAAAATAAATAAATAAATAAATAAATAAATAAATAAATCAATAAATAAATAAATAAATAAATAAATAAATAAATAAATAAATAAATAAATATTTCAAAATCTAAGACCAAGCCGCAAGCGATTGCCAAGCTAAAGCTCTAAAAGCCTTCCAACTTTAGCTTACCAGGAACGAACTGCTTCATTGGGTACTTACTGGCAAAGGTATAATCGCTACGTCAACACCGATGCTTGTTGCGCACGGAAGTGTGAGGCAGGCGTTTCCAATGGTGTCAACAACGAGACAAACGTTCCATAGGTGATCCGCTTCTTCATCTTCGTTAGAAACAGCGAGGCACACGCACACACACAGAACACACACATACACATCAACAACGCACAACACAGCCCCAACAACACACACACGCACGAACCACGCACAAAAGCAGCACACACAGAAAACAACACACACACACACACACAACACAACACACATACAACACTCACAATACAAACCACACAACACGCACACACGCACGCACTACACACACAGAGAACACAACGCAAGCCAATGCCCACACACTGTCTATTACATCGTGTTGTATGGTTTTTTGACAACTTAGTCCCCGTGTGCAACAAAATTGCAGATATAATTACTGTTCAACAAAACTTAGTACCAAATAATGTTGTCAGAATTATCCCTGAGCCTGGAGGGAATGCATGAGTTCCGTGCTAAAGGTTTCCTTCTGCTTGGGCAGGTGGGCTGAAGGAACAAGGACAGGGGGCCCTTGCGCGTTTTGGGATACGCAGCAGGCATTCTTGTGCGTCCCTGTCGCTAGATTGTCCTAACGGTTGCGAAAAGGCAATATTTGAGCATGTCAGCGCAGTGCCGGTTAGGGTACGAATGAATTGATTGGAATGGTGATAAAGTTAGGGGATGGAATGGTGACGAAGGGTTATATGGCTCCTAGGGTAGGTGAGGAAGGTTACCTATAATGAAGAAACCAGAGGAGACGACGACCAAGCCAATTCACATGAAGACAAGTGCGCTGTGCCACGAAATATGAATCCACTTTATCTGAAACTGAAACAAAAGACTATGCAGCCTCAAAGGAAGAATATAATGACAGACTGAAAATGGCGCAGGGGACACTAGTCGAAAAGCGCAAAAATAAAGGTTAAAATCATTAAAAGGTAAATACTAAAATGAGTGAGCAAGAACAATACAAAGCAATGAAGATAATGAGGATGGCTGTTGTAGAAATCCAGTTTGTGGTTTCGCGTGGTAATAAATGAGGTGTAGAAATTTAATTTATGCTAAATCCTTCAAATGGGATCGTACGGCAAAAAGAGTTAACGGTTGAGTGCGATATGCTGTCCCAGAGTTGGGCGAAATGTTTATGCCTTGATTTATCAGGTGTCACACATTGAATTAAAATGTGAATCCCGGATACGTGTTCTCAACACCTGCTCCGCAAAGGCCTTGAAGTATGGGTGAGCCAGGAGGCGGCAGGAGCACGTGAGCTACAAGGAAAGAGCAAGGGAGACGTGGCGAGGCCAACGACTGTGCCTACCAAGCCTTGGCGGAAACGGGTCGACTTCGCATCAGCTGCGGCATTCTAGGCGCAGCACGAACCTGTGTTTATGACCCCAGCGGCGGCGGTTGGGCACATGCCGCCAACGTCAACGCTCCGTCGACCTTCCCTTGATGTTCGTGCCGAGACGTCCTGGGGCCTCCAGCGGCAGCGGCTACCAGGGGTATAACCACAGACCAAACGTCAGGACGCGTGGAGCCCACGCCGTCCAAGGAACGACCGAGCGCATCGAACGCCGCCATCGAAGCAAGAAAGGGACGGCTGCGACCATGTCGCGGCTACGCAACACCGGCTACGCTGCTACCATGTCGTGGCTACGCAGAAGGTGCGACACGTCAGCGCCGAGGACAGCGGGGTAGGCGACGCCTTTAGGGACCCAGTCCTAGAACGCAGCTAGGGAGTTGTGGTGAGGAAGAGTTAAGACTTGAGGTTGTGAGTGTATTTGGGCAAAAAGTGTAGAACTTTATTGTAGAGTGTTTCGTGTTCTCGTGTTGACCGTATTTTAGAATGTTTGGTTAGGGGTTGAATCGTTGGCAGTTTTGTACAATTTATATCTTGATTGGTTGGCTTTAGTGTTTCTCTAAGGGTGCAATAAATGTGCGCTGTGTTCAACGTGTCTACGGCCTTCCTGTGTCCATCTCTCTGAGCTGGTCAAGACAACCTCACCATCCGTCATGTCACAACCAGCACACTGTCACAATCAGATTAGAGGCGGATTCAGGCTTCAGTGATGCAAAATATCTAAACCTTAGTCTGATATAATTTCTGGGAGACGTTTGGGATGATAACGCAAACGATGCAGAGTTAGTCGGAACATTGTGGACTTTCGACAATATGATTTTCCGCAATACGATTCATAACAAAAATATCATGCTTCTGCCGTGAAATTGTTGGTATATAAATTTATGGTTTACAGTTCGGTTCTACTACGCAGTTCTACTACGAACAGTGGTAGAACGTTTTAACGCATCGCTGACAAATTCTGCAGACTCATATTTCTCTTGTATATGCATTGTCTGCTACAAAATAGCAGTTTGTGGTGCCCAGTCTTCCTCAAATAGCGTGAATAACAAGTCACGTGATAAAGCGTGAAGATTCCGCGCTGCTACAAAGCAGTGACAAAGTTCTCAAGGTGTAAAAAACATGAGGCAGAAAGTGAAGAAGCGTCCTGTTTTAACCTTAGGGAGAAAGGCACAAGAAAAGATGTATGACTTAAAAGAAGTTGTGATGTGGATGTATTGTTAAGTACTTGTTTAAAATGTTGGTGAGTTGTTGGTGGAATTTGAACAGTATATACAAAGTCCACGTATTTTCGCTCGTACCCTTAGGGCCACATGTCACACTTGACTTCTGCTCTCAGCATAAGGCTGGCGTCGAAAGAACCAGGCGGAAACTGAACCCCAACGGCTGCACTGGGTCGAGCACCTTTCTCTTTCTTACCGATATAAAACCAAAATTCTCACAACTGCGTGCCTACAAAGCATTCACAACCTCGAACACAAGCGGTTTCTCAGCTTCGTAGTAATATGAACACAGGACCCCGAGAATATTCACTTTTTACACTTTGGTTTTTTTTTCGATGTCTAGGATAAAAGTAACTTTTTAAAAAGAACTATGGCTAAAAACTTCTCTTCCATTTTGAACGAACTAGAGACACCGTTGCGCTTGATGTATGGATCACGCGGCATGCTGCGTGCGTATTTCATTGAACAGAAAACAAGTTCTGTTAACTGGATTTAGCTTAAAACTGTTTTCATACGTCAATGCCGATATTTTACTGACAATTAGCTGTACCTGACCAGCGTAAATTCAGAGATTACCTGATTTAAAAGACGCTCGTCGTCTACATATATTGAACAGAAAGTGGTTAGTGGAAGTGCCTTGCCGAATGAGTTCATCGTAACTCTAAGCAATTTTCAGCTTAGACTACCACCCTGGTGCATGCCTTTGACCTGCACATGAAACTTTAGGAGTGATGAACCAAGTCGGACATAAAATGTCTGTACAGGCATTAAACTCTCAGAAGTGTGACACATGATAACCAAAAGACGAAATGACCTGAGGTCGCTAAGAATGCAATAACGCTAAATGGTGTCATAAGCCTTCTCAAGGTCAAAACCACCGCTACAGTAAACTGTAGCGGTGGTTTATTTATGGACAAAGGCATCAGTGATGTACGAACGATTCATGTGTCACAAATCGACCATTTCTACATCGCCCCAACCGGAAGCATACCTGGCGACTCTCGAGAAGATCATTGTACTTTAAAAGCTACTCCTATTGTACTCCTAAAAGCTAGTCCTAAAAAGTCTCCTATTGATCATCTTCTTGGGCAGCAGACACAGGCAGCTTGTCAGGGCGATTGAACGATAATTCATTGAATGCTAAAAGGGCTTTTGGAAATCTAAAAGACGTCTACACAAGTAAAATCCGTCTTCTTGGAGACGTCTCGAGCAAGAAGATATTTATTCAAGCCGTCCTGAAGAAGTCCTGTAGCTCTGCTAATGTGACGATAACAGCCATCTATATGGGTGCATGAGAGACGTCTACACCACTCCTTGCAAGACATCTCGGAAACTAGTTTCTAACATCTAAATAGCTTCTTGTAGAGGAGTTTCAAGAACGGTTCAAGAGGTTTCAAAAACTTGTTGCAAAAACTATTAACCATGTTTACTTAATACTTCCTCAGTGGCAGCCATGACAGGCTTTATCTGTACTCACAGGCGAAGTGCAAATATTACCACAAGCTCTCCTCACAATTGGGACACCAAGCGGCGGCTTTTCGCGCACTCCCTTTGACTGCCCGCTGTTATCCGAATAAATATCTTTGGTTAAACTAGCATACACTTTAAATGATACTTCGTCAAAGAAGGGCTGGCGGTTGTCGAGTGTCCTGAAAGCAACGATTGTGCATGTCAATGGTTGAAAGCTTAGGGCAATATCCATACTTGCCTGTGTGAACAGAGAAAGCATCAAGGGGTCAGCACAACAGGTGGTCATGTTAGCACAACATAGACAGGAGGTATTCGCGTTAACTCACAATAATAGAGATGCTTGATGCCAGCTTTGATTTGACCTCAGTAAATACCAGCTTTTCTTCATGTCTACACCAAGTGATGCGAATTTCAACAAGTAAAACCAACCTGTGATATTTTGAAAACCAATCTTCATTTTAGTACAGCATTGGCACCACACTGGCACCAACTACAGGAGGAAGTTTTTTCAGAAAATGCAACTTTCATCAAGCTATTCATCCATGAGCAGGGATGGCAAATTTTTGTGGCAGGCATCAGATGTAGGGCTTGATTTCGGGAATCCCAGCGTCTTTGTTTCATGGCTCCACCTGTGTTGCCTTATGCGAGCAGGACGCCTGAGTAGAACATATAGTACCATGTCACTGACAGAGTGCACAAATGGAGAATAGTACCAGTAATTATGCAGAACTACAGCCGCCGGATAGGACACAGCTGGATAAGTTGCTCATATCAATTTCAATATTTCAATTTCAATATCAAGTTACTCTGAAGGATTCAAATGGTCTCACTGTGCCCAATGAATTATGTCCTGATATTCTGAACAAAACATTTAGTGACGTTTTTGTCGAAGAACCACCACTTGATGAGCCCTGCACAGTTTCTAGTTGCACAATAACGCACCCAAGCGAGCCTATAACCGTCACTGTTGCAGGTGTACTCCGCGCTATTGACAGGCTCCCTCTAAACTCCAGTCCTGGACCGGATGGTATCAGTACAAAACTGCTGAAACTAACTTCCCATGTATCATCGTTCTTGTTGTCCTTAATATTTCAGCAACCACTGGATACCGGCTGCCTTCCTGATGATTGGAAGTTTGGTCATGTTGTACCCATATTTAAATCTGGTGAGCCATCCTGTCCAAGCAATTACCGCCCGATATCACTCACACCAGTTTGTTGTAAGCCTCTAGAGCATATAATTTACTCTCACTTAATGTGCCACCTTAATGCAAATAATTGGCTTTTCGAAAATCAGCATGGTTTCAGGTACAAGCACTCCTGCCAAACGCAGTTCTTCGAACTAACCACAGATTTGCACGATTCTTTGCACAGATCACTTTACACCGACGCAATATTTATCGACCTGTCTAAAGCATTCGATCGTGTACCCCATAAACGGCTAATTAGGAAAATAAACAGACTCAAGTTAGATAAAAAAACCAGCCAATGGATTAATGAGTTTCTATGCGGTCGTACTCAGTCAGTACGTATAAATGATAACCTATCTAATTCCTGTCCAGTTATATCAGGGGTTCCGCAAGGATCGGTGTTGGGCCCCTTATTATTTCTTATATATATTAATGACATAGCCAATATTATTATTTCAACAATACGGCTGTTCGCCGATGACTGTGTGATTTATATCAAATCTGCACTGCGGGTGATGTAGCGATTCTGCAAAAAGATTTGCATACCCTCGCGGAATGGTGTCGCGTATGGAAAATGGAAATAAATGCAGAAAAAACCAAACTCATGACTTGTTCTTCCCTGTTAAACCCTCCGTCTAACATATATACGCTGCGCAGTAGCATAATTGAACGAAGCCCTGTTTTCAAATACCTCAGTGTCATTTTCACATCCGATTTAAACTGGAATATGCACATAGAACATATCACTAATAAGGCACTGAAAAAGCTTGGTTTTCTTAAGCGCCGTTTATATCTAGCTAATAGTGACACAAGGCTTCGCGCGTACATTTCCATTATCCGAGCTACACTCGACTACGCCTCAGTTATTTTGCACCCTCACACCACCTCCCTTACAGATCGTATCGAATCCATCCAAAATACGGCGGCCCGTTTCATTTTGCGCACCTACTCTCCTTATCAAAGCGTTTCGGCATTAAAACAGTCACTTAACCTTCCGGATCTGAGCACGCGCCGAAAATTTTTCCGGTTGTCCCTTTTTCATTCTCTCTACTATTGCAGTTTATCTTTTTCGATAACTCAGATCCTTCCCGCCCCTTACGTGTCCACCCGCAATGACCATACATGCAAAGTTGCTCCCATATTTGCCAGGACAAAAAAACATCAAAACTCCCCTCTGGTGTTGGCTATACAGGAGTGGAACGTTCGTCCTCAAAATATTGTCTCTCTCACTAACACCTCTGCTTTACAATCTGCGTTGGGTGCGTTTTTAAAAATATAAGATATTTTCACATCTATTAGATGTACAAACGTAACTTTTGTCAGCCCTTTGGTTTCTGTGCTTTGTTTTTTTGTTATTGGTGGTGGTGGTGTTGTTTTGAACAGTGAATTTTCTCTAAAACTGACCCCCGCGAGTGCCTGGTTCAGTGGTGTCATGCACTGAAAATGTTAATTGCCATCTTACTCTCTCTCTTTCTCTAAGTTGTTTTTGTAAATTGAACCTTTTACACAGATATGTGTCTGACTGCCGTTAGTAGTTTGTATTCATATGTGTTGAGTTGCGTTGTTTGAATTGCATCCCCCCCTATGTAATGCCCTTTTGGGCCTTTAGGGTATTCAAAATAAATAAATAAATAAATAAATAAATAAATATGCTTTAGATCTACAAATAGCTACTACAAAAGAAGTATAAGAAAGAAAATTCCAGTAATCTGTATTATTTACCAAAATTAATCTCTGAATGAATTTATTGCCAGTAAAATCAAACATATCCACTACCAGCAAGCGTAATTTATCACATGTAGTCACCGAAATGCCCGAAGGTGTGCGGGAACTAAAGAGAGGACAAGTAGATAGAGAGGAGAGGCGAAGTGAGGAGTATTGAAAGAGGGTAAAAAATAAAAAGATAAGAAATACACACACACACGCACGCACGTACGCACACCCACGCACGCGCATGCACATACACACACACAAAAAAGGAGCTAAACAAAAAAAAACCTCAGATCATCTCTCTATTCCCAAATCACTGGCCTGCAAACCCCATTGCGGGGAGGAGTCCCTACGCGTCCAGGTACGAGTCCAGGCCCTTTTGGGCTAGGTTGCGCTCACTAGTACAGTGCGGCAGCCACAGCAGCTGGTCCAGCGGTCGACTTACCGCCCTGCGGCCAGCAGCTTCGGCCCCCTTCTCGCAAACTACAGGCACTCAAAGAGCAGGTGCAGCAAGGACGGCACAGCCCACCCGGCCAGCCACAAAGACGTGGCGGGTGGCACAGCACTGCCGTAGGGGACTCTTGTTTCGGCCCGTCGCAGCCAGTCGATGGACCCAGAGCCGGATGCTCTGCCGGCTCTGTAGAATGGAGATTAATTTAATTCATGCATGATCACCTTTTTCTCGTCTACTTCAATTGTTGTCGCTGTGGGAATTTGAAAGCAGATTAAGTCCACAAATCAGGGCAATGACTCGTGTCGCGTTCAAAATACTCAAATTAAGCCACTCATCGCAGCGCGCGGACGAACAGCCGGTGCGGTGGGGAGGCGAAAACGTGGCGAGGCGTTTCGAAAGGAGATTGATTTATTCATAGCATGATCACCTTTTTCTCATATACTTCCATTGTTGTCGCTGCGGTAATTCATAAGCATATTAAGTTCACAAATCAGGGAAATGACTCGTGTCCCGTTCAAAATAGTCAGATTAAGCCACTTTTGGCAACTCGCGCTGGAACAGCCGGTGCAACTGGAAGGCAGGGAGGGACTTCCGTTGTCGTTCTTAAGTTGCACCCGAATATAGTTGGCAAGCGGTATGAGACACCACTGTGCCTTATACACAAAGACGAGACTTCCTTCAGAGAGCCATGTTTGCTTGTAGCATTGCTCAGTCACATTGCTTCGGGAAGTGCAAAAGGGCCTGAAAACGTTCGCTTTTATTTATCACGCGCGCACTTAATATTGAAAGACTGAAACACATCAGCATTTTTATGTTTTGTTACAATGAAACATCTTGGGCCTGCAAGAAAAAGTCGAATTGCAACAGAAGGTACACGCAGAAAGTGGTTAACTGCTGCGAATAAGAAATTGAAACGATATACTCGAACTTGTGGAAGCACGGCTCGGTATACTTTCACAAGAACACGTTGATCAGCAACACCACATTGGTAGCTTTGCTCCTATCCACAGCTTAAAAGGCACCAAGAAGGAGGGGACCAGAAGCTGGCAAAAACACGGGATAATAAATTGTACACAATTTAAGCACTGTGCCAATTTTAAATCAAGATAAAACTTTTTGCCTTAAGGTTAACAAGCATGCAGCAGGTGATTACTACTGTTAGATATAAACATCCTCAACTAAAAACAAAAATCTCGAAAGGTCACTCACCAGCAAAGGTTTTTTATCAACTCATCCTCCTAAAAATGTTAAACTGGTGTAGAGCACTGCATTCAACATGCGCACAATATTTCCGGAAGATCTGATGCCGTTCTTTGCTCAACTGTGCGTTCGCAGCAATAAAGCACTAGTGTTTTATTGCTTTTGTCGTTCAGGCATTTGTCGTTCAATTTCAGGCCTGCGTCCTTGACTTTCTGCAAGACCGTTGTCACGTTCGAAAGATGTTCTTCTGCACTTTTCCCAAAACCTATCACAGCATCAATGTAGAACAACACACCAGGGCAGCCATCAAGAATTGTGGCCATCATCTTCTGAAATGCCGCTGGGGCGGAAGCTAACCCAAAACAAACTCTTTTGAACCTAAAAAGCCTTTCATGTGTAATGAAGGCTGTGAGGTCCCTGCTGTCCGGTTGCGAAAGAACGGTTGCAGAAGCCAAATCAAGTTTTGAGAAGTGTGTCGCACCTACCAAGGTATGAAGTTCCTCTGTATCAGGCAACGGGAAGCTGCCTGGTACAAGGCTCCCGAAGGCCTGGAAGCTGCCTTCGGGAGCCTTGTTAGGCTCCCGAAGGTCAACACAAATCCTGATGCTGCCATCTTTTTTGTCAACGACAACAATGAGCGAAACCCATTCAGAAGCATCGACACGTTCGATGATGACAAAGCCCAACAACCTGTGAAGTTCATCTGACACTGGTTC
The DNA here is from genome assembly GCF_048455015.1 of Haemaphysalis longicornis. Taxonomy (NCBI): domain Eukaryota; kingdom Metazoa; phylum Arthropoda; class Arachnida; order Ixodida; family Ixodidae; genus Haemaphysalis; species Haemaphysalis longicornis. The sequence continues at coordinate 91,136,686 of NW_027526295.1, forward strand.
CCGAAGTGAACATGGAAGACGGCGAAGCTTCGAAGATACCGGTTGCACGCCTTGCCGAAACCTGACACGATGCGTGAACCGCTTAGCAAGGCCCAACTGAGGACTCAAAAGTGAACCGAAGTCGTGCGCCAAGGCTGGCGGAAGGTTTGCTTTCCTGGGTTGCGCTATTGTCTGCGTTGGAATGTGACAAAGTGTCGGGCCATTGACACGCGGCGGCGGGGAAACGGACGCGTGCAGGCACTCGAGAGTGGATCCCTGAATTCGAAAATGTAGAGCCTTAATGCCGTCAAGGCCAATGAGACAAGTTTCTTGGCCAACGATGTACAAAAGAACTGGAGCATAGCGCTCTTTAAATTGAACGTCTGCCTGGAAACAGCCTAGCACGGAAATTAAACGCTTAGGGTAGTCAAACAAGGTGATGTGGGGAGCTGGTTGGAGCACACCACTTTGAAAATGACGACGAAATTCTTGCTCCGACAAAATTGAAATAGAGGACCCTGAGTCAACAAGGAACACCAAATTGACATCCGCAACGCGCACGTGTACGTAAATAGCGCTGCGAGCGGTATGCTGCACAGTCAAAACTTGCTCAGCACCACCTGACAAAGTATCGTCATTGAATCCAACTTCACGAACCCTGCTTTGCATTTGTCGCTTGCGGTTGCATACTTTCTGAAAGGGCCCTTGATACCGCAAAATGAACACTCCTTTCCCTGCGCTGGGCACTGCGACGCTGATGCGCGGTGATTCCGCGAGCCACATCGGAAACAGTGCGGTGAAACGGACCTGCTATCTCTGTCTCGCCGAGCCCAGGCGGCACAGAAAGTGTGTCCTAAGACCGGCCCGTATATGACCGCTTTCTGGCATGTCCGGCCAGCATCCAGGTTCTGGCAGCCACTGATCATACGATGAACGGCCAACATTCGGCAACCAGCGCTTCGGTATTTCTCCGGCCGGCCGTGTTCAGACGCACAACGGCAGCTGCCCGACTGCCAGATATTCGGTTGCCTTTCGGCTGCCGATGTTGATAAAGAAATCGGCCGGAGTACGTCTTTAGGGCATCCGTTTTTCCTTCGGGAAGCGGTGTTCATCCGAAGCACGGCAAGCGACCGGCCACAGGATATCCGTATTCTTTGGAAGTTGGTGTTCCAAAGGAGACCGGCCGTAGCGCGTCTGCCGCGCGTTCGCTCTTTCAACGGTGAACCGCGCGTCCGGTGGCAGAATATTCGTTTTCTTTGGGCAGCCGGTGTTATAAAGGAGACCGGCCGACTTACGGCCTAATAATGTACGTTTTAAGAGCGAATGCTCTTTATAAGCGACCCCAAACCATCCACCGCCGGCGTCGGCGGCGGCGTCCGCAGTGCTTTTAAAGAAAAAACAGCATCCGGCGCCAGGTTTCGATCCGAGGACTTTGCGGGCCGCAGCGCGATGCGCTATCGACCAAGCCACAGACGCGACGGTGATATCAGTGTTAGACGCGCCTTATATCTTTAACGCATTCAAACTACGTCGTCAGCGGCGTGCGTTGGCGACTCAGCGGCGTTATAGCGGCTTGATAACTGCGTGGTGTACACGTGATACTACAAACCCGATGGAAGAGATGGAAGAGAAGGCGGCGAGGGGGTGGGCTGCGGGGGCCGAGCGCAAGCGCCGCAAGCGGGCCGACAACCGTGCATTCGCACTTTCACATTCTCCCCCTCGGGGAAATGCGGGGGAATTTTTTCATTCGGTTAGCGGTCCTCGGCATATTACGGGAAGCGATTGGCCGCAGAATGTTCGGCAACCGGTGTTCAAGAGGAGACCGGCCTTCGTAAGGTATCAGGTTATACGTCATCATACGAACAACGGCGCGCGTCTGGGCGCCGAGAGTTCACGCAGAGACGTGCTTGGAAGAAGACCCGCCGATCTAGGACTGGTTTTTCCCTGGGTGAAGAAAGAGCCGTTAGGGAGTCGAATGGTGCAGACTTGTTTTTCATCCGCTCGGTGTTTCTAGGTTTTAAATGAAGGAACTACGTTTGTCAAACCGTAATGAGCGTTCTAGGTGAACGGGCAAGGTGCAAGGACTTACTGGACATTACCAGGGAAACGTTGAGGCCATCGAAATGCCAGTTATTGCCGCAAGAAGACTGTGCCACACCGACGGGTGAGCTAAGCCTCCCCAGTCATAGCCGCTACAACGCCTCGCCCGTCGGCTTCGTCGCCGCATCATCTCGAGGCTATTCGCCCCCTCAAGAAATGGAGACCATTGGAGACATCGACCCGGCAGCGACGTCCAACCCGAGATGGCAGTGGTTCACCAAAATAAGTGGCCTTAAATGGTGTAGAGCAAGCGGCCACCACGCAGGAGCTGAACCGGCGCCATGTCAAGGACTCCCCAACAAAGAAAGGCAATGGCGCGCAAAAGAGCAAGTTTCTGGCTATTCTTCTCACAATAATACTGCGAAAAACAATGTGCACTATATTGTTTGTGATAACCGTTGAAGAGGGTAGCTCGTGCATTGGTAGGCTCAACTTCGTGCCATGCACTATGTTACTTCATGGGATTTTATGACTGCCTATTTAGAAACAACTGTTATTTTGAATTAGCCATTACAACAGAGCCTTGTCAATGGCGAATCCTGGATGTTAATTTAGTTGAGGTGCTTGAAATTGAGATTAGATACACGTGGGATATGACTCATTTGGGTGAACATAATCGCTAGCATCCTAGCAAACACTGATTTCGTCGGATTTTTCTTGCTCAACGCAGCTTGTTGAGTTCACGCACGATTTGGCTCTAGCAATAGATAAGCTTAAAGTAGCTGACCAATTTCTTGTACGGCAAAAAAGCATTTGACGGGGTTTCATATCACCTTCTTGTTAGTACATTGCGGGAAATAAACTGAATGAATCGGTTATTGCATGGATAGCCGAGTATATCTCTTTAAGACAGCAGTTGGTCGCTCTCAATGGTTGTCCGTCCGGATATGTTCCCGCGACCTCAGAAATTCCCCAAGGCTCAGTTGCGGGCCCTTTTTTTGTTAGTGTGGCCTCAAATCTTTGTTAAAAATGTTCGCGAATGACTGTGTAATTTACAGGACCATAGCGAATGAACGTGATTCCGAATACTTGCAGCATGATTCAAATTAATAACATCCTGTTGTGCTGGTTCAGAAAAGTCGTTGAATCTTAAAAAGTCTGTTAACATCAACTTTACAAGAACACCTTCATTCTAATTGACTGCGTATACAGTAAATTACCCTACTTTAGAACGGCTGGGGAATATAAATAACCAGGAGTTTATTTAACGAGTTGTTAGCGAAATAGGCACGTTCACAACATAAAAGTTACGGCTGCACGTGTTTTTGGCTTTCCGAGATAAAATTTCACCGAACCTCCACCTAACTTAACAGAACAACCGTATTTCACTCATGTGCGCTCAATGTAGGAGTACGCATGTGTTTTCTGGGATCCCCACTGCAAAGAGCTGGTTGATACGCTCGAAAACATACAGAATAGGGTAGTGCGATTCGTTCTTCGTATTGGCATGGTGAACTTAGGATGAGGGAAAGTAAAAGTAAACTTAAATGGTAAGACGGGAAAGATCATAGACGAAACCTGAGTTTGAAATTTTTTCGTCATATCTATCATTCCAAAACTGGAATAGAAGGGGAGAAATATATCCAAGCGCCATTCTACATATCCCAAAGTGTGATCGCTAGCTTGAAGCAAATTATTTAATTTCCTTTAAGGTGACGCCTTGCGCGATTCATTTTATTTTAGATCAATATGAGAGTGTAATTATCTTCCACGTATGATTTTATCCACTGTTTATAATGACGATTTTCACCGCGCTTTCTAGAATTATTTTGTTATTTGGTGTCATATTTGATGCTTAGTGTTATGTATCTCCCTGCTGTAATGCATGCAAGACAAGCAGGCATAAAATAAAAATAAATAAATAAATTAATTAATTATTATAACTGAACAAACCTATAAATAACCAAATAAATAAATAAAGAAATAAATAAATAAATGAATAAATAAGTAAATAAACTTGCGGAGCCCCAAGTTCGCCTCCGACGGGTTGAGAACCCTACGCGTTCAAACTTGACCAATGAAATATTTATTGCTTTATTCTTTGCAGTATGCAAGATTTGCTGTATGAATACTACAATTGCTAAGTTATTTGTTTCAAAGAAAACATGAAACTCTTGCCTTACGCCTTTCCTTGCGTGAACACAGAGGGATACAACTGCAGCCATCTAAAGAACGGCGTCATTCGCAACACGTCCAGAATTTTCTTAACTTAGTACGCCTTAGAGGAAAATTAAGTTCCTTTGGACTATTAAGGAGTGTGCACGTAACTCATGACAACAACATAAAAAATATATTGAAACTGAAAGTACTTCTTTGATCTCTTCTAGGGTCAGCCCTGTGAAAGATCATCAGAAAAGTTGATCGAGTAGAAAATGTCTTTGCAAAAAAATGGGCAAATACTGGACATACCTTTTGTGTGAAGCAAATTATAGTTTGCTGCTGAGTGTTTTGTGGAATACCGAAACGCTTCGTAAAGGCATTCGCACCGGTTTTATATACAAAAAACTGGCCAAGCAGCTGTTGTAAAAATAGTTGATTTAGTCATAGCATGAAAGTATTGTATTAAAACAAATTGCCTAAAAGCGGCACTTTCATCTTTGTGAAATTCAACCCATTAAAGTATGCGCATTCCGCCCCCCCCCCCCCCCCCCCATCTTTCCTTGTTTATTACAGGTAAGCCGCCCCACAGAAGATATCAGGACCTGCACAATACATCTATTCCAGCTCTGCAAAGAAATGAACATTTGCTGTATTCGACAGTAAAAGAGGCACAGCAATTAAAGGAACGACCATTTATGAGCTGTTGAATAAATTAGTTTTGGTGTAAACTGATGTTGATAATTAAGCCAGGCTGCGCTGAAGGCTGGACGGCTGGTGGTTGCGCGCGGGCTCACTTTGATGTGGGTGCAGTGGATCCAAAATGGTGGGTTTGAGCTGCTGGCAGCGCGATTGAGTCATCTGCTTGCGCTGCATGCAGTGGTCGTTCACCGGCCTCAGTACAGATAACGTACTGTGGCTAAACTACAATGCCCGTAGCACGGCCGAATTTCCGGCAGCTTTAGTCCGGCTGGAGTCCGACGACCGCATCTCTGCTGTCCTCCGGTGGCCGTACTTCGGCCGCACACGGGTGGCTTTGGGATGGCCAGAGCCCTACGGCTGGGATCTCGCCGTATGAACGTAAGCCGGTCGACTGGCCGACGGACACTGTCCGTTGGACAGTGATCGGAGTATGGCCGTATACGGCCAAAAGGCCCAAATTTGGACACGGGCCGAACATGGTTGCCGAAGAAAGGCCGGTCAGAAAATCACCGGCCAAAGTACACCGGCTTGAGTAAGGCCGAACAGTCCTGTGCTGCCTGGGAGGGGGGCGGTGCCCCTGCGGCGCACGTAAACCGCTCGTGCTCCTTGGAAAGTTCTGCTGAAAATGCGCGTGTGGTTGTGAATAGAATTTTTGAGATGGGAATACTGGAGACGACGCCGTACAGAAACAGGCTCGACGGAAGCAGAAAATTCCTTCAGCTCTTCAGCTGCTTGCTCAAACTGAAGAGGGATCCGCACTGCACTCTCGAACGAAAGGGAGGAACCCTCGAGCAGCAACCGTTCACGTACGCGGTTGGAAGCAACGCCGGCAAGAAATCTGTCCCGCAGAGCATCATCTTGTGAAGGGAACGAACAATGCGAAACGAGCTCCCGTAAAGCAGCAAGAAAGTCATGAACGGACTCGTCTGCCTGCTGGCTGTGGCGGTGGAAACGGTGACGCTCGACGACGACGTTGCACGACGTCGAAAACTGCTGCCGTAAGGCGATGAGTGCAGACTCGTGCTCGTCAGTACCGGGCGCGGGAGGCTTCTGTTGTACTGTCGGTGCTGCGGCACTTGCTGGTGCTGGTGCTGCGGCGCTTGACGCTGCAGGTAAAGTCCGGTAAATACGCTGCCCGTCCGCCCCCAAACAATGCAGAAAAATGGCCTTGCGTCACTCTGGTGGGAACTCAGCTGTTTCGGACGCTAGAAGGTAGACTGTTAAAGTCTGCTCCCACTGCTCCCATGGAAGTGACGGACGGCCAGGCGTCAGGAAGAACGGCGGCGGCGGTGCAAGCCCGGCGAAACTCATGGCGGGGCAGATCCGGACAATTCTGAAGGTAGCTTGACGTGTTGCGATCCCACCCTCGTCGCCAATGTGGTGTTTGCGAAGGTCGTAAGAAGCACCGGCAGCTCCACCGTACGAAAAACGTTTATTGTACACAACACATCAACTATATACATAAAGGACAGACGCGCGCCCTGGGGGTGAAATAACACTAAGTAAAACCGAAACTGAATATAACAGCCGGGCTATTAGTAGCTGCCAGGGGCGATGGCAAAGGGGATATGGTGCATGGACACAAAAACATGGGGAAGTGTGCGCTGGCCCATGGGGGTACGGCGCCGGGCTTCTAATACGTCCGAGAGGCCCTGCGCGACGAAAAACAATATGCCGTCTTGCCTACAATGCAGCAAATTGTCTCGGCGGGTCTCACAAGGGGGCAACAGCTCATCCAAGATAGATGAGTTCGTAAATGTGTGCACGAACTCGGAATACGCTGTACCACCGATAACTCCTGCGCGCGTTCTGGCCGCGCAATTGCAGGCCCCAAAACTGTGCAACTCACAATTTATGAGCGACCGCAACTGTGACGTGACAAGTTCGTCCGGATTTAAAGAAAAGCTTTCTACCTCTACCAGCCAACGGTTCTTTTATGGCGTCCGGTACAAGATACTCCGCACACGGCTGGGGATCCGGAGGGCGCTTTTCTATCAGGGAGCACAGTGAAGATGTGGCGATAGGACGCTATTACCCACAGTTCCCCACGCTCACTAAGGCGCGCGCGTCGGCAGGACTTTTCCATGGGCTTTATCGTCTCCCTTAGCGACGGTGTCGGGCCTCTTTTGGCACAGCTTCGCGTCTGTTGCGCGCTTACTTCGCACGGCTTGATTAACTTGTTCCGCAGCACGTCCTGGGTAACCGGGACCCGACAGAAATAAGTGTGCCTACGGCGAAGATGCGCTAAAAATTGCTTTGCAGGGCGGGAAACCAAAATGTAGAGACCACTTACAGAGATCTGGCTGCTAGACAAACGCCCTTTTTTTGCGTACTGCTTGTCGGAAAGGGACTGCGGTTTCTAAGTTGATGAATACCAATTCGGTTGTATTTTAACAGGTATTACAAAGAACGAATGAAGCAACTGGTCCTAATATATACGAATTATAAAAGTTATGTCAGCTTTATCACAATTCTAAAACTTACGGAACTATTTAGTTTAAATCTGTGTAAGTCGGAATCACTAAGCTCACATGCCCGATTGTTTTGGTGTTTGCGCTTGTGTCGCCCGGTGGTGTGAGTGCATCAGGATGGCTAGGTTCCGCTGTCTCACCCTTCGGAACACGCTCCTGTCCGCTTTGTTTCTTCCGACGCACAGCCGGCCTACAGCGGCGGCGTCCGTCGCTCGAGCCCGGCAGTGGCCGACGCTATTTAGTTAAGGGGGGGGGGAGTAAAGAGGGGGGGGGGAGCGCCGCCGCAAATCCAAGGTAAAGCCAGGCAAAATCTCTGGTTTCTCTCTTTCTAGGGCTACGTGTATGAATTCAAGGGACGTCGCATATGGAATCGTTTGGGGATCCCTCACAGATTTGCTTTCCAAACACATTCACAGCGTGGATTGTACCCAGTTGTTTTAAGTCGGGAGCACTTAGGGCCGCATTGTCGTCCACGTTCGTCCGACGTCACGGCGTCACGCACCAAAACAAAGGCGTGGTAAAGAAAACCGCTTCCTCAAGTCAGGTTGGATTCTGGGTCCCTCATGTTACGAAGCTCATGTGTATCTCAATGCGCAACAAAGGCAAACTTTACTATTATGCAAAGGGTCAAGGCGGGACCTTTCCGCTGCGCTGTTGCCACGGACGCTGCCGTTGTTAAGCCGCAAATTCGTCGACAATAGTGTAAATTAAAAAATACATCGGGAAATAACTCAATGATGCCATCAATGTAATGAAAACTCACTTCAGTGTCTTTTTAGAGACACGTATTGAAGGTGGGTCTGTTGGTACGTGAGCTACAAAACACCGCGGGAAACGAGACTACGGAAAGGGCACACAGAGACTGCGGTTTACAGTGCTGTGTCTGTGTGCCTTTCTGGAGTCTCGTTACCCGCGCTGTTTTGTAACTCTCTAGAGGCCTTTTGATTGGCTGCGGCCCCTTCTCTTGAATACTTTCGGTATCAACGTTACGCTGATACTAACACTAGACAAGAGAGTGCGCCACAGCCGCCCTTGGTGGGAGAGTAGGAGCAACGCCGCTTGTATAAAGCAATGTTTCTTTCACAGGCAACGTTAGTAGGACAGGCCTGTAAATGAAACCCCCAAATACCCAGTCTTTCCCGCCATGGACATCCACCAGGTTGCTCGTGTCGAGATTGAGGGGTATTCACACGGCGGAGGAATACGGCTTGCAGCTCCCATGAGTGCGCACAATGCGACCGATATGTCGGTTTCTTGCCGGCTCGCTGCTCAGTTCGGAGGTAGGAGCTTTTCCTCTACCGCTACAAACAGTCCGATCATTAGCGGTGCAAATGGCGGGACTTCATCTGCTCGTCGGGCAGCCGGTTTCGGCTCAAGTTTTAGAACGGTTTCAGGGACTCTATTTGTGTTGCTTTTGTTATACTCCACGCGAAAACGCGCCGCGGCCACGACAGGCGCACCGAGGGAGCCGGGTATCCTGGCAGCGAGCGGGGGGCGGCGGCACATGCTGGCGTACGTAGCACGAGCGACAGCTTGTTACTGCTTCCTACAATGGGACTAATCGTAAACAAGGCTGCACACACGAGAAAACAGGTAATGATATCATTGCAAATTGCACTAAAAATCGTCATCGGTGCAGCTTACTAGAGAGTCAATCGAACATCCCCTGCAACATTAAGCCTCATGGGTGTAGACGGACAGCCGGCTGCTCCAAGGTTGCGCCTCCCCCAAATGCCTCGCACGTCTCTCGTCGTTCTCTGCCCGTGGGTGCAACAGCACTCGCAGCCGTGCACTACGTCCGCGGCTGCGTTTTAGGCGCCTGACGATATCAGTACTTAGGGGCTTTTGCAGAGACTGCCGCCGACGCGGAATCAAAGCTGCTAGTACTGCTATACTTTTTGGTAGAGATTTGAGACTGCAAACAGTAGTATCCGTCCGGCAGTCGCATCCTTCGTGTGGGCGAAGGAGCGTGCCGGGTGGAAGGCTGCCTTGCTCGGCGTCATGATTACTTAGAATTTCTTCGCTGAAGGGCTCCCTCGTGCAAACACCGCTTAAGCGGCCGCTTGCTCCTGAGTGACAGCAACGCCGGAGGGCCGATTCGCCTGCGCAACAACGGGAAGCAGAAGCCAAGCGTCAACAAAGAAGCGACATCAACACAAGGTACTCACAATAGCATCACAAGAGAAATATTGGCGAATCAGTGCGCCGCACTTTCGACAACTTTTACAATGAATGGAACTGCTTTAAATTTTTAGTTTTGATCGAGCATTTTGTCGTTTGTACTGTCGCCGAGACGTTATTCCTCTTTTTTCTGGCTTTATCTGTGGCTTTTTCGTGCATTTTGGGTTTGGGGTTAATAAGACAAGATCCCGTCACAATTAATGTCAGTTGTCCTAAATATTATGGATCACAACTGGATAACACGTGTTGCCAGTGGCAGGACCGGACTCGGGCATATTATGTTCCTGTGAAACCGAAGAATGAACACAGGAGAGACAATTGAACTAAGGAAGCGCTATGCTTAAATTAGGCCGTGAAGTGCTCACACAGAAGCGCTGGTGGAGCAAGACTGGTGCCACGGGAAAAGCGCCTTAAAGCGCGAGGCCAACACGTGTAGAGCAAGTGCCTAAAGTGAGTGGTCAATAGAAAACGTGGCATGCAGCTATACACAAGGATAGGGAAGCAGAAAAACGGAGATCAGAGAATGACTACACCTCTGAAATAACCCGAAAGAAAGAAAGGTGACATGAAGGACTTGAAAAAATTACAGGCCGATAAGTTTAGTGTCAGACGTCTACAAGGTACTTGCCAAGGTAATCGCTAACAATATGTCTGCCACCTGGGCCGTCAGACAAAGAGACACAATCTCTCCATTGTTGTTGACAGCATCTTTACAAGACGTATTCAGAACACTGGAGTTGGGAACAGGACGGCCTAAGGGTTAATGGAGAATACCTCAGTAACCTCAGATTTGCTGATGGCGTTGCCTTGCATGCCAAGTAACTAGGGGAAGAATTGCAAAGCATGCTTACCGCACTGGACAAGCGGAGTAGAACCGCGCTCCTGAAAATTATTATGCAGGAAACCAATGTAATGCTCAATAACCTCGGGAGAGCACAGCAATTTGAGATGGGTGGCGAGGAAGTGGAATTGGCAAGCATATATATTTACATACTACAGCTCATGGCCCCGGACCCCAACCGTGAAACGGAGATAATTAGAAGGATAAGAGTAGGCTGAGTGCATTCCGTAGGCATTCTCCGATAATGAATGGCAGCCTAGCACGGTCCCTGAAGGAGAACTTGAATCACAGCTGCATATTACCGGTACTCACCTACGAGGCAGAAACATGGGGGCTGACTAAAAGGTTTCAACTTAAGTTCAGGAGGACTCAGCAAGAAATGGAACGGAAGGAGATGGGTGTAACGTGAAGAGACAAAAAGACAGCGGAGTTTGTCAGGGCTGGCACGTACCCAGGATTTTCTTTCTGGGGTTTTCTTTTTTTCTTTTTTACAAGAATAAATACGCGTAGTGCAAAGTAACTATAGATTTCCTCTGCTAATGTCAAGGCATATTTCCAGAGCATACCACACATTATACGCAATCGATGTCGGCAGAAACGGTAGTGCATGTAGGCACTCGAGAGCTCAGATCTCCGAGGCAAACCAATTGCGCTTTCAAGTTTTTCTCCAAACAAAACCTGTGGCTACTAGTTATGAAGGAAGGAAACAAAATGCTACGTAAATCCGGGATGTCATACGCCTATTTCCGTATGTTATTACCCTAAAACACCCTCACAGTTCAAACGGTTAACGGTCTGCATTCAAAGTGTCAATGATTCAGGCCTCGGAAATTGCAGTATCGAAACACACTGGACTGCAGTATATGTAGATAAAAAACGGTGGCAAGCGTGAGCTCGTCAGCGCTTATCTACGCAAGTTTTGTAAAGAAGCTTGCTGTTTCCAGGAATGCGCCATGTTGCTTCCTCGGCGTCGCAGCGTAGCTTGGCCTCGTGTTTTTCCCAGACCAATGGCTCAGGATGCAATGCGGGAATGAGCTTCTCCCCCGTCCTCTGCATCCGTTGTGGCAGTAAACTCGTTGCTATCTGCCGACACCGTGACGATATTTTGATATCGCGAGACTACGCTATGTTTAATGACCATGGTATTGTCATCCTGTGTTCTCGTTATTTTATAACGTCTATAATACAAAGAAAAAGTTCACAGTTCAACGTTGAAGCCTAAATGTTTCTCGGCCAAAAGTCTGGTTGGTGTCCGTCGAGATGCCCGGTCCGGGTTCGTTTTCACCAATCACCCGCTGAACACCCGCCTCTCTCATGTTGACCATTGTCCACCTTGACTGCGTGCCCGTCCCCGCTCAAGCCCGGTGTTCTCGAGGTCTGCTCATAGGAATGCAGCTCGGGGTCCATAAACCAACCATTGTGCATAGCAGCCATTACCAGAATGGCTGTCAATCAACAATGCCGCTGTCACTGGCTTTAGTTCTCCGAAGGAATGCCGCCGGTGTCTCTTGCCGCCATACAACTGCGATGCACGCCTTCACTTTGCCACCCTGCCGTCGTCGGGCTTGGTACCTTTCTTGCGCTTCTTTAGTGAGCAATCCTTCTTGTCCAGACGACCACACCGACTGTGGAACAGGGCTTTTGTACTCCCACGGTAACGTTCCCTAAGCGGGTGTAACATTCGTTAGAGGCGCCGTGCGATGGGGTCAAGCATCCCCTCGACAAGTGCTTCGCTCGTCGCCATCCGGCTCCAAGCGTTGTGTCGCCTTGGCTTGTTCGGTGGACGCTGCACACGTGCAGGAGCCGGATGCTGGAAGGCATTACAGCCAACCCTACGGCGGGTTTCTCTGCGGCAAGAAGGCTTCTTACCGACGAACGCAAAAGCAACAAATCCACGAATACTAGTGAAAAACACGCTGTGAGTTCGGGTTAGGGACGAAAACGGTTGAGCCACAAACACCAGGCATGGGCGACAGTATCCCCCTGCACCACGGTGCGCTAAAAGGGAGGTATTTGTTGAATGTTGAAAGACAAAAATTTTCTTCCCCACCAAAGCATATGCGGCCCGAGCCGCGGAAACTGCCACCACGGCAAAACAAGCGATAAGTTACTGCTGTCCGAGAGGACACAAGGACCCATTGCAGACGAACAGGGTAAAAGGGGTGCAGCAAATGGCAAGTGGCAAGTCAGTAGCAGACCAGGAAGTCAGTGTACAGCGGTACAGACTTCCGTGTAAACGGAGCAAACAAACCTCGCTGTTTTTTTAATCTCACATTGACCACCAAATGAGGCGTCTTTTTTTGCAAATGAACCTAATCTCCCAACCATACCTAAACCAGATAAAACGGCACTGTCAAGAAAATCCGGGCAACTTTTTTCTAGACAACATGTGTCAAGAAAATAGTTGAGACAATGCCTTGCAAACGTGTACGTAGATCTTAGTTCATATAGAAAATGAGCCAGACCCTGCTGTGGAACGGACCAAAATGAGCCAAATTCATTTGCCTAATGGGATTTGTCTTTTGGTGCGGATTTTCTGGCTATTTTGTGTTTTTTATGAATTTGTTTTCGCTTTTGAGAGCTGGCTTCTCATGAGTTCAGAGAGCAATGAGGAAATCGGCGAATGATCTGCAGCCACACGTCTACGATAACGTGAACAGAAGTGCAGGAAATGAAACTTAGAGATGTGATACTATCATTTCATCTCGTCTCCCTCGTTCTTACGGAGTAAGTTTGCTTATTTTATTATTATTACTCTCATATTTCCTATTCACGTACCTAAGAAATTAGCTTCCTCTTACAAGCCATTGCAAAGCCCCCCTTCCCTCTCATTGGGTACGAGCCACTTTAATAAGGTGAAGAAGATGATGTGGGGAGGCTGCTTTGGAAGCGTTTGGAAATTTATGTTTAGGAGACGAATAGCTTCAAGAGTATCGTGCGGAGTGTGCTCAAAAAAGTACCCTACGGACAATTCGAAAGAGCTGCTAATGCTGCCAAGAGGACTAACCGGCTCTTCATGCGTTGTGTTACTGTTCCGGAAGCCCTCTTGCATATGTTTATTGCCTTCTCTGCTTAAACTCCTATCGTACCATTCCTTAAAATAAATAGAATTAAGTTTTCATAAGAATGCCGCGTCAACTTGACCGTTTCAGTTGAGTACGAAGCAAAGCTGAACTTATCCTAATATTGCTCAAATTCTTCGCATGAATAATAATTACTTGTAGCTGTCGATTTCCCCTAGCTGACGTGTAAAACATGCCATTTAATTGTGTCGACAGCTTTGCACTTCGATGAAGTTCAGAACATCCATTTTTCCCTCAAATCTCGTTAGGTGGATTTGGGTCATTTAAAAAAACGCCTCAAATAGCCACCAAGGCCAGGATTTATGTGGCGGTGCTTTAGAATGCGTGCGAGGGGTAAAGAGAGGTGGCGTGGGGACGGGGGGTATGAACCAATACCCCACCTTCCCGCGAGGGGAACCCTGTGGAGATGCGACGCATCCCCACCTTCCCGCGAGGGGAACCCTGTGGAGATGCGACGCATCTTGGGGGTTCACTTGGTGTTTCCATTGGGTTGATTCTCTAATTGCGTGAAACGTGTAAGGAACGCGTATGATGCATTCTTTATTTAACACGCGGCGTAACGTTAACGATGACGGCATTGTGGTCGCTGAAGTGTACGGGTAGTGGATGGTGAAGTAGAGGGACCACCGTGCAATTTGCAGCGAAGATCAAGTCTATGCACGTGCCCGAAATCGGAACGCCGGTGCTGGAACGACCGCGGCTATGATGCAACGTGGCACTGATATGACGCAACACAATCCACTCTAATCCAATCCAATCCAATCCAATCCAAGCCAAGCCAACCCAATTGAATCCAATCCAATGCCCCTCGCGAGAGAGTGTTCGCTATCGGATAGGAGAGGGGGTGAGCGGCGGAGGGTGCAGCTCGCGCGGCGAGGAGAATGGGGAAGGGGTGTGGACGGGCAACCACAACGCCGTATGGAGGGACAAGGCGAGTGAATGAGATGCAGTCGCATCGAAAATTTCGGGCTGTGCCTGGGCCCCCCGGGACCCTTCTCTGGGTACGTCCCTGGGTAAGGGAACAAACGCGCGTTAATGGCATATTAGTGGAAGAAGACAGAAGAATGACGAAACTAAGAACAGGGGGGCGGGGCGGGGCAGGGCATGTATTGCGAAGGCAAGATAACCGTTGGTTGTTCAGGGTGACAGAGTGGATACCTAGAGAAAGCATACGTGGCCTAACGCGGCAGAAGGTTAGATGGCAGATCAGATCAAAAAGTTTCCGAGGATAAATTGGTCGCAGTTAGCCCTGGACCGGGATAATAAATATCCATGTAAGAGGCCTTTGCGCTGCAGTGGGCGCAGATATGTATGATGATGATGATGATCATGATGATGATGATGATGAAATACACCTTAGTTCAAACGCAAGGGGTAGCCTCGCACTTCGCTTTTTGTAGTTCTGTTGCCCTAAGGTGACCGCTAGATGACAGCAAAATAGACCGGAGGTTATCTCGCCACCACAGTGCAACAACGCGTAAATAAAGACCCCTGCGGCAACACGTACATCCCACACCTACAGATTTCAGCTCAGCGCCATTGAGGACGACTCGAGGACGAAGCACCCGCCACACAATTCCAAACGGCGTTATTTACTACAAAACTGGTAAATATTAGCAACCAGAAAAAAGGGCTGGCGCAGAAAAAGGCCACAAATAAAGCTGGCCAGCTCACTGAAGAAATCCACCTGAAGTACTATCAGTCCGCGTTTCCTATGTTCATGGGGTGGCAGAAGGTTCACATCTGCGCAGATATCTTGGGATTTAAGGGGAAAGGCTAATCACTACACTGTCTGACGCTTTAGTCGTACTTTTTAAGAAACTACAAAACCATAAGACATCGGACAAACAAAACGGGTTTTGGTCTCGTTATGCTATATACTCTTGCCAATGTACTTGCAGATATCTTGTCGGAAATTTTTGTCTTTCATTACAGTTGCATCACCAATTGCCGAACACTAATTTTTGCGGTTTTGTCTTAATCATCTTTCAACCCACCGGAGTGCCGTAATGACTTGCGTATTATCGGGGTTTGTCTTCTTGAACATATCGCCCTTTTAATTAAAGATCTAAACTTTGCTCGGCATTGCCGTATTCCTTTTGAATTATTCGTTGATTACCTCTACTGTGCATCTGCAAGCGTGTTTGAAACAGAAGCACTCGTTTTCACTCTGATGAGAAAGACAAGCCCCTTATTTATATCAAAATCATATTGCTGCTACATACTTATAAAGTTAAAGCCTTTTACAGCCCCTTCTCCTTTATTGGGAGAAACATCTGGATCGAAATTCGCCTACACCGCTCAACATCATCGATTAGGGGTAGTCTCAGGGCTGGTTGTCCCAATCCTATTCGGCTTAGTCATCATCGTCATAGTAGTCATTATTGCCGTACTTTTTATCAGCCGATTTTAGGTGCACTTTACGCAGGAGGCTCTTCCTATGACTTACAACTTTATCTGCCCTATGTTTCTCAATGTATTGTTTACCATCAAATTTTATTTCATTATTTTTCTATCACATTAGCTGCCTTCTTCTGCCACAGGCACTGTCTATCTTAAGCCCCTCTGTTTCTCTGCCCATTCACGGATATTTTACAGCGAAGCAGTATACCTCTACCATCCAAGCAAATTTTTCTGGTGATGTAAGCACAAAACGACCATCATTAACAAGGAAGATACATATCTCCCTAGGAAGACTGGCCAATCCGGTAAAGATCACTCTTGAGTAAGCTACTACGAGTGCAAAAGTAACCAACAGCATAAAAATCGCGTAGAGACGTTACCACCACGCTTAAAAATGAAGACCAGTATGGGACCTCGTTCAGTTCATTCCAGGTTACTTTGGGTAGAACACGGAAAGTAAAGACGCATGAAGAACAGCTAGAAGGAGAAGAAAAACATAAACCAGTCGTGAATGTCTGTTTTAAGCAGTAGGAAGTGTGGTTAAGTGCATTGCACTGTTTCTGGTTTCTCTCTTTGCAGAGCCACCTGTGGTAATCCTTGTGACGTCGCATGGGTAATTGTTTCGAATGCATTTACAGCTTTGCAGCGGAACAACTTTCACAGCGTTGACTGGAGCCACCTTTTATTCTCTGTTTTGCATCTACAGCATCAGGCCGCTGCATTTTTTTATTGATGCCGGGATATTGACGATCGGATTTTGCTTTTATTATAACACCCGGGGTTCCTACTACTATGCGCTCTTGTTATCATATTTCCCCATTTCAAGTTGGGCCGACCTCAGTTTTCTTTTAGTGTCCTTGGTCAGTCCCACAGTTTCCTTGTTATCGAAAACACAACTCCTGGCTTCAAAGTTGTGTTAAAAACCTCTCCAAGCAAACCTTTCACTCATAGATCTAACAATTATTAATTCAAATAATTAGCATCCTTTTTGGGGTAGTGTGCAAGAGACAAAATCGTAATTTGTCATGGCTTGTGTAAATTTCTACTATTTATATTTGAGTCGCAAAGCAAGGGCTAGCTTAGATACGTCCGGACATTCGCGCTTGGTTCTCCTTCATCTGAACACTGCCCCAGTATTCCCACAGCTTTTGTGGGGCTGCGACAAGACCTTTGATGCAGCCGAGACAGTGTTCCACAATTACTGACTTACTGGCACAATTACTAACTGTGCCGCAGGGCACAATTACTAGTGAAACAAAGTAACACTTTTTCTCTCCAGAACATCAGACAGAATATAACATCTGATTGGCGAAGAAAAAAACTAAAACTGCAAGCGCTATAGCACGACACGCCGGCTTCAACCTGATCTGTCTGTTTGCCCTTACTCCGGCCCATTCACGCATGTTTGAGAAGTAGAAAGTTTTTTCACAGTTCTATCAACAACAAGGGGGATTATTCCGTAATATTGATAACACCAAGGCCTTTCAATTGAATTGACTATGGTGTTGATAAAACAAAAGCCTTTGAATGGACTTGAGCGCAAGGAATGTCGCTTTTGTTATTTCCCCTAAGATACGTTTAAATGTTCTCTACACCTGTTTGTAGCCTGACACAATGCCCCGCATGTAATGTCCACATGAGCCCTTAGGGATTTAGAAAAAAGTGGCATAAATCAATGGCGCTTATCAATTTGGAAATCATCAAATTTAGAGCGTCAATAACGAAATGGTTGCGGATTCACTATATCTTTGCTTTTGTATGCTTTAGAAATATACAAATGTTACTGTTGAACTTTTCTAGAGGGCGAAGATGAAGCTGGCATCGAGCTCAGCAGACGCGTAGGCAAGGAAGACAAAGACGACCAGGCTCGGCTACAAGATGGCGCTTTACAGACGGTTCTCTGTATATAATCTCATGCAGATCTGGCAGTATTGTCGAGTCGATTGCTAAAGGTAGCAGGCCATCTCTCCTCCGTAAAAGTAAACCGCCCGTGGTACTGTTGTTCCTTCGAAGGTAAGCAGAGCTGTTTTTGTTTGGCCCAACATTCGGGCGTGAATGAGCTTAGTATCGAGCGTGCGGATTCGGATGCCTTGCATTACCTCTTCCGAGGAAGTATTTGGCGGGAATCCATGCACCACGCCTCTCACTTCGTTTTCCGAGAAGGCCACATATGCAGTGACTTCATACTTGGCCTCTCTAAGCGTTATGCTTCGTATTTTTCGTAGCTCGTTGGCCGCCTCCATGTTGGAGGTACTGAGTATAAGAATATTCGATCCTAGGCGTGGTCTGATAATTAGGTCATGCAGGCTTTGCGTCTTATTTCCACATGCTCTTGCTATTGCTTGGGTAATTTCTACCGTTGAGTGGCCTTTTATTGACAGTCCTTGCTTCGGCCTGATAATTATTTTTACATCTTCCTTTGGCAGTGGGGGCAGCCTCGTGCGTGGTCTGCTCTGTCGCTCGGTAGGTTTAATGGGCAACGTACCGAGGGTACTTGCCTCCATGGCGTTTCCGATGGTAGCGTTGGTTACGGTGCGGAGACGGGTTTCTTTTAGCAGCCTCTGTTTGGTACGACGGCTGATGGCTTGGGTCCAGCTTGCGTCGTCGTCCGGCTCTACCGGCTGGCCAGTAGCATTCGCTGTGTCACCAGGATACGTCGCTTTGGTTGATGCCACGTGTTCCTGGAAGTCCATGTTATTTTCTTCGAGTTGTTCTTCCCGGTCCGAACCCAGCGGGCGACCGTTTGAGCTTGGTGGGCGTCGTGTGTCGGTGGGTTTCATTGTTGTCGGCGGGGGCTGGCTGGGGGCCGACGGGGCAGCCACGGCGGCCGGCCGTGCCGAGGCAATGCGTTAGGCTTAGCAGTGTTCCTCCGTGTGACGACTTCGTCGGTATGAATAGTCCATAAAGAGGTCGCACACTCACTCGACGCACACGTTGGGGTCTTCGAGGTGTCGGGAGTGGGGGCCACAGCATGTGAGGACTACTCTGCCGTTGATAGGCGCTGGGCTTCCACCTGTCAAGCCGACCAGCGCGACACTGAGCCAGCATGACGGCAGGGCACAGAGCCGACGTCTGCCCAACGCCAACTACACGCAAATGTCGAACGTGCGGAATAGTGAACCGAATCGAAAACCACCCCTGCACACCAGACTGTGCTCTTTGAAAGGAAAGCCGCGTCACCGGAGCAAAAGAATGCCGTCAAAAACTGCGGAAGGCCCGGATACCACCGGGCAATCAAAGCAGAAAACAACTCAGACTACGCTGGTTCAGCAGTGATTGGCCTACCCCAGAGGAGGCTGCAGGAACCGGTCAACAACGGAAGAGAAGCCAATCACGCCAACCTCGAAAAGATGTGGCCAAAATTGCCGAAAACCAAGGCAAAGGAAGACAAAAAAGACCAGAGAAGCCCTCTTCTGGCCAACAACCCGACAGGACGAACACGAAACAAAAGGCAAAGTCAACACAGGAACAAACATGGGCAGCTGTTGCCACAACACGTCAAGTAACAAACAGCAAAATCGACCAAGTCCAAGCACATCAAGCTCGAATAATTCAAGAACTTCGTGAACAGGTGGCGCAACAAAACCTAGAAATAACGCGACTGAAACACCAACTTCTGGCTGCACAGGCCAAAGAACGCCGACAGGAACAGATGCTGGCACTCCCCGTTATAACTCAATCGGCACTGCAAGACCCCAGTGGACTACGCGAGTACGTGCTCCAAATGCAAAAAACGCTCCTGACGAGGATGGCGTATATACAGAATAACTTAGCCATTCGACCCCTTAAAAGACTGACCTCGGGGAAACGAAAGCAGCAAACACCGGATCAGCAAAACGAGAAATCCATGGCCCTAGAAGAAGACTCCCATCTAACTGACACCGACACTTCCGACGCTGACCAGACGGAGGAGTAAGAAGCGCGCAAACCCGACCGGCTACGACATCTGGCAATGGAACTGTCGGAGCCTCAGTACGAAGAAACACATCCTAGAACAACATATTGCCACGCTGTCGTCCAAACCCATTGCAATATGCCTGCAGGAAGCTGGTCACGCAGTCAATCTACATGGCTACCAGCAGGCCTCCAGTACCACACAAGTAGCGACATATACCAGAAACGACATTGTAACCGCCACACACCGACTGGACACAGAGCACCCATCGGCGCTTCTCGCGGAATTACTCCCCTATCGCCGTTCGGAGCCAAGTATATTCCTTCCTAACGTCTACAGCTCCCCACGCAATACCCAGGAGGAATTCGAAGACCTCTTCTGGGAGGCCACTCGCGCGGCTGGGAAGAATAAGGTAGTGATAGTGGGGGACTTTAACGCCCCACATACCCACTGGACATACAGTTTCGACTCAAAGAAAGGAAACAAGCTCATCACAGCAACGGAATATTTCGGGCTCAAATTCATTAATAACCCTATGTACCCCACGCGCTATGGCCAAAGGGGGCAACGCGACACTTGCCCCAACCTAGCCCTCACATGGGAATCTGACCGGAGCATCTTCTGGCAAAACACCATGGAAACATTAAGCAGCGACCACTGCATCATACGGGTTACAGTACAAGCATCTTCGCTCAGTAAACCCCTGGGGTAGGCGCGACTCACCGACTGGACAGAATTCCGACAAAAGGGAGCCAACGAACCAAACAACGAACCCATTCAAAACCTAGAAGAGTGGACTAAAGGAATAAAACAGCTTCACGAGTCCTGCACCAAGCACATCACCAGGACGGAAGCAACACCGGACGTCGACATATACTTGAAAAAAATCTGGGCACAGCGCAGCAAATTAGTCAAGCGGTGGAAGAAGCAAAGGCACAACAAGAGATTAAAAGCACGCATAAAGCAACTCACCAAACGCGCCCAGAATCATGCCCGTGATCTGTCTAGGCAAAATTGGAATTCATTCTGTGAGCGCTTACGGGGCACCCTCAGTACATCCAAGACCTGGAAACTCATACGTGGAATGATGGACCCCATGTCCACGAAACGTGCTACGATGCACCACCTAACAAGAGCCGCACGAAGTTACCCCGGCACGGACATTGACCTATTGCAAGCCTTACAGCGCTGGTACGGGGCCCTGGGAAGAACAACAGAACAACCAAAGAAAATGTATGGAGGTGTAAAAAATGACACACTAGACCGGGACATCACGCAGGAGGAGATCTCTCATGCACTGGCAAGTATGACCAGGAACAGCGCGCCCGGCCGAGACAACATCACGTATAAAATGCTTCTAAACCTAAGTGACGGTCATATCCGAGCCCTCGCTCAATATATTTATTTATTTATTTATTTATTTATTTATTTATTTATTTATTTATTTACAGAATACTGCAGGCCCATTTAAGGGCCCCAGCAGGAGGGGCAAGAATATAACACTGCACACAACTGTAAATCAGCAAGAACAATAAACGAAGAACTATGGCAGCAGGGCAAGGTACCACCAGAGTGGAAACACTCCGACATCACCATCATCCCCAAGCCAGGCAAACCCCCCACAATCGAAAATTTACGCCCTATCTCCTTAACCTCGTGCCTGAGTAAGGTGTACGAACGAGTTATGGCCAACCGACTCACCAATTACATGGAGGACAACGATATTTTCCCGAACAGCATGATCGGCTTCAGACGACATCTCTCAACGCAAGATGCCTTCCTTTTACTCAAAAAAAAAGTACTGGACAAAAAAGTCCCTGGGCAAAACCTGGTACTAGCCCTCGACTTAAACGGGGCTTTTGATAATGTCACCCACCGAGCCATACTAGATTCTCTGACCAAAATAGGCTGTGGCGAAAGAATCTACAATTACGTCGCAGCCTTCCTTGAAAACAGGACAGCGACGATCGGCCTGGGGGAACTACGAACAGATCCGTTCCAGCAGGGAAACATCGGTACCCCACAAGGATCTATCATATCCCCCCTCTTATTCAACGTCACCATGATTAAAATCGCCAAGCAACTACAGGGACTCCAAAATGTCGGACACGTGATCTACGCAGACGACATTACACTCTGGGCAAACCGAGGCTCCCTACAAGAAAAGGCGCAAAATCTTCAAAATGCCGTGAATTGGATATCTAAGCTTGCTTTGGAGAACGGCCTAAAATGCGCTCCAGAAACGTCGGAATTCCTACGAATACACTGCACCACAGAAATGTCCAAAAACACCCCAGTTCAACTATATATAGGAACAGCGCCCATACCAGAGAGGAGGCAAATAAGAATACTCGGGATGCACCTGCAAGGAAATGCTCGAGCGGACACCACCATAACGCAACTGCGCGCTAAATCTTCCCAACTGGCACGCATAATCAAGCGGCTAACAAACAACCGGAATGGAATAAGGGAAGAACACACCGTCCGAATAGAACAAGCAATGATTATCCCTCGTATCGGCTACAGTCTACCATTTCAAAATCTCACAAAGTCGGACGAAGAGCACATCAACGCCATAATACGCACAGCGTTCAAAGCTGCCCTCAACCTACCCCAGTTCACCTCCAATGAGAAGCTCACTCACCTTGGGCTCACGAACACCATGGAAGAGATAAAACACGCCACCCGTCAAGCACAACGAATACGACTAGAAAAGTCCCGCACGGGGAGGGCGATCCTATGGCAAGTAGGCGATCCACCCGATCGCAGACGCCAAGAGCAGGAAAGAGACCTAAACCCTGCACAACGATCCCACATCAAAGCGCTGCCCCTTCCAAAAAACATGCATCCTAATATCCACGTAGAAAGAAGAAAGGCCAGGGTCAATTTCCTGCACAAAAAATTCGAACATCACGATAATACGGTGTACGTCGATGCAGCGAAGTATGACGAAGAAACGGCGGCACTAGTGGTGACCACCCGTGAAGGGGACATCATGGACTGAATCACCATGCGAAACACCACCACAAAGCACGCGGAGACCGGAGCACTCATTCTAGCGATTCGCTGGGGAGAATGAAATGGCCGCGGCCTCAACATCATCACCGATTCGCAAGCGGCTGTGCGAATGCTAGCGGCAGGAAGAATACCACTTGCACTTAGAAAGGTACTTCCGGAATCCCTCGAGAAAGTTCACAACATTACGAGGACCCCCGGACACGAGGGACTGCCGGGTAACGAGGCGGCGAACAGGCGAGCGTGCGACTTCACTCACCACCCCCCTGGGACTGACGCCTTACGATACCCAAGCACCACTACGTACGGGGAATACCTACAGAATACCAGAAAAGAGCGGGCTACATATCCAATCCCGCATCGTGAACTAACAGCAAGTGAAGCCCAGATGCTACGTAAGATTCAAACAAACACCTTCATACATAAATCTCACTGGGCGAAGATTTTCCAACAACGGCACCCTGACTACACGGAAGACTGCAGGCTATGCGGAGAGACTGCTACCCTCATCCATGCCACGTGGGCCTGCCCACACCTCTGGGCAGGGGCCGAACACCAAAAGGACCCGCCACTGACTTCCCGTGAATCATGGGAGGCCGCCCTCGCCAGCCCCGACTTACAGATCCAAAAGGACCTAATCAGCCGGGCAAAGACGGGAGCAGAAGCCACTGGAGCCCTGGACAAAGGGTTCCACCTATGATTCTTTCATCTTTTTCTCCCCTTCCCCTTTCCTCCATCTTTCCTTCAATAAAGTTTATTCAGTCAGTCAGTCTGTATATAGTGTAAATATATTTTTTCACATGGTGCCGAAACCTGGGACGTCAAGCGACAAGACGAGGTGAGCCATGGAGAGGAAATCTACGCTTCGACCGCATTGCTCACACCGAAGCGAGGAGGAGGCGTCGAAGCAGATGCACCGGCTGAAACTTGTTTAGAAAAGCCTTGTCGAATTCAATCATTCGCTCATCGCCGAAATAACGCCCACTCTAGGAAAAACCAAAGACGTCGAGGCCGCAGTTTCATTACCCAGGCTTCAGCAAAGCGCCGACCGACTTTACTGAATCAATGAGACGCTTGAAGCTCTGGCTCGTAGATCCAAACTTGACGGCCAAAACGAAGATGATCCGGAGTCGTTGAAAAAAGCGCACAGAATTGTCGCCTTAGTCGAAATGAGACTTCAAGAACGAACGGATAACGCACCATCGAGTAATGTTGTGATAGAAGAGCAATACCAACCCGAAGGTGGATCGATTAGTACCAGAGACAGTAATGAGCCTGAGAAAGAGACCGCAACCTACCGTGAAGAAGCTACTATAACGTCATCGATGGGTACTACAGTATTGCGCCATCGTCCCCAAGAATTTTCACCCATAACTATATTTCCGGTTCGAACAACGACATACACCTCTATGAGCGGCCACTCAAATGAGGAGGCTCTTGGTGAGACCACTGTGCCCATCTCTCTGGAATCTGAAGAAGCTATGATGCCGGAAGCACCAGAGGAAGAACAGAATGCAGGCCATTTTATTTTCCCGAAATCTATGACAACCACAACAGAACCAAAAGATAACATCTCAGAAGACGCACCGACTTCGCAACGTGTTACCAGCGAAGCCTCCGCCCTTGGGGTCTTTGAGAGCACCCCTGTGGCCTCAAGGCATGACACGGATATTATGCGGAAGGACCTTCATATGGGGATATATGTGGCGCTACATGAAGAAGGGCTAAGCGAAATAGTGGAGCTGAGTTCTGTAAACGACAACCGAGATTCGTCACTGCGAGGCAAGCCTGATCGTGGGACCGAGATGTGTGGCTGCACCAGAGGTGCGTATGGCACAAGACGTAAACACAGCCTACTCGCCGAATTACGCAGCTCATTTTCCGAGATACCAAAGGAAACCACTCTCACGCCCCAAGATGTGCTTTCAGCTACGACAGAGGCGGCATAAGTGCATCAGCTTCACCTTTATGAAGGAACGGCCTCAAAAAACAGTCTGGTTAATATAGCTGCCCATAAAAGCATGGGTCATTCAACAGAGACTGCAGAACTTTCCATTGGCAGAAAACCTACTGTAAAACACGGCACATCGCCAGGAAAGGGATCAAAAAAAAATTCTGCTCCGAACGTGATGAAATCGACGATTACCCAGGTCACTGAACTGGTTCAGAAATCAACAAACGCAAGCGCTGGTTCCCTGGCAGTTTTCGCTGCACACAAAGTGAATATAGATGTTTCGAACCTGGGTGTTAGGTGGAAACACCGGACCTCGATGAAACCATCTCCGCAGACTACGCGCACACAGAACTATGCAGAAAAATATGCCTGTGGTTCGTTGCCTGTCCGGATGATTATGAAGAAACATAGGGCGAAAGTAACGAGAAAGGCGAAGTCGAGGAGAAAGAGAAGGCCGAAAATAAGAAAGCAAAAGAAGATCAGACACGGAGTGGACACGAACGGCAAACTGACTATAGGCACTGACCGGTCATATGAACTGTTCGGGGCGGGAAGTTGTTGAAACGTTTCTAGAAGACGAAGATGAAGCCTGCATCGAGCTCAGCAGACGCGTAGGCAAGGAAGACGAAGACGACTAGACGCGGCTATAAGATGGGCGCTTTATAGACGGTTCTGTGTATATATTCTAAATATATTTGCTTTTCCAAGACAACGGCCTCCTCCATTACCTCCCTGGACGTTTTCCAAAGTTACCGTAAATATCCCCTTACATGGCGGTGCTGAATATTGAATAATAAAGATGATGAAAAAAGAAGGCGAACAAAAGATTTTTTACTGCGAAGGAGTATACCTTTACCATCCAAGCACATTTGTGGGGCGATGTCAGGCGGTTTACCTGGTTTACTGATTAGAGAGGTTGCGAGCGAATGTGTGCCCGGCTACCATATTGCACAATTAAAGGGTCAAAGACCCGGCTGTACAAATCAACTGTTGAAGACAATTCCGTGAGTTGTAGTAGTTGTGTTTAAAATGTACCCCTGGGTTCACGCATTTGCGGTAAAAAAGCTAATACACCGCCTAAAACTTTGACGCTATTCCTGTTGAGCTAAAAAACCGCATTCAAGGTACAAACAACCTTATTTTGGAGACCCGAATCAGGTCATGGTTCTTCTGGATCAGAAAACGATCTTCATTTAAACGATCTCCATTGAGAAGGCAGGCGCATACTTACAAAGGGGGACTCCCCATACCGGTAATGAATATAGGTAGCGTAACTGCTCCGAGTGCAAAGGTACCCAAAAGCATAGAAATTACGTAGTGACGTCCCCACGCTTTTATATATCACAAGAGAGACCGGTATTGCACACTTCTACCGCCCAAGCAAATTTTCCTGGTGACGTGATCAGAAAACCATCATCATTAAGAAGGTGTCCACATTCCCAATGACATCAGGAACATAACTACACTGGGGGAGTGGCTGTATCGGTAAAGACTACGCTTGCGTAAGCTACGCCGAGTGCAAAAGTACCCAACAGCATAAATATCACTAGTAACATCACCACGCCTTTAGAAATGGCGACAAGTGTAGCACCTCCTCCGGTTCTTTCCAGGCTATCTCAGGTACACCACGGAACGCAAACACGCCAGAAGAGGAACCAGAAGAAAAAAACAAGAACATAAAGCACTCGTAAATGTTGTTGTGCAGCAATTTCGCCCTAGGAGTCTGCCACAGGGATGTTGTGTCTGCCCTTCATTCTTATGTTGCGGCGACAGGCCGGTTTTCCTGCTAGCCAGCTAAAAGTTCACACTTATCTCAGTTTTCCTCCTGAATCTAATTTCACATTGTACATATTTAAAAATTTCTGTTCTGTATTTCCTTTTCTAAGATTTGGGATATAAAAAAATATAGGTGATATCCTGATTAGGCAAAACTTTTTGGCCAATCTCCCGCGTGGGTATGGGCTATGGTCTGAGGAAACCAACCAACCAACCAATAGGAAGTGTGGTTAAGTGCATTTCACTTGTCAATGGGCTCACTCTTTTTAGAGCCACGTGTGAGTATTCAAGTGACGTGGCATTTGTTGTGGATCTCGTTGACAGCTTCGCAGTCCAACCACCTGCACAGCGCGGATTGTAGCCACATTTTGTTATGCGTCGCGGACCTTGGCTTGAGCGAAGCGTGGGCCTCACTCTTGACCAGATAGCAAAATGTGGATCCTATCTAGTTCGATTAGCTCGTTAGTTATTCAAGGAAAAGAATTACCCCCGCCCACACTCCACGCGGCTACCGGGGGGGGGGGGGGAGTCGTTTGTGCATAAGTTTGCATATTGCGTGAAATATTTCGGTAGTACTTATGTTTGCTGAACATAGTTCTATTACTGGGACCCCAGCATGTCCCAGCATTTACTACATTAGAAAGGCATACTTGGACTGCTATGGCAAGTACACGTGAATCTGGTCGCTTAGGTACACTCTACTAATTGGTCTGCTTCCATACACGCTCCCTTTAGAACACATGTTTGAATTTGTTGAGCCACGTTCTGGCTAAAGTGTTTATTCCGATATTCCTCCACCCGAATAAACATTTTATTTGATTGGACTTCACAGACGTTGAAAGAAGAGGCAACTGCCATATTTTTTTGCCCGAATATTTAAATCCTTTACAACCATAAACATTGGTACCAGGAAACTTTCTTCTGTAATAGAAACGGTGTATCAGGTTTCTGGAAAATAGCGCGCAAGGCACTTTTTCCGAGCAACATAATTTCAGCGCCAAAACCACAGAAACAAATGCGTTGTAATTTGCTACGTAGAAAACTTTACGGCAGATGTTATTACATTTTCTTTCTTTGCATTGCTAGAAGTGAAACCTAGTACTTTTCCTTAACCCTACGATAGCATTATACTTTTGTATACGAAGACTGTTGATCCTAGGCTACTAAAGGTCCTGTGATGTTCTAAAATTATTTGATCCAAAGTGTAATATTCGAGTGCGGCACGTAAATGTGACCCCAAAAAAGCAACAACTGGTGCGTTGGTCTTCGCATCCTCATAGAAGAAGCCGACTGCGTTGATATGTCATACAGATATTCCGTGAAATACGTGCAGAGATATACATAGTAAAGTCAGCATTGAACATATACTAAACGTGCAATTTAGCCTGGAGCGATCTTTGGGCGGCCTTTCGAGGGGTGTTCGGCCTAAGGTGGCCAGAACAACGTCGTCTTATGTTGATTTTTATTGTGCCATCGAAAAGTTTTTCCTTAGAAAACTTCTTTCATAGCCTGCTATAAAAGTGATCCAATAAGCATTACAAGGCACTCTCTCTACACATTGTACAGGATTTATGGCGGTGTTCGCGATTTTGTTCGTTTTGGCAGTTCCAGGTGAGTAGGCGCTGCAGTCATGTTTCTTCTAGCAAAATTTCTCATATCGCTGTTCCAAATGAAAAAAACCTCGGAGTAATCTTCCAGCCATTATTTCGTTAGGTGCGAAAAAGCAGACACGCTTTTACGTTCTTTAGGTACATGGTGATCTCCCGACGATACGCTATACGAAATAGAAAATAAAACTTCAGCAATCCTTGTGCGTGGAAAAAAAGGACAGTTCAACTATTCCAATGAAGTTGGTATTGGCACATCGAAAGGTTTTTATTATGATTCCTACCCAGGTGTTCTTCAGAGCAAGCAATGTTACCTTCATACAGGCAACACAATTCATTAAAACAATAGTCATTGTCTTGTTTCGAAACGCCTATGAACCAGGAGGAGACTGCTATGGATTTTAAAGACGCACTGTCGGCTCACAAAGGCACCTGGCAGGTGCCATCACCATTCTTACCGATATAATTTTTAAGCCAATTTCAAACAAACCTAATTCAAAATCAATTTTGTACCCGGAATCAACATTAAACATATAATGCGGCCCAATTTAAAGTGATTTTAAACCTAACTTAAACGAAAACTAATTATTGTGGTAACGCTAAAAAATACCTTTTGAACTTGTGTCCTATCGATTGCCACACTTGTGCGCCATGTTTTCTTTAATCCCAAGAAAATTCGGTTTCATGTGGTTTTTACTGTATGGTAATACAGTAATATGCTCAGCTCGAAGGGGCGTTGTAGAAGACGGGCAGGATGGGTGCGTTCAAAGGACTCTTTTGCCATAAAAAGTGCTGTAAATTTTATTGCAATATTCTGACAACTAAGCTCCATATTAAGAAAGAAATTTGAAGCCGTGGCAGTAATTCATTCACATTATCGCGCAGCCTTAGGCACCTTGCGTAAAATTGTCGCCTTGGCGGCCACAGACCAAAGCAAAGGCCAAGCAACACGACGCTGCGGTTGTACTGACGCCTGATTTTCATTTGGTCTCCCCAATCTGCACCTAAATCTGCCCGACAGAGCCGTTGTTGCATTTCACGCAAAAAAGCAGATGTAGCTTTGTAATCGACAGGCTTCAGCTCCACGCCTTTCATTACTCAAGAAGTGTTGGCGCAACGAGAAGCACAACTTAAGTTTGAAGCATCCAAGGAATGGCAAAAGGCTTTGAACAATATTGCGGATCTTCAAGGCCAATTTACCACTCTGAGACAAGACATACAAAAGATCGTGGAGGAAATGCACAAAATCACACAAATGGTCACTCTGCATACTACGATATGTAAAAGTAAGCCGCCTCAATAGATGCCCCACTCGATGCCCCCAAGCCGTCTAATAATGCAATGGAACTGTCTCAGTTACACTCAAAATGGATCGCTACTCACCTCACAGATACCTTCAATTTGTCCAATCGCCGTACTTCTCCAGGAGACGAGAGGCTCATGTAGGATTCCCAACTATACAACGTGCATGGATCCTAAAATAACATACACCCCCAAAAACCCGGCGAAAGTTCCAAATGCACCTTGACAGACAGCTGTGTTGGAACATAATTCTTGCCAATCTGTTCAGCACCGATGGGACGCGGCAAGTAACCCTAACAGAGAAGTCGTCGTCGTTCGCATTGAACCGCCACGTGGCAAACCTCTGCTTGTAGTATCAGTCTACTTCCGGCCTCAATGCAACTCAGGAACAAGGGACTCATATGATTGGATTTCGCATACATTTTCTCTAAATTTTAATGGCCCGGTTATTATTGGTGGAGATTTTAATGCTAGAAGCACACTATTGGGTTACTCCCATTGTGATCTTCGTGGAAAGCTTTTGCAACAAACGCTGGAATTTCGCCCCCTACAACTGTGCAATGAACCTTTCGTTCCTACTCGAGT
Source organism: Haemaphysalis longicornis (assembly GCF_048455015.1). NCBI lineage: Eukaryota > Metazoa > Arthropoda > Arachnida > Ixodida > Ixodidae > Haemaphysalis > Haemaphysalis longicornis. The sequence continues at coordinate 91,166,677 of NW_027526295.1, forward strand.
CGGTCTTCACAGCTCACAACAAGATACCACCATCGCTACATCTTACCATCGCTACACCGGGCATTGTAAAAATATGGCAGGCCCTGACGTGTATGTGGGGCAGCGACCACTTCCCGATTCTAATCCACCTAAACGGTAAAAAATTACGCATTAAGAATACGTATACTGCCGTCAACTGCAATGTATTTCGTTCACTATTTCATACGGCTTCTCAACCTGACCTCTCTGAGTTTGTCGCCACCCTGAATGAAGCACGCAGCTTAGGTCTCGAGTCCATGACTAGTGTCGTCGAAGTCGATCTACCAGATGCGCACATGCACAGGCTCCTGCGTACTGCTGAACGCCTCACAAAAAAGTGAGAACGCCTCACACAAAACTTACGGAAAACGCCACAAAGATCTTATGAAACTTAAACGCCCCTACAACAAGATAAAAGAATACCAGAAAATTCTTCAGTCTGAAAATTGGCAAAATCTTTGTCAACGCCTTGGACAAGAGAGTGGTCTTTCGCCCCTACGGGGCCTTTTTCGAAGTCTAGGCGGTCGAGCAAAGGCAAGACTGCAGATAGTACAGGAAATGTGCTTGTACTCTGACTACCCTGAAGATGAAAAAACTCTTATAACAAACTTTTTCCCTGATGCAACTACCGACAAAGCGGCTCTTCGTCCCCTGCCTGTTATCCAGATTACTACAACCCTTGGAGATCTCGACTCACCATTCACTTTGAGCGAGCTCCATGCCGCTACGTCACAGGGGAAGCCGAAGTCAGCACCAGGTCACGACCGAATTAAATGGCAGGATGTCCGTAACCTACCACCTAATGGTCAAGAGGCACCTTTGGCTCTCGTAAACCAATCCTGGGACACTGGAGAAGTTTCTGAGCACCTCAAAACGTCGATTATTCATCCTATACCTCAGCCGGGCAAAGCCTCTCGAAAATCCAAAAACCTCAGGCCTATTGCAGTAACCCCTGTAGTATGCAAATTATTAGAGCGAATGATCAATAACAGGCTTCAACATTATCTCAAGACGACTGGTTTGTTTCACCCAGCCCTAACTGGCTTCCACCCTAGTTTGGGAACGCACGACTATCTTTGGCTTCTCCGTCGAGTAGTGCGCCGAACATCCCGCAAGAGTACTACTGACTACATTGTCGCTCTCGATATTCACAAGGCTTTCGAGAACGTCAGCCAAGAGGGCATACTCCGAGAATTGGCCGCTGCCTTCCCAAATAGGCACAGAAATGGGTTCGTTGCTTTTAGAGCACCGACCCATTCGTCTCAACCCGCGGGACGCAACGCCCACAACCTACTACTTTGACAAAGGCGTTCCTGAAGGCTCGCTTCTTGGACCTCTACTATTCAACCTGGCTATGAACCACGTTGCTCGCCCACTCGAAACAGACTCTGCAGCACGCTTCGCCATGTATGCAGATGATATAGTCGTGTGGACAGAAGCTGCCGACTATGACTCCAAGGAAGGTATGCAAATTGAGCTTCATGCTGTTGTGTTCAGCTTGGAGCACACCCTCGCTACATTCAATCTGCAATTATCTCCTAATAAGACAGAATTCCTGAGTGTGGACGGTGAGCGCGCGACGCGCCCGGATAAAACCATCGAACTTCAAGTGGCCAACAAGGTTATTACCTATAAAAATAGCATTATAAGCTCCTGGGGTTGCCGATAAGCAGTTGTAATAGTCCCGCTCCGTGGATTAGCCATTTAAGAACTACTTGGCGCTCCACATTACACTAGATAACGCGCACCTCTGGAAAATAGGGCGAATCACGTCAGAATACATGTCTCATGCTTGCTCATGCCAATGCGCACGGAAGACTGACGGACGGGTTTTCCGTTTATTAATTGCGTCCCCACCATTTCAAGGAGCTGAACATCCTCAATAGACATCTAACCGGTATCATCTCGGGGCTTCCACTCCATACCAAAACAGAAGTACTGACAGAAGCAGTTTCGCGTCCTCCCGTCGCTAACCTGGTAGAGGACACGACGCTCCGTGCACTGGGCGGGTGGTGGCGGGGGCAAGCCTGGAGAAACGGCCGAGGTGGCGGTCACTCTCCCACCGTCGGAGACCACGTTGTTGCACATCACATCGTTTTTAACTTGCCGCTACAAGTTCTCCATGATCAATATGCAATATGCAGAAAATCAATATGCGGAATCAATGTGCAGAAAACTAAAGTAATGCTCAATAAACTCGGGAGGGCACAGAAATTTCAGATCGGTAGCGAGGCAATGGAAGTGGTAAGCGAATATATCTACTTACGTCAACTGGTGGTCCCGGGCCCAACCATGAAACATAGGTAATTAGAAGGACAAGAATGGGGTGGAGTGCATTCGGTAGGCATTCTCACATAATGAATGGCAGCCTACCATTGTCCCTGAAGAATAAAGTGTAAGACAGCTGCATATTACCGGTGCTCACATCAAGGGGAGAAATTTGAGGTTTTTAAAGTGGTTCAGCTTATATTGAGGAAGCTTCAGCGACCAACGGAACGGAAGACGGCAGCTGGAACATTAAGGGACAAAATAGAGCGGAGTGATTCAGGGGACAAACGCGTGTTAAGGACAAATTAGTGGAAATTAATAAGAAAGAATGCACGAGGCCAGGGCGTGTAATTCCAAGCAAGAGAAGCGTTGGTCATTAAGGGTAACAAAGTTGATCCCTATAGAAGGCAAGCGTGGAAGGGGTGAGCAGAACGTTAGAATGGTGAAGAGACAAGACGTTTGAGGGGATAAGTTGTTTGCCGTTACCACAAGACCGGGATAGTTGCAAATTTATGGGAGAGGCCTTTTCCTTGCAGTGGACATAGACATGCTGGTGATGATGGTGGTAATGATGGTGATATATATTCTTTTAAGCAAGTATATAATGTAAGGCTATAGGAAGCTACTAAACTGAAACAAAAATTAGCAATTGACCCGCTTTGTGCTAAGGAAATCTGATTGCGTTTTCAAATATATGCTGTTACTTTGTGGTACCGATCTGCAGCCTGGCAGCACCAGCCACCACTACCGCTGCCTGTGACTTCATTTAGCTACTATCTTTCCCAGAATCCCATCGCTGTCACCTGTCGCTGAAGTACCCATAGCAAGTTGGTATCCGGTGCTTCCAATAGTCACTTGTTCATTATAGCCGTTCCTTCCGTCCAACCGTTCGGTTAGCACATGGAAGGTGGGTAGAATAAAATCGGTCTAAACGCCCCCTGCCATGTTTGACAATGTTGGAGACGTCCACGCCGGAGAGCTTTCCACTTGAAGCACTGCTAAGGGTGTCGTGTTTAACTGAAACGCCGTTCAAACTATAGGTACATGAAAAGCGTAGCGCATGAAGCAAATTTTTTTCAATGCGAAATTTCTTCTTCATTGTGCGAAAATACCTCTTCATGCGCGTGTGCATGTGTAGGCACTTGATGGTACCACTTTGTAATCCAGAGATGTTTCCTTCTGCCAAATTAATGCCTACTTGCTGTTAACTACCTGTTTTCCTGCGTTCCTGCCAGCCGGATTATTCCTGCGAGGATGCGCGAATTGGACGCGAGGGGGAGCCCGTTACGGTCCTCTCAGTAGGGATGCCGCACCATGGCGACACTCGATGGTACCAAGTAACGATATTAGGCGGACGGGTCGCCTGCTTAGTTAGCGGACGGGGGAATGCCAAGCCTGTATGGAGGCTGCGCATTACCACAAGATTCAGTTGGGGATGCCACTTGAGGGGAGGCGGGGTGGGGGCGTGGGTGGTTCCGAGGCGCTGCACATTGGCCAGGAGGCTACATGCCGGCCTGGAGGAAGACTGCGACGAGGACGCAATATTTGGAGACTAGGTGCGGGCCGTCATTGGTCGGTGAGAGGAGTGGAACACAAAGCGGCACGGCGGCGGCTACGTAGAGAGGCGTTTTAGAGCGGCGCTCTTCAGCACCCGCTCTTCTGGGTTGACGTAGTCCCACAGCGTCGGCCACGTTGTAACCGAGAGAACAAAGAGGCCACCCGAATATAGAGCAAACAGCAAAGAAAGGGGATGATGAAAGTATGGTGAAAGTGTGAGGGACGGTGGTGGGGGGTGATATGCCGAGGCCGCGTGAGGCGTGCTTCCCGGCGGCGACGCGCTGCGAGATAATGCCAGCGTACAGAGCGCGCCCTCGTGCGTTCGCTGACGATTTGGTCACTACCTAATACGCAGCAGCTATGCGCAATCACCGAGAAGATCGAAACTGGGCTGCCTTTTTTTCTGTCTTTATTTGGTACCCGCAGCGCCTTTTTCGCATTAGAGTGGGGCAGCGGGGAGGATAACAAAAATACATCAACTACTTACATGGATAACCAAAGAAAATGTTCCAGAGACCGCGAGGCCCTTTCGAGATACATTCGTACACACAAGAAGGAAAAAAAACGAAGAGATAAGCCATGCTGTTCAAACTTCAGAACTCACGGTTGTGAGTCGCAGCAAAAAGTGGTACAGAACATCAGCGGTTTCAATACCTATACAAAGAAACTGCTGCGCTAAGTCGCTCCCTTGCTTTCCACTCAGTACTGTCGCACAGAAAATAAAACATACTGCATCAACGACAACACGAGCAAAAAAAACATAGTCGAAAAAGTGGTAGTACAACACCGTCCTACCGTATCAGGCTACAACGCAGTTCGAGTGTCACATACACACATAAAAAACGCTTTTTTCATCCAATGTAACAAAGGTGCGTTACTTCAATATTTTTAAGAAACACATGAAAGCAGAAAATGCATCCGCAGACTGTTCCGTAACTACGGGTGTAGGTAATTGATTCCATTGGTGTATTGTTCTCGAAAAAATAAGAGTTTGTGAACGCCCATGTGTTGCGGCGAATTTCACGCACCTTGCAGGTGTGATCCATTCGCGCTGACACGTAATGACGTGCTAAAATGTAATCATCGCGGGGAATGTCAATTTGAGGATAGTAAATGGAATGGAATAGTTCTAAACGAACCACTGCCCTTCGATCTTCCAGTGTCCTCCACTTCAAAATCTCTTTGCAGTGACTTGCGCTAAACGTATAGTTTCTACTAGCCTTACCAATGGCATACCGGACTGCGAGGCTTTGTACCCTTTCTAAGCATACTTTAATATCGACCTTACGATATACTTGTAGAGTAATTCGAGCGTTGCTTTTCGAAACTTCCTTGTAGTGCGCAGCGCAAAACCCAGAGGGCTAGAAGTTTTACGTTCGGATTAATCGACATGCCGATGCCAGCAAAGCGTAGGAGGGACGTTAACTCCCAAATATTTATACTCATAACGGATTGTGCAGGAACTTTTGATATTGTGTAAGGGAGCTTATTTCGCCTTTGCTTTTTTAAGGAGGTAAGGCGGACAGTTTTGTTTAGATTAAAGTGCATTCCCCATGTTTCTCACCAGTTGAATATAATTTACACACAGAGACACACAGATAATGATTCACCACTACGGATCTTTATTTAACACCGGACTGCCTCACACGCTGTGGAAGGCACAACAATAGGACTTGAAGGAATAGACTGATCGACTAAAGTAAAAACACTCCCTCCGTGATTATTCCTGTGCTTCCTGTAGCCCACACAGTTATCAGGAAATACTTTGCCGCTCGCTAAGTCGTCCCTCAACCATGATTCCGTGCTGATGACGACAGATGGCTTCACTGTCTGTAGTGAGATGTCAAATTCATGTCTTATTATTTATACTACGGCAGTTTACAGCCAAATCTCGTTACTACGAATCCGACATTAACGAATTTTTCCCATTTACGAACATTTTCAAAATCACCGCCAGATTGCCTATATTATCAATGTAAAATATTACTGAAGTACGAATTTTAGTATAGTGTATATTTAAGAACAATGCTCTGCACGTAATTTATTTTCTCCTTTACACTCGAGGAACACCAGTATTACGAATTCGGGTAAAGTAACAGCACCGCAACTCTCGCGTGAAACAGGAACCGACGTTTCTGTGTCTGTTCCCCCAAGTAGAGTAGCTATCATCATCGCCATGTTTAGTGCCAATTGCTTGCGCCACCACAAAGCTGCAGTTTAATATGCCGTAGCCTAGCCAGTGTAGCTGCCTTTGACCCTTTTCTCTCTCGTTCGTTTGGGTGTCAGTGGACGGCCGGTAAGTGGTTAGTTTTTTTTCTCGTGCTGTTCGCCCGTCCCGGCAGGTATTTCTTTGTGGTAAATGATCTTGCTGCCAAGTTCGTGCGAATTGTTGCAGTCTCCAGAAAAAATAACTGATCTCCTCAAATAAAGTTGCTTTGAAGTGAATGCAACGTTTTGATTTGAGAGTTTGTTGGTCTGCACCCGCGTATACTGCCAAGGTACGTCATTTTCACTCCCAGGTATGAGCACTGGCTTACAACCGCAAGTTTTTAAATACAACGATATTTCAAAATAACGAATGATTATGGGCGGTCCCGAATGATTCGCTATAACGGGATGTGACTTTATTGCTAGAAACGTGGCGTCGATAAAAAATTGCCAGATGGTCGCTTCACCTTCATTACTTGACCAATCTCTTCATCAGAAACATATTTGACGTTGCAAGGTGAAGTGCATCGAGCCTAAGGCTGACTCGCGAATCTTCATTTTCCGGGACTGCGGAAACTCCCAGAGGGTCCGCCTCTTTGGGTTTCATCGGTTCTGAAAAGTCTTTGGAAGCACTTGTGCCAGGGCATTTTAGTTTTTTTAGGATTTTCTGATATAGTTTCCTTTTCCTTTGAGGTCACAAAATTTACAAACAAAGGCCGTTTCTTATCGGGATGGAATTTGCCAAGCCTATATGATCTCTCTGTTGTTTTCAGTACTAGGTTGAACTTACCTGCATATATCTCACGAATGTGTTTTTCATAGGTGGACGATGGTTCTTTTAGATCTACTTCCTTGATGCCAGAAAAGACCAGATTACATTGCCTAGAGCGGTTTTAGAACTCATCGAGTTAGAACGTAAGCCGTCAATGGCATGTTATTGACTCTCGCAACTTTTCTTACATTCGTTCACCACTGCCTCAAAGTTTGAAATGCGGCTTTAAAGTTTCCGATATCTTTTACGATCTGTTCTTTTATCATCAAGGGCAAGATTCTGCGCCACCTGTTTGGCCTCAATGTTATCAAGTTTAGTCTTAACAACTGCTTGATCATGTAATAGTAGTTTCAATTTATCGGGTTCAAGGTGTAACTGTACGTCACCGCAACAGATTAAACACAAAAGTAGAAGGAAACAACGTCGTAGCAAAGAAAAGCAGCGGCGTCTACAAGGCCTCAACAGCGTTCGCTTATAAATACAATCATACACTACTTGGGGTGGAGCCGGCAAAACAAATACAGACTTCTGGCGTGGTAGCAAGTTACTAAGTGCGACAGCAGTAGAAATTCTTGAGCGGCCCCGCCATGGCTGCGCCGGTTCCACGCCCCAAAAGGGCACTGGTGATTTCCGCTTTTTGTAGGCTGAAGGTACTGCAGAAGTCCCAAGGTTCATACAATGGTGCAGAGCATTGCCCGAAGTCGTCTACGGTGCATCTTGAATTCCAATCTTCAGCATTGACTGAAGCATAGTTGATTGCGGTGACGTTCACTGACAAGGTTTCCTTGCGTTGTGGATCTGCGCTTTTCCGGAGTGCGTCACAGCAGGCCAAGATTTCACACGTGGGAAAGAGCAGGTCATCTGTAACAGCAGTAGAAATTGCGTGAGAGGCACCTCCATGGCTGCGCCGGTTCCACACCCGTCAAATTCAACCTGCGCTGCACTTCTACCATTGGGGGTGTCATATTCGTCGCCCAATCCTTTTAAAGCAAATCTTTCTACCTCTACCAGCGAACGGTTTGGTTGTGGCGTGCGCCAAAAGAAACTTCCAACAGGGCAAAATAAAACTACTGGAACCGTGAGGGAGTGAACCTGGTCCCGAAGAGAAGCGGAGCCAGAGCCCGTCGTCGTAGCGACTAAGCTGCGCCCACACGGGGAGACGGGTAGATAGACGCTGGTTTTGACTCAGCGGCTGGAAAGATGAGGGCGCTTTTTGGAGGCAACAGATGAAACAAGAGCGAGGGAGAGTAAGTGAACAAGATGACGCAGTAGCCGCGCTTTCCGCCCTCCGACTCACCCTTTGAAAGTCGCTCCCCTCAGTTTTCTCTGCCAACGCACGGCCAGGCTAGAGCGGCGGCGTCCGCCGCTCTAGCCCGGCCATGGCCGACGCTGCTGCGCTCGGGACCCCGCCCCCCCGATACCCAGGCAGAACCTGGTCCCGAAGGGAAAGAGAGCGATTGCGCGTCGTCTTGGCGACTTAGCTACGCCGACCCGTGGAGCCGAAGAGACGGACGCTGGTTTTTATTCAGCGGCTAAGAAGGGGGAGGGTGGTTTTCGGAGGCGACACATTAAACAAGAGTAACGGGGGAGCTAGTGAGAGAAATGATGCAGTAGCCGTGCGTCTTGCCCTTCTCCTCACTCTTCAAAAAAATTCACAGCATATCCACGGGGTGAGTGATGATGAGTGGGCGAAGCTCCTGAGGGGAAATCATCGGTAAAACCGTGACTCTTCAGTGAAAGTTCGCCCACTACATCTGTGTCCGAACGTAACGTCTAGAAAGTCTCGCTTAAACCGCGCGTCGGCACCTTGTGGCTGAGCTCACCCGATGCGTTTTGCAGACGCCTCACGAGCTCTCACTGCATCGGGGTCTGCCTGCCGATACGCGTGCTTTCTCGCCGCTTCCCGTTCTCTGACGTTTTGGAGATCCTCTTCGCGCCGCAGCCGTGCCGCTTCGCGTACGGCAGGGTCCTCGCGCCGTTGCCGTGACGCTTGGGCCTCTCGTTCTCGAACGCTGGGATCTTGGCGGCGGCGTCGCGCAGCCAGACGACACGCTTCGGCCTCCCGCTCTCGTACGGCAGGATCTTGGCGGCGGCGTCGCGCAGCTTCACGGAGCGCTTCTGCCTCGCGGGCTCGCACATCTGCAGCCTTATCCATCGGGCGACTCCGAGCGCGCGCCAACAGCGAACGGATTTTATTACAACGCTCCCCGCCATCTAGTAAACAATCCAAGAACTAAACTAGAGGTAGCCACGCCATCTAGTAAACAATCCAAGAACTAAACTAGAGGTGGCTACATACATACGTTGAGGATGGACAGACCCACGCCCTAAGGAGCTTCGCCCGTAAAAACGCACGCCTCCGTTTTCTTTCTACCGACGCACGGCTGGGCTAGAGCGGCGGACGCAGCCGCTCTAGCCCGGCCGTTGCCGTCACTACTGCGTTCCGGACGCCGCCCCCTCGAATCTCAGGTAACGGTTGGAAGAATGCCTGGTTTCACTTTTTGTAGGGCCCGCATGAGGGAATTCAGCGACGTCGCATGGGCAATTGTACGTGTAATTTACAGCTTTGCTTTTAACCGGCTTCACAGCGTGGATTGGAGCATATTATATTGTTTTTTTTTTTAAGGAAACAACTGCGGGGTATAGATCTCGGGGTTTATGAGCCAATAATAAAATAAATTCGGGTATATAAATTAACTAAACTAAATTATAAAAACAATCTTCCGGTCATAAAGAGGAATGCTTACACATTAAAATTCAAAAGCAGCGTTAAGAGCCTGTGCAAACATTTTAATTCGCTTCAGTTTGTGTTGTAATCGTTGACATCCAAGGGAATACATTTTTAAGTGGATTTTAGCGCTAAGGCGACTCTGGAACAGTTTCGATCACGGTGTAGGTTACGATAAACGCTTTCACTCTTTCCTTCGCGTCTGGAAGCGCTGCGAAAGCTCCAGCTGTCGCCATAACATAGCGGAGCTGCGTGTTTTGCTCGTCCCAACAGATCCGCATTCTGGTTTTTCTTTGGCATTGCGGCTTTCTTTTAACAGCGGAGCTGTTTAAGCATGAGCTTGGTCCGGTGGCATTAGCAAAAAAATACCACGGATGAGAATGCGACGCTGGTATAGGGTGCACCACCAAAATAGGAAGTTTTAACAGTGAAGCCGACTTTCGCACCTGCTCGAGTGGGGGCACAAACGGCATATGCGTATCCGTACCTTTCAGTATACCATTTTAAAGGTGACAGTCTTTCGTGTGCTATCAAAACGACAAAAAATGGGCGCAGCTCGCACTTGTGATGCAAAGCTGTAGAAACAGCAGAGGTGGAAGTCGACCTAGCTTTTTCCCCGCTGGGATTCACTGTCACTGCGGATGACCGGCCGGAACGGCCTTGTAAAATCGAGGTAAACCTGTCCTCACCCGTTAACGCTTAGCCTAGCCTAGCAAGAACACGCAGAACCTAACAAAAGTTAGCAGAACCTAGCAAAACAGAAGAAGCTAGGTTGACCCTCAGTTCTGCTCTATTTCTAGCCTTCCACCACTAGTGAAAGCTCTGCCGACGGATATATCGAATTCGTGCGTTGCTGCAGCTTAAGAGAAGCCGGTATTTAGCCCCTTCACCACTGTAATGACATAACTCCAGCGGTGGAAGAAGGCGAAACCCGGGAAAGAGGGAAAAATCTTTTGAGCAAGTAATTTTGAGTAAAATTGAGCAAGTAATTTTTTGAGCAGTAATTTTAGGCCGAGGTACATTGGGACCTCCTAATCTACGTACACGGTGTGTTGCTTAACTACGTTTTACTTTCTGCAAGCTTCCTGCAAACGTTTCATGTTCTACAATAATTTCAAATAAAAAAAGAAGTGGAAAAAATCTGCAGAAATTCAGGTAATTGTCTACGAATACGCTTAATTCTTACGGCGCTTATCTATAATGTCAGTTCTTTAGGGCGACTTCTTTTGGCGTTTCTGAATTCTGTCAAACCAATTATTTACATTTACGCTATCATAGCGATTACAGGTGCACTTCCGCCAAATCTGCATTTTTCAGTAAGTGAAGGCCGTTACACGATTCGCAATTTTTGCGGTTTTCTATTTTTAATTTTTGGATTAAAATTTTGTTTGGTCAATTATCTCCAAATACGCCTACATAACGACTTAAGGTATTACTTCCGCCAAGTCTGCCTTTTTGTGGAAATGCATGGCATAACACTGTTCTCTATTTTCACGATTGTTTTCTATTTTTGTCATTTTTTGGTTTTTCAAAATTCTGTTCCATCGACTACCTCTATTTACGCTATTATAACGAGTTCAACTGGAACTGCTGCCGTCTCTGAAATTTTCTGAAAATCCAGGGCGTTAGGCGGCTCGGCATTTTCACTTTTTGTTCTATTTTTCTTCATTTTGTCTTTTAAAAATGCTGCTCGACCAAATATTTAATTTACGCCATTATAACAATTACAGGCGAAACTACCTGAAAATCGGAATTTTTGTGGGAAGGCAGGGCGTTACACGGTCCTGGCTGTGGGATTACTTGGGAAAGAATGCTACTGCGCAATAAATGTGTGGCAGCATCTCTTTAAATTGCCCATATTGAAACATTTGCACAAGGAAACACACTATATGAATTTGGTTTTATAGCGACCTGACAAAGAAACGCAAACACAGTATAAAAAAAATTAAACGGAAAAACACTCCTGTCTTTATTTTTTTCTCCGAACACCTTCGAACCCGTTTGAACGGGTTCAAGCCTATTCGAACCAGGGCAGAATGGTGCATCGGAACCGAACCCGGAACTGAACCCGAAAGGCTTGAACCTGAAGCCGAATCGAACCCGAAATATTTCTGTTTCGACACCCTGGCGCCAGTAACATCTATTGCGCAGTGACTTCGCGGCTGGGCTGGTGCTGATGAGGCTCAGCGTAGCCGTGCCTAGGCAAGCGAAGTGAGCGTTAAGCTATCAACCGCAGCACCAGGGGTTTGTAGGCAATCTGAGGTGGCGCCATGACTCCACAATATTTTCTGGGGTGACGGTCGGATAATGGTGGTCTTAAACAGCTCTGCCGTTAAACCTCTGTCAGGAAGTGCAATTAAACCTAGTAGATGTGCGCGGTGACAGCCAAGTGTCTACGTTACCATTCCACACCTACGACAAGGGGGACCTGCTTTCCAGCTACAAATGTGCCTGCGTACGTGCGTCGAATGTCAAAGCATTATTGGCAATCCTTTTCTGCTACTTTGTGTGGGTATCAAGCTAGTGTTTTAGGCTATTATAATTTATATTCTTCGCACTTCAGTGCGAGGCTCACAATGATCTTCGCAGTTGTTCCGTAACCTCTCAGGAGCATCGGCCTATAAAAAAGACAGCTGTAGTCAATGGGGGTGACGAGAATAGAAAACCGAGACGAGATACAAAAAAGGATGCACACTTCCGTCCACAGGCGGTGGTGGTAGAACGCAAAGCGTTCCCGTGGCGTATTTTTTGGTTGGCCAATTCCGCGCTGGTAGTATATGCTACTCTGCAGGTACGCACCACTTTTCTGTAATATCCCCAGCAACTATTGTGTGTGTACTTCGTAGGCCTTACATTTGGGTTTGGGGTGCACGGCCCTAACCGGCACCTGCTGCTTCGCGTTCGCGTCGAAGATGTCGAAATGGAGCAGTCGGATAAACGTCGTCTTCATATCGCGAGAGAGCGAGGTTTTATTAGGGCCCCGAGCAACGTGTTTTTCTTTCACTCACCCACAATCATTCTTCGGCATCGTCTAAAAGTTGGCTTTCCTACAGGCCGTATTCGCGTATAAGAGCATAACTGAGGAAACTAAAGCTTCGCTTCACAAGTTACTGAAGCACCGAGAACACGCTTTCCAATTACGCTGGTCTGCTTACATCCCTCCAGTACGAACGCATCATGGCATTCTTTGTCAATACTACATCCCGCATGTATCATGCTGGTTTAGCGAGGCTACCATAAGAACAATTTATGCCTTCTCCGTACAATGGTACAAAAGTCAATCGGAAGACGCACACACCCCCAAGCAGGATCTTGGTCAGTGGCAAAGCTCCTGCCATCAGCAGCTCGCGATGGCTTCAATAGCGGCCATTTGAAAAGTTCAGCATAGCGAGCCACTGTTTTCTGGTATTCATTCAGACGTTTGGCAAAAATGACGACAAGAGCCATCACAGCCGCACAACCGATTTATCAATGCAGATTGTCATAAAGTAGACTCGGGTCCTGAGACATTTCTTTCGATTTGTATGTTAGGACAGAGCTCCTTCGTTAAGGTTTAAAACTATTTCCTTATTTATATTTGTAACTTCCCTTGTGCAACATCTTAAACCTTTCAGGGCAGGAACGGGGTAGTGAGCTGCCGAAGAAAATTGCTTGAGAGAAAATTGTTTGCTTAGCTTTTTAATGCTGTAAATAATCAACGTAGCAGTTTTACCGACTTTTCCTAAATCTGGATGCTTATAGTAAATAAAGAACAATTGCGTCCGGCGCAAAATTCAACGGTTCACTAACTCCAATAATGACTCTTTTACGTCCATAATATACCACTAAAAGTTTCTCAAGGCAGTTTTCTTTATTTTTATCTGGGCATTCTTTGCGCCACTGGAGGACCTAATGACGCCACGCAGTAGCTTTAAACAGGCTTCCTTCTATTTGTAGCAGTAAATGTTTTCATAGCCATTTACGAAGAGCCAAAAGAAATTCGCAACTCGAACGTCCAAACCTATCGACTGAGGTTTGCTACTCCCGCAAGGCCGCATTGCGATGCCCAGAGCTATGGCTTTCTCAGTGCTTTTATGTCTGAGCGAAAGAGTCTGGGTGTCGTAGCCAGTGCTACAGCGACTGATTTAACAGCACTGCAGCGCAGGAAATTTTAGTCATACCTCTCTTTGAACGAGCCAATTTTCAAAACCATAATATACCAATAGCGTAAAAACATTCCACCCAGTTACTCATTCACAATGTTGAACAATTAAACTGGATTATCAGAGTGTGGTCAAAGTTGGTAATGTAAATAGGTGAGGTTATGATAAGCAATAACAAAAAAAAGTCCCTCGCACTTCCCCGAGGGGGAGAGTGTGTAAGTGCGAATGCACGGTTGTTGATTGCGCGATTACGGTGGATATCGTGATCTTAATGAGTAGTCGAGAGATAACACACACGCACACAACTACAAAGAAAGATATTTCACTCGTTATTGCTGGTACCGTTGCCCGGTCCGCCATCATCGTTATCGAGATGCAGGACCAGCGACCGCTCTCGACGACGGCGCGCGCTCGACTAATACCCTCCTTTAAGCGGGTGCATTAGCCCTTCTCACGCCCGATTCCTGGCCAATCCCCCACGTGGGTATGTGCCATGCACAGACACCTATTTGTGTTGTCGTTGTACTTGATTGCTAGAGCGGATCTCAGCTTTGAAATTTCGTGTCAGTACTCCTTTAAGCGGGTTCATTAGCCCTTCTCACGCCCGATTCCTGGCCAATCCCCCACGTGGGTATGTGCCATGTCAGCGGCCAGGCAGCGCGCGCCCATCTCCCCCCGTTGCTAGGGAAGACGAGGAGCGCGCGCACCCGCAGCTGTTGCTATGCGGACTACGGCGGCGGACGATTCAGGCTCGCTTAAGAAGTGCATTCGCACTTAAAAAAAAACGTTCGTATATACACCACTGTACCGGACAGGTTTAAAAAACACACGAAGTTCTGATAGCAGCGGTAAGCTTCGTTTAGGTTCCGATTTAAACCCAAAATGTTTCTTGGTGTGAAATGAAGCAAAGCAATTTTGGCACTATAATGCGAGTGGTATGGCACTTTTTTAGCTGCTCGGCATAATTCACACCGCCCGAATTTATAGGCTCGGTTCGGCGAATGTCTTGCGTTTATCAACACATCTTGAGAACAAAAACGCCGCACCGAAATGTTTTTAAAAAATCAAGGCGATCCAATGGGCGAGGCTTTTGCCTGTGTACCGGCTTGTTGTTTGGGCGGAGCGTCCTGTGGAGTTCGTATTCATGCATGTTTGTATTGAAGAGCGAAATATTTTTTGCATGCATTTGTTGCTTCGTTTCCTGTTTCGTACTAGCCAAGCTGCACTGCTTTAGTTTAGCCACGAACTTGCTTTAGCTCAATATGTTGCAGTTTTACATTTGAAATTTCACTTGTCTTGTGTCATCGTAATGGGAGCCCACATACAGTCTTCGCTCTTGTACTGCGGGGAAGGCCAGGAGCCTAACCGAGAACACGATGTACATGGACACAAAAAAGTACGCAACGGCTCGCACCATCCGTGCTCTGCCTGTGACTGCCTTCCGGCGCAATGCCGGCGCACTGCCTTAGCTGGTAGCGGCTCATACAGAGGGCACATGAAAACATGAATGCTCCTTTACGTACGATTCGCCAGGCCGTTCAAGAATATAAGACAACGAAATGGATGTCGCACGGTACCTGCCTACATCGCAGCACAAGGAACGGAATGAACAAGGAACGCAAAGAACGGCCAAAGGCTAAAGAGAAACCGAAGAAACCACGAATTGCTACCCAGAACCTAACGATTTCAGTCGCTTTCATAATTAAATAATAGGAAACCAAAACGTAACACAGTAGAACAATAGGGGTCTTCTAATATTAAGATGATTTATTTGAGATACTTCATTCTGAACAAGGGAGTATATTGTGTACAGAATACACGCACTTTGCAAGTAATCACACAGTGTCCTTAGCATCCTTAGCAGGAAAACGACATTTATAAAAGACAGAGATTGCAGCACATACTCATCGGTGGGTGGGGCCATCGTCACTCAAACGCTGCTCAAACACATTTCACTGTCCCATCAAAGGTAGAACGAAACAAAAGCGATCTGTAATAGATTTACAAAAACGTACGAACGTCACTAGAAATCCCTAAGACTCGTACACGTCCAAGAAGCGATCACCTCGTCACAGCACACATCATTTATGCCGCCGAAAGGTCAACACGCAGTTTACAAACCGCGGAGTCTAGACGGACAAGAGGAGCCGAGAACAAGGCCTTGCGTATCTTTCGTGAGTACCCCACGTGTGAAAATATAATATCATTCATTAGGGCAAATTATTTTGGATACTCGGTAAAGGTGAGACCAAAAAGGAAGAGTTACCATGTGTAGTTTTAATTATAAACGTATACGCAGACCCAAACAACCTATACACAGAATTGCGAAGATTGAAAAGAAAACTAACACACCGCCTGCATCTTCTTATCATAACAGGGGGCACACTTGACGACCGGGCTAAGGCACTTGCACAAAATTTGGAACATGCACCCAGTTCTTCGCACCACATGAACTTTATACAACACCGAACGCTGTGTGCACAAAAGTCCCTGTGGGACACGGACATGTTCCTACACGCCACACTTACAAAACGGATAAGGAGCTTTTTTATCCGTTTCCACCAGCCCGCTGCGGTCACAGTTGGCCTATTGCATTGTTCTGTATGGGCAAGCCGAAAAAGAACACCAAAATGCTGAAACCATTGCTCTACTTGGGGCTTCGCCTCACGTTTGGTGATTTTCACGCTCTCTCAGTGCACAAGCAACACGTCAGATGCACGACACATTATAGAGAGTATCAACAAATTTCACCGAAGATATACCATCCTTTTTCATTTCTGTTTAACGATACATCAAAATTAATGGTATTTTTAGAAGCATATATATATTTTGGCTATCCCTCACAGAAAAAAGAAGCGTCTGAATTCCCTACTTAATTGTCTGCATCTTTTACCATCATTGCAGCTCGAGTAAAACAGAGATCTAAGAAGTTGGATTCCGCAGCACGTCTTCTTTTTGTGCAGAATAGTAACCCTCAGCGGGGTTCTACAGCAAAGCGTAGAAAGCTGCCTCCACTGCTTTATGTCCTGCACATGGATATAGCTTTTATACTGCTAGAGCCCTCAATGCAAGCTCAATTATTCTCACTAAACATGCATGTGACAATTCGGGTTGCTGTTAATTTTATTTTGTAACAACAAATTTCTTAAGATATAATATACATGGATTCCATATTTCGTGTTACAAATAAAGAGAAAACGCTGCAATTAAGAAAGAACATTGTACATTGAACATGGTGACGCTTTCAACAAGATAATCACACTTTGAAACGCCGCATAGCTAGGCGTGCCTGAAACACGCAGTGATGAAAACATTTAAATTCGTCCCACAATTTTAACACCAAAGCTGCTTACGGTTTTACATCCGCCATGAAGCGTTCCCAAAAACTCAGCCCAGCCCAGCGCACGTGAGCGTGCGTCCCATGAGGAGCGCCGGTATCATCCAGGCACGCGCGTAGGCTTGCGCAACGTGAGGAGCCCGCATGAAATATCAACAAAAAATACCGAGCGTACCTGACCATGCGTCACGTGAGGAGCGCCCGGCGTCGGCCAGTTCGACATTTAGGAGCACTCTTCCACGCGTTCGCGGAGTTTTCTCTCGCGTGTTGTCCTTCACGCCAGTACACATGTATTTGCGCCTTAAGTGTAAAGCACAGACTTCGGCTTCCTGCTACAGACACCGATTTCGCAAAGCCGGTTTGCGCTAATTCTATGACGCACTGACTAGGTCCACTTTGGGAGAGATGTAAAATCCTGCGATCAAAACCATCCGGGCCTGCTAGTCATAGAGAACTGTCAGAGGAAAGTTCAAAAATTCATTTGAGGCGTAAGAGCTTGGTCTGCGATGAAGCGAGAGGAGCCACCAGCTCTCATGTTTCTCCACCCGTGCACCACTAGTGCCAGCTGCGGGAATTTCTTCGAAACAGCCCTCAAAAAAAACATGCGCACTATGACGAAACCCACAACCAAAGTTTTAGTTTTCCGTGAGCATTCTTACTTCGAACAGCTATCACTCGACCTCTTGTGCCCCAATTTCCGAAACAGGAGATCAAAATAGCATCATTCAGGTCGTATTTAAAATCAACAGGATCAACAGGATTTTTGCTTGAGTCGTTAAGGAGGCCGTAGGGAATTGGCTTCTAATGTAGTCAAATAACATTACTCAGCCCAGGCTGACCATGCTGGACATATTTAGGCAAGCCAGGAGTAATCCCCGAAATGTTCTTTTGATAACCTGTTTTTATGGCCTGTTTTTGCAGTTTGATTGGTAGTAGAAGAATGACATCTTTAGAGAAGCAGCTTACGCTATCCTGAAGCGTGGATTCCTACTAACGTTTTTTAAGCTGAAAATTTTGATTGACAGGAGTTCGGGATCCAAACAATAGAGCCTGCAAGGGCAATTTTTCTTTTTAGGCTCACCTTTTCTTACTCTGTGACACTGAAATGTACGAAAATATAAGCTTTCGACGAGCTGATCAGAGATTTGTCGCAGACACACAAATAATTATATTGATACCTTAAGACGTTCACAACCAAAGTTTTATTTATCCGTGAGCATTAGGAAGTAAGCCACGTGATCCGGAGAGTCCGAATAGTGTACATATGACTCACAATTACGCTCTGCACATATCAATTTCACGTAAAAGTAAAGTAGTATGGGGCATATTCTCGTAGGACATCATAGTTATTCGAAGTTCTTCCTCACTATAATAATGAGATATCTAGTGTAGGTTTAGCTTGCACGCGAACTTTCAGGACCACAGTTATTCTTGCAAATAACAACTGGTTCATGGCGAGAACAATTTGTTGAAGAAGGATTTACGTAGATCGGCAAATCTCAGACTATAGTTTAAAAGTTAGGGATTCAAGGTAAAACCCTAAATATAAAAAAGCATCCTGTAGCGGAAATTACAACTCAAAATATTCTTTCCAGGTTCGAAATGCATACAGACCGCCGAAGAACCAAACGTTGCGTAGTATGGTAACAGAAATGGCTAGTAAACGACGTAATATACTCTTCCTCCGAAATCTCGCGTAAGAAGTGTAAAATAAGATACAAAAATTTTTGCGGCAAAGTGTGAACATTTATTTTCGTAGAGACAACCTTTAAAGTTCCCCAAAGTTTCAAATGTTAATTTTAGGGGGTCATTTTTTTCCTCCATAGCTTACTTTCCCAATATGAACATTTCATTTTTTGATCGCATGTTCTTAACTTCCAGCTTCCGCGCACGTTTATCGCTTTGATCTTGTTTTGTAAATTTTATGAGATGTGCTTATTGAAACGTTTGGTTTTGCCTAACAACTCATGTTATATTTTATTTCTGTGGCATGTGTGTTCATATAAAAGCCCTTCAGGCCTATTTTACTCACTAAAACGCAACTATAGATAAACCGATTGATATAACCCTTGCTTATGGGGTATGTTGAATAAATGTTCCCTAGGCTGCTAGCATGCGTTCGACGACTGAAGAGCTTAATAATTGTAATGTAGTGCGAATCTTGGATAACAAAGGCGCTAAGACTAAAATTCCACCGATGTGTCTAAACTTCGTAAAAAAATTTGTACACTATAAACAGACGTTCCGCAATGTGCGCTTACCCTCCCCAACCAACGTTCACATTATATATCGTTGCACAGCTTATTTTATTTATTTTACACTGCTTTTTCTTCGCATTTCGTGGATAGACACAACTATTTAAGGCGGTCAGCACTCCTCCAGAAACAGTACTGCGTACACTTGAAATGTACTCCCTGTAATAGACGGTGGGCACTTTGATATAAATTCAATACAGGTCTGAGTTTTATACAAAACAGGAGGCAGAAATTATGGCTTACTATGGGTACAGAACGTTACCGGTTTTGTCCGAAGACATAAAGAATAAATAAAGCAACTCCTTTACCATATTTGCAGCTTGATTGAAAGGCAAGGAACATTGGGGAAGCACGTGCAGAAGCAAAGGACAGATAAGAACAAATTTGGGATGGCGCAATGGCTACTGAAGGAAGAAATAAAACCAGTTCACGCATAAAAACCAGTTAAACGATCACTTAAAGCAATTTTATGCACTCAAATTCACAAGGCTCATAAAACGAGGACGTTTCCGGGATTTCAAGCCCACAGCCTCTGTATTATTATCATCATCATGGAAGGCTTGTCTACGCCCACTGCAGGGCAAAGGGCCACAGATCTCCAATGGTCCCGGTCCTGTGCTAACTGCGACCAATTTATCCAAGCAAACTTTTCAATCTCATTTTCCCTCTAACTTTCTCCCGCCTCCTGCCACGCTTGCCTTCTCCAGGATTCACACGGTTTCCCTTAATGACAAACGGTTATCTTGCCTTCTCGTTATATGTCTTGTCCACGCCCATTTCTTTTTAAATTGTAATATTATTCACTTAACACGCGTTTGACCTCTGAACCACTACGCTCCATTCTTGTCCTTTAGTGTTACATCTATATTATTCCGTTCCATTGCTCGTTTAGTCGTCCCCAATCTGATTCGAACCATTTTAGTAAGCCTACAAGTTTCTGTAGCGAAAGTGAGTACCGGTAACATGCAGCCTCTATACTCGTCCCTCCTAAGGGACAATGGTAGGCTGCCATTCATTATCTGCGAATGCCTACTGGCTGCACTCCACCACATTCTCGTCCTTGTGTTCATTTCTTATACCTGTTTGTGATCCGGGGCCACTACTTGGCGTAAGTAGATATATTTGCTTACCACTGCTTCGCCACCGATCTCAAATTTCTGTTCTCTCCCGAGGTTATTGAGCATTACTTGAGTTTTCTGGATAATAATTAGCGGGACCACGATTCTACTCTGCCTGCCCAGCGCGGTAATCATGTTTTGTTATTCGTTCCCTGAGTTACTTAACAGGGCAAGGTCATTAGCGAATCGGAGGTTACTGACATATTCTCCATTAACCCTTACGCCCACCTGTTCAAAATTCAATGTTCTGAATACCTCTTGTAAACATGGTGTGAATAACATTGGAGAAATTGTGTTTCCTTTGTAGTAGCCTGCTTCTTGGGGCGCAACGCGTTGCTGGCGACTGCTTGCTCCACGGTACCAAGGCAGTCGACAAGCACAAGACCGCTACCCTCAATGGCACTGGAGTATCGCCATAGCAAGGCCACAGGCAGATAGGGCTTCGCTCATGCTCGGAAGCGGTACGGAGTCCTCGGCGTCTTCGACAGAGCGGAGACAAGCATGGATACAAGCGATTAACGGCGAACCCAGCGAACTGAGCAAGTGCGCGCAGCGACTGGCGCGGACTTCAAGTTCGGTGACACCGTAGCCCGCAGTGCCCAATGTGGCGCTTTCGCCTCCAACGGCATACATGCGTGGTGCTGGTCCACTCTGCCACGGCGGGTTTGGACGCGCCCGAGCTCGCACGGGAGTCGCAAGCGACACCCGCGACACCGCTGCGCCCCGATGTATTGCGGAAAAGCCTGCCGCATGCCTAAGAAGAGCGAAAAATTCTGCGCGGAATAGTTCGATATCTCCGTTGTGAGCAAAATCGCGTTCGATATAAAACGTTTTATATGCATATAATTTTTACCAGAAATATATAAGGGTTCGATATAGGCAATAATTCGATATATCCATGTTCGATATAAGCGGGCTTTACTGTATATTCTTTTTGTCTCCCTTAGAAGGGGCCAATATCAGTGGACATTACCGCACTGTTGATCACACTTTCATCGTGATCGGGATGAATGACACCAGTAGTGACTATTGCCGCAACAAATCTACGCCAGCATGAAGCGTACTACCGTAGTCCCGCGATAATTTAAACCAAGATAATTAAAAGGCGGGTAATTCAAACAAATTTCAGAATTTTGGTTGGCCAGCTGTGTTTTGAAGGTATTTTGAAGGTGCTTAATTCGAACTGCTCTATTGCGTACGTTTTGTGGTTTTGCTTATTCTACCCGCGAAATATCTGCTGAATTTGCTGTTGCCAGCTGCACATTTGCATTGTTGTTTAAAGGAGCCGTGAAGACAAAATACAAGTTGGGTTTATTAGAAAGACTGCTTAGTCCCGGTAACAATGATACAAATATCATCGCAATCTTCAAACAAATAACGGAGATATTGTGAAACCCAGTGACTACGCTCCCAGTACCTTGGAAGCGTAGTCAGAGTGTTGGAATAAACGGCCATGCCAACCGTCGTCTCTCAATATTAAAGAAAACGTTTGAAGCTGTCGCGACGCCCTAGCCAATTTTCCGCAACTTTTCTGTGACGTCACGGAACCTTGTTTGTGCGATTGGTGGCCGCCTAACGGACCTGTCGCGCCGGCACATGACTGGACGTCTGTAATGGGTCCTCTAGTTCCACTTTACCGCGTCACTTGAATGCTAACGTGCATTTAACGCACTGAAAATTATGTTTCATTGTTGGCCCGTATGACGTCATTCTTGCTCACAACACCTCACTGTGGCGCACAATTTGAAAGTTTTCAAATACTTCTTGCTTTTTTGTTAAAAAACATGTTTTGGGCCTGTAATGGAGCTGAATGAGATACCGAATCCGAGTTCTTTCAAATTACACGAAGTTGTATTTTCTCTTCATGGCTCCTTTACTAATAATAGTCGCAAATCAAGGCGCTCTCCTGCGTACATGCATCAAAGTGGAACCGCCGGATCCAACAATTGCTTGGGTATTAAAGAGGAAAGTAATAATAAAAAAATGAGATGCTGGCATCCGAACGTTCGCATGTTTTGAACTCTCATGCAAAGGCAAAGCAGTCGTCCATTCGTGATTTTTTTGGAAACGTAAATACCACTTCAGTAGTGCGTACGAATGCTGTAATAATAAATGTATGATAATGTGTCTTTAGAACACAAGTTCGAATGTTGCCCCGAGTCATATTCAAGGAACTTTTAATATTCAAACGAAATACTGGGGTCCCATTTAGTTTCAGTTACATGAGCCTATTGTATTTTCCATTCTTTTGAACGGCTAAAGTGTTAGCATGATCCGTAGATTCTTGAAAGGGCGATGATCTAAATACCCATTGCCAAGCCGCTGCACTAATCTCCTCGCCATGATATTTCAGTCTCGCGTCCCTTTGAGGCAGCAGCGACTAGTGTTTCGAAAACATCTAGGACACACAATTTCACGCCAACAATATAAATTTATAGGGAAAACATTATGGTTTTGCTAATTACCAGACACACAATAGAAACTAGAAATTTATTTCAACTTATAATCCCCCAATCCCATTGGAGAACACATTGTCGAAATTACCGTACGCTTGTGTTAACCCAAATGAACTCGTCCAGCAGGCCCTCACTGATCACCCCTTAACAAGTCCACCTCAGGCGACCATGCCCGAGGAGGCCTTAGAGCTGCAGTGATCGTATTTGCGCTGCAGAATGAATGAAAGAATGAATGAATGGCGAACAGTCAAAAACATAGGGCGTAAAATCAGTGCGTCGAAAACCGTTTCAAGGAATTGCTCACTAGTTAACTCGACGTCTCAGCTGATGGGGATATCTGAAGTGCAACTGAAGTAACAAGCGATAGTTCTCGCTCTAGAGAAGACATTTCTTGTACGGGACAACACTCACAAAATACCGCCCCGTAGAGTGCGTGCAGTAAATGGTGTCTTAAAGGTTTCGAGACCTATGCAAGTCTGCAGTGAGCAGAGTTATTTTGGCTACCGTTATCACTTGCAGAATATTATTCTCTAAACTGTCCATGCTCAGCAGTTATTGATGTTATAAAAAATACCTCTACCTTTTCTGTATTTATATTTCTTCCCGATGGGCTAGTATATATTCATACCTCAAATTACATTTCCTGCAGGAACGTTTGCACAATTTATGCATGAAGGGAGAGAGTGCTCTGAAAAGTATGTTCTTGGTGAGGTAAGTCTTGCTGCCTTTTTCACATTCTGCTTGTCCAGTGTATGTCAAATTCAACACTTTTGTGTCGATAAAATCTGGCATTCCAAAGCTACCTTTCGGACTGTCTTTTCGCCAGAAAATTCCGGTAGCAATGCGACCACTTGTAATAACAGGCACTGTGCTGTGCATGGGCAGTGCTTAAATTTGACGTCCAGTTTGTGAGATGTAAGGGAGAAAAAATGCTTGGCATTGTGTTTAAATAAACATGAATAATTCTGCGTTTTCTGTCCTTTGCTGCACAAAAATTTTTCAAGCAACATAATTTAGGGTTTTATTATTACAGTATTAATGGTTCATATTGTTGCGTTGTTTCGAATACACACCAGAGAGTTGCTGGAAGTATTCTAGAGAAGTGATG
Source organism: Haemaphysalis longicornis (assembly GCF_048455015.1). Taxonomy (NCBI): domain Eukaryota; kingdom Metazoa; phylum Arthropoda; class Arachnida; order Ixodida; family Ixodidae; genus Haemaphysalis; species Haemaphysalis longicornis. The sequence goes on from NW_027526295.1 coordinate 91,190,644, forward strand.
CGTACCTCCAGAGTAGCACATAGTCGCAGTGTGAGATTGACCAACCGAAGACTTCATAACAATAAAGCTTCGCCGTCAACCATCTTCGTTTAAACGGAGGGATGCGTGATTTTTCGGTTTGCGGCCATTAAATTAGGCCAGTTGGGATGAGGGTAGGTATTTCATTGGGGAACTTGTAGAGTCGCTTCCTGACGTTTTCCGAGTTTGTTAACAGCAGAGAGGTAGTAGTTGGCCGTAATGTGTGCCACGTAACGCGTACTGTGATAAAAATACGAAGAAAATGCCGAGTACGCGTGAGCGTGGGCGTCGCGGCGACCAACGACTGACCCCGGGACGCTCTGTGGTGATGTGTCCTTCACTGCTCACGAAGAAAGAAATCCTCCAGTTTCCCAACGTTTCAAGCCTTGCACGACTTAGTGTAAGCTTCCCATGTTTTCTTTTTATGTGGGATGAGCACTATTCTGCTATGCTTATGGTACTTCGAAGTTGTACAATAAGCTTTATTCAACAAAGCAACTCTTACAAACGTTCTCGCCGGCTTGTATTTGACGCGAAAAATAAGACCACCATGTCTGAATCTTTTGTGTAATTTGGCTGCACTGGGATCACTAAATTTACAAACTAGAAGTCACGTTTGCATTCATAATTTATAGAGATTGTTTTGCCGAAGAAACAATTTTTTTTCAGGGGGAAGGAGTTGATTGGTGCAATTTTTACTGCAAGGACTCCCGTGGCGAGTGGGAAAATCAACAACGTCCCCCAGGAACAAAATGCAAAGTAAGAAGTCCAATTGCATGGTTTCTTATCAGCAACGCAAACAATTACAGCTAAAGGCTATACCATTATGCCATGACCACACCTCACGTGTTCTAAAGAACACACTGATCAAATTCAGGAAGCACATAAGCATTTCTTAAGGTTGGTGAATGCCAACGGAATAATGCCTCATTCAACTCATTAGGAGTTCAATGAGGCACTATTGCATTGGCATGAAGAACTCCTAAGAAGTACAATCTTCTCATTTGATGCGATTTGCTTTGTGATCTGCCTTACGGCTTTGAGTGGCTTCGGTCTGTCTCTCACACATTGCGCTATTGTCTCCTACCGGAGTGAGAGTGAGAAACATTTTATTGAGCCAGTGAAGTGGGAGTAGTTCCTTATTCCAGGAAGCCATGCGATGAGCCGGCAGCCTTCGCTCTGGAGGCCAAAAGTGTCTGGACGTCCAGATCGCTACTGGTCACCAGGTTCTCCCACAGCTCAGGGGTGCGAAGGGCGGATGGTAGAGGGGGTAGGTTGGGGTTGTGCTTGCACTCTAATATGATGAGGGGAAGAGTGTTGTAAGCAGAACTTGCATGCGGCCGGGAATTGCGTTGGAAACATGCGATGGAGGCGGACTGGGTGAGGGAAGGCATTGCTCTGCCGTCGGCGAAGTAGGTATTCTTCATCTTTTGAGAGGTTAGGATGCGGAGGAGGGAAGTGCTCTCGTTCGAACCGGTAATATTAAGTGATGTCTTGAAAAGTCAGTAGAGGGACGGACGGTTCGGTATCCTGAGTAGCCTGGAGGGACAGGGCGCAGGCTTCCTTGTGAGCAAAGTTGTTTCCCGTCAGTGAGGAATGGCCAGGAGTCCAAACGAGGGTGACTTTCCGGCAGGGTTGATGCAAAGACAGTAGTTTTAAAGTTGAGCGGGCCACACTTCCGGCTAGAAAGCTTCTGCAGGCTGCTTGAGAATCTGTTATGATTACGGGGTTCTTCGTATGAATGAGGGCTAATGCCATGGCGATCTCTTCGGCAATCGATGTTGACGACGTCTCGATTGTTGCTGAAGCTACGAGGGCGGTCTTGGTGGTGACTACGGCTGCTTGATGCTGTCCGTTGGGGTAGGTGCTCGCGTCCGTGTAAGAGACATCTGCACGCTTTCCATAGATGGTCCCGTGCACGTGACTTCGTGCTTTTCGGCGGCCGGGTTGTAGGTCCGGGTGCATATTTTTTGGCAAGGGGCGAACCCGGATAACACTTCTCCAGTTGTAAGGGAGGGGCTGAGAGCGGACCACAGAATAATGTTCAGTAGATTCTGTAGACCGGACCACAAAATTCTAGACCACAGCGTTATGTTATCTTTTGAGCTGGTGCTAAAAGGAGTGCGCCTGTGCTCTTCCGTGGCGCAGGGATAGAGTGTTGGGTTTTGGGCGCTAACCTTTTCTATTCGAGATGCAGCCGTTATGTATTTTTTTAGCTTTGACCTGTTGCCTTAAGTCAATTCTACTCAATATTTATAGAAATACGTGTGGATTGGTATCTTCTCGCTGCGTTAGACGAATCAGGCTAAACTACCCCGTGGCAGGATCCACAGAATAAACCTGAACATTACCCTGTGTGCTAGTCCACAGTATAAGGTTTCAGATTATCCTGTGTTCACGATAATCACCATACATTGGTCACAGAATAGGCACCGTCCACTCATAACGCATCGAATCATTCAATTTCCCACCATTGGAACTTGTTGTTTGAGTTGCAGTCGTACCACTCACAGGGAATTTAAAGATGTGACCTTCACTAGGCGTAGATTCAAAATAAATTCAAAATTTCTCCAAACCACTCAAGTACATTCATCCGTACTTCTTGCTGAGGTATTTACCCAGCAAATAAATTCCAGTATCTCAGGAGACGATTGGGGGAACTGCAAGGTGGTGCCATTTTTAAGGTCCTACCATGCCCGAAACCCACCCAATTACCGTCCGATTTCATTAGCCAAGAGTTCATGTAAGCTTTGTGAACAACGAAATAATTCTCTGCTGCTTAGGTTCCTCGAACATGACTCTTTTTCATGCTAACACGGCTTTACGAAATCATTTTCCTGCAATACCCGGGTCACTTCTTTCACAAATGTTTTTTTCTGTACTATGCATAACGAATCTATTGTTGTCTGCATTTCCTTGGATTTCTCCTAAGCATTCGATATTGTTTCTTATCAGCTACTTCGCATGCATCTTCGAAAATTAAATGTTGAATTTTATATGGTACCTTGGATTGCAAATAAGCTGTTTAACCGAACACAATTTGTAACCGCTAATGATTTCCAGCCTTGTTTTAATTAAGTTATGTCAGGCCCGTCTCAAGGGTCCGGACTCGGCACTCGTTTCTTTCTTATTTTTATTTATTTATTTATTTAATATTTATTTATTTATTTATTTATTTATTTATTTATTTATTTATTTATTTATTTATTTGTTTGTTTATTTATTTATTTATTTATTTATTTATTTATTTATTTATTTATTTATTTATTTATTTATTTATTTATTTATTTATTTATTTATTTATTTATTGTTTCTGTCAACACTCACTTGTCGGTCGTAACAGAGAGGGAAGCGAACAATACGGAAAACAAACACAGACGGTAACGCTTACAGCGGCTTCGAACAAAAACACACTCACTTATTCATTGCAGTGCGTAGTATCCATCCTGAGTGCACTGAAAATTTTTAGCGTCAGAACTTTTAGCAATATGTCGCGGCAATTTGTTGCACGCTTCTATGACATTAGGAAAAAAACGAATTAAGAAAACTTTCGTGCGAGCACCGAAAGGGCGAACTGCCACGTCATGGCTTATTCGGCTGTTGAGCTTAATCGGGGGTTGACGCAAATTCTTTTACCCTTTTTATTTGTACTTGTAATACCTGGAAAAATAATTTTAAGCGTTTCTATTGTGTTCTAGTTGCGAAGATTCCGAACCGCTTAATTTCAACATCTCTGTAACTGAATACGTTCTTTTATACTTCGAACATATAAATCGAAGGGAAAGTGTCTGAATTTATTCCAGCTTAGCTATTAAATATTTTTGGTGGGAGTTCCAGGCAGCAGAAGTGTGTTCTAAAACAAGGCGCACAGTCTTCTTATATTTTTTTTCTATATGCAAGCGGCTTGACGTCTTTCGTAGCCTTACCTAAATCAGCATGAAAGAAAGACAGTTATCTATAAGGGGCACGGCAAATATTCTCAACGTGTGCAGGCCATTTCCGATAATTCGTGATATGCAGTCCCACATAATAAATGCTCACACCTGCGGTAAAAAATTATGCCCAATGCTGTACGCAAATGGTAGAAGGTTTTCAATTAGTTATATGCGTACTTGTTGTGTTAGAATAATTTATTCTGATTTTCCATTTATCGCACCATGTTTTAAAAATCGAAAGGCAATCATTAGTTATTTTCGTCATTCGTACACTACACTGCAGAGTACATTAGATAATTATCGGTAAACAATTTAATTTCTGTGTAAACAACATCATAATTTATGTGCACGAAATAGAGCAACGGGCCTAAAAGCGACCATTGTGGGATTCCGGGATGGTATTGGGACACAAACACTATCTACCTAGCACCATTACACGCGCTTCTAGGCGAACATCTTGCTCGCCCTTTGCAGCTGGCGCGACCGCGCGCGCTGAAGTTTCGCGCTACGTCCATCGAAAATCGGAATGAATGAGCATTGTCGGTAGGATCACGCAACATCGAAGGTGCGGGTGCTCGCTCTTGTCGGGCAGCTCGCCTCAAAGCGCGGCATTAGTAGGCCGTGCGCGGTTCACTTTGGGGCAGAGGGGGCAGCCATTGAAGAACGTAAGAACGTAGGAGTTCCCAAAAATTGCTGAAAAATTATATACAATAAATTATAACCGACATGGTCGTTCGGGCAAAGCTCAGTGAATTTAAAGGAATTCGTTTTGGTCGAAAGATGGTTGTGCGCTTTCATCTTTCATGTCAGCAATTGCATTTTGATTTCAACCGAAGTGTTTTCCGTTTTGTTTTGCAGTCATTGCGTATAGATTTTACCTGTATCTGTTTTCAGGGATGTCAAGCATCGCTTGCGGCCCTCTTTCTTGAGAGGACGGGTTCGATAAATCTTCGCTCTGCAGACCACATATTTATGTCAAGCAACTTGTACCTCAAGCGTCTCCTTTTTCTACAATGCCATTCCGATTAGATTGACGCTAGCTTTATATAATCGCGAAAACGACTTGCAAGCAGTGTTTAGATCATGTGTAAGCAGCACCGACGTGTCCCTTACAGGATGAACACACGGATAAAGAAACCAGGCCACTCTAAAAGAAATCTTGTCGGTTATCTGCTACATCCACCCCGATAAAGCTTCGTGTATACTCCTTTGTCATAAATTTATAAGCGCGTTCACTGATTCAATCATGTCAGTAACTGCCGCGTTGCCATATGCTCCTTTGGATGAAGAATTTTTTTCACGTTTCCCTGGAAGCCCATTACGTTGGCGGTGACACTCTGGCGAGCGAAGTATGCACAGAAAAGCTCATAATATGTATAAGCCCGTCAAAAAAAGACTTTCGCTTGCAGTTCAGAGGAATGCTCGTTCAAGTTCATGGTTGGGTTTCTCAGTACGTTCAAACAGCATACATTTGCTTTGGCCAAAGAAGCCGGTAGGTGTGCTTTGAGAACAACCAATGCTTATCAGCACAAAAGAAGTGATGGGAGAAAGCGACAGGCAGACAACCGCGACTCTTTGCAGAAAATTTTGACACAAGCCAATATGGCAAGACAAGATGTTAAAAAGATCTACGTAAACGTGCCATGAAAATATCCGGAGCTTACGGTGTCAAAAACTACAGCTAATAACAAGAAAACCTTCAGCACTCATAACCTATTGTTTGGGTGGTGGGTACATATTAATGGGAGGTTGAGAGCAATGAAGATAAGGTCGGTGGCATACGAGACAGGCGCTACTAACTACTTAGTTTGTTTCGAATAGGACAAACATATATAAGGCATGCATACACTAAATGAAAGAAAGAACGCAAAGATAAACCACGGGCCCACCACATACATCAGGGAAACATTTTTAGAAAATCACTTTCCGTGTCATGGATTGAACGCGAGGGCTTCCGCACGCACAAGGGCACTTTTGTTTTTAAAGCGAAGCTATAGTGTCCGCACTGACACCATTGTACGCACATACGCTCGGCAGCAAAGCCGACATTCTCTGACGAAGACGATGAATGATCTTGGGTGCAGTGAAAAAAAAAGCGCTTCCAGTGGCCAGAATTGAACCTGGGTCCCTCAAGTTATGAAGCCGGCATCTATACAAGTATATACAAACTTCGAGCAGCACGCAGAGATTTGCGCCGTACACCGGAAACCCAAGTGTTGCGCCTTCTGAGTGCAAACCCTAGAGTTGCTGTGGGTATTTTAGAAAAATGGTGCGTGTTGCCCGAGTAGCACATACTCGTTGTGTGGGATTGACCAATCTATAACGAAAAAGCATCGCATTCAACCATCGTCATCGTTAAACGAAGTTCCCATAAAAGACGGAGGTTTTTTTTAAAAACCTCCGTTAGAGGTTTTATAAAACGCCCTGACAACCTCGCGTGCAGTCGCATCTCAGCTTCTCACAATTATTTTTGTCTTGTCTATCTCTGGTCTACAATCACAATCGCAATCCTTACTATGAACCGGCAAGTCTCAACGAGTTTCATTTTTTGTCGCTCCGGCATGTTCTCTTAGGTGATCATCGATGCATCGGCCGGTTTGGCCGATATATACCTTAGCACACGTCAGAGGAATTTCGTACACAACACCATTTACACACTAGATGAAAGGCTTGGCATGTTACTTGTCGCGTTTTCAAAGACTGTGGTCTTTCTTGGGATACCTAAAGGCAGAAAGTTTTGTCTGTATGTATGTCTGCCTGTCTGTACGTGCCTCGATTCAGTCACCCGGACAAAATGAAACCAAAGGTTTGCAATAGTCTTACATACCACCAGCCAAATGTAACGGTCTAAGTCCGGTGTCAATGCTTATATTTTCAACATGGTTGCACAATAACAAGGCGTTGCGCTAGTATGAGGCAGAAAATCAATACGTAAGTAGTGTATAAAGTGTTCTGTTAAAAAAAAAACTGTAGAGGCTGAATTTTTGCGAAAGAAAATACTCCATCTACTGCATAAAAAATTCACTCCCTTGGCTGCTCTTGCCCTCGCCAGTATAGCTTCTTGCGGCATTTGAAGAAATCAAGCGGCAACAGTTGCGTAAGGTTCGAATTGATAAGTTCTATGTTCTGCTGGAAGCGCACGTGGAGAGTGAAATAGAGAAAAATAACTTTAATGAAGCCCAGCCACGCTAGCCGAGCCATCGCGCTGTCTTGCTACGCTAGATGAGAGAAGAAAAACAAAAAGGAAACAATTATAAATACGAAAAGATGTCATTTGGTGCACCCAAAATTATTAATCACAAACCTCTGTACAGTTCTGTGCCAGAAGAAATTCCAAGGCATCTTTGATTGCTTATGTAGCCTGATTGGAACCCGACGAAGGACCCAAAACACCCTCAGCCCAAGTCCAGCACCAAGCGGCCGGAACAAAGATTATATGAGTTTCTGTGTGTGCACAGTGTACTTTGGACACAGATATAACATGTATAATGCCTTCTCGTGAGTCACGTGTGTAACAAAGAGGTACAAAATCCAGCAGGCATCCTCACGCGGAGTAGGGCAACGTGGGTCTATAAACGTTGAAGTAGGGCGCCATCTGTCACGCGCGTACCCGCCGTTCGGCAGCGCTAGCATCGATGAACCCGGCCTGGAGCAGTCGAAAGCGGTAAATTTAAATCAACTTGAGCATACCTCTAGCGTTTTTACGTTTGGAGGAGCACAGTGGTAGAGCAACAGCAGGAGAGGTGAGCGGGAAATCAGAGGGAGGCATATACTTGGCAAATGTCGATGAAAGACTGGCTCTTGTCAACATTTGCAACAAAAAGAGGCGATACGCGGCCAATCATTTTGCGTTTCCGTGGTGGCGGTATTCTTCGGCAGAGCGTCGTAGTTTTAAGGTAGCCGAAAACACCATCGGTAAGTTGTACCTGCAAGCGACGTTCTTAAGGTTTTGCGAAACTCCGTTCGAGTAGGGTATGACGTCAGGCCTTGGCTCATTTAGCAAGCGCTCGGCGGAAGCCCTTTGTGGAGCAGCTCTCGTTTTTCTAACAAAACCTCCGCGACGGCAGCAAGGATTAATGGCGAAAAACCAGAAGTTTAAAGTCTGGGCATTCTTTGATCAAACGTGCTTCCTATTGCATGCTCAGAAGATTTGTGCGCATGCTGTGATATATACTGTGCTGAGCTGTGCGCATGCTGTGATATATTAACCTTTTCTGGACAACCACGTTTTCTGGGAATATTCACCTCGAACCTCCAAGGGACGGTTGTCATTTTATTGTGCGCATTCCATAATTATAAAGTGTGCCATCGCCACTATTTGCATTCAGTCTACCCTGCACGAATCCTGCGAGTATGCTATCGGAAGCCCTTTTGACCATAAAATGGCCGGGCATCAAATTGCTTGTTTTCCCCGCTCAATCATTACTGTCGTGGTGGAGAGAGTGTTAAAAAAACAAAAGCTTCTTCCCACTGGACCTACGCTGAGCGCTTGCCAAATGAGTATAGGCCTGAGGCCCCACTCTACTTGCACCGAGATACGCACAACGTTATGAAGGTCTCTTCCAAATAAAATGTACCGGTTTTATTTACGCTTTAAAAATTGCTACGCTGGGATCAAGGCTAACGCCAGAAACCAAGCGCAAAAATTGCGACAAGAAACATGCCAAGCTTGTCATAAAATGTGCGATGGGTATTGCATATAAAATTCCTTCAACTTGCAGTAAGGCATATATCGGCCAAACCGACGGATGCATCAGTGACCGCCTAGAAAAACCATGCCCTATCGATAAAACATCGAACTGGTTAGCACTTCTCGGTTAATTGTATAGAGGCATTGTGACTGCGATTGGGAAACCGAGCTGGAAAAGACAAATATAATTAAAAGAAGCAGAAATGTGACTTCAGGCAATGTTGCTCAGTCGTCTTTCATTAAAAACAGGGGCCAATGTGCATGAACGAGCCGTCGCTTTCTATGTATGATAACAAAAGTAATTTTTAATAACGTTTTTCTGATGTATGCGCACTGCCAAATGCCCGTGCTTTAATTTTTTTGTTTCTCGTTTCTTCAGTGTATGCATGTCTTGTATATTCTGGACCTGTTAGAAATAAACTCAGTTGTTAGTATAGTACCTGTTTCGTATGCCACCGTTCTCGTGTTCTTGGCGCTAAGCCTCACGTTAAGCATTCACAATTAGCAATTTTTGTATCTGGCGACGAAGTTTTCAGAATTTTATTTTTTAGTTCTTTGCTGATGAAATCGCTATTTTGTGTAGCTAGTTTTGCCGTCATGATTTTATATATAGATTGGCGTGCATCGTCTTATGAAATCTTTATTTCGTGTGTAGCTTTATTGCACGCAACTGAATCTACTTAGGTGTGCTTGGTTACTAGTTCCTGTGTTTTGCCTCGCTGAACATAGAATAAATATAGCGCTGAATCATAACGTTTTGAAACGAAGGGGACGCGTTGGTGAGAATAACGTGGCACGTTTGTGTGCATGTGCTAAGCTTGAATTCGATTGTGGAATAACATTTTACCGCCGTGCCTCAGCCCAGTCTAGGGAACAACCCATGCGTGTGGAGATGTTGGCATCGCTTGACCACAAAACTATATTTTAGTTACTGCTCTGAATAAAAGTTAGTTTATATATTTCCATTATATTTTCAATGTTTTGGCTCGCTGGCGATCTCCGTTGAACTAAGCGTGTTAAGCTACCCAGCATCAGTAGGCTGTCTAAATTCCTCACTCTGCACTCGCGTGTCGCGCATCTTTTACTCAAACTATGTTTACTCCTACATATTTTGCTCTTTCCCTTTTTACAGTCTTCTCAACGGTACGATGGCATTTGCTTGATAATATCGGGACTTGTTAATTGTTACCGTAACTCCAGTTCCGAAGCGGAAAAATATTATCAAGAAAGACTTAAAACAGAAAAAACTACCCCTCCTCTTCCAAAGACGTCTGCTCAAACAACGACACAACCTGGCCAAACCGACAAAAAGCGTGTTGCTAGGAGCCCAAAAAATCCCTCTCGTGATAACAAGAAGCTAAAAACCACTACGACACAAACCCCAGAGCCCAAAACAAATAAACCAAAGTGCAAGTCCAAGAGAAAGCAGAGCGGAACGCGCGGTTCAGAATGGTAGGTTGTGACATGCATACTACAAATAAACTCAATATATAAACTTGCTCTCTTTTTGACCCCACTTTTGCATTTTTTCAGTGTTATAATCTAAGTATCTTGTTTTTTTTCGTTCATTAACACAGTAGCATCTTCGAAAAAACATTGTTTAAGCTAAATTGTATAGTTTCTAAAACAAGTGACTAATGCTCTTGCACGTGTTCAACAAACTAACGACTACTTTTTATACTAAAAAAAAGCCTTTTTCACGGCGCTGACTGCAAAGTTGTCGCTGACCTAGAGTATTACTGAAAGGCGAGACACAGTCCGCCGAACTGTTGCATTATTGTGTGAACGATGTCAAATATATCGACGCATACGCAGCATAAAAAAATTAAGAAATAAGATATCGCAGCCCACACTTATGTAGAACTAAAGCTTATGTGTGCACAAACACTAAGCGATGTCATGTTACAGTTTTTAGAAGCCACGGGAACGAGCGAATATTAGGAGAAAACAAACGGACATTTTTTAGACGGTTGAGGGCTACTTTTGGGGCGAGAACAAAACAACTAAACACTACTAATCTCACTACATTAACCCAAACCTATTACGCTTTCGAACGTTCTTACGCTTTCGAAGTTTGGCCTTCGAAGGTTCTTCAGTTTCATAATTACTATCCCCAGCACGGCCAACTTTATATTTAGTCCTGCAAAAGAATTACTGCTGCTTTTCATGCCTGCCAAGTACCGTGCCATGGCATGCGACGGGAGGTACCAAACTTGAAGCTATCTTATCCCTTAGCTTTTAGGCTACTAACTTCATGAACGGATTTGCACGCTGCCTGGATAACATAGGTGAACTAAATGTGGAGAAATCAAATATTTCTCCAAGATGTACTTTCAATGAAAGATGAAAGAGTTAATCGGGAAATGAATTCCAAGCAATCCTATCACTTTTACACAAGCTGCATCTATTTTGTCATTGCAAAACCCTAGTAGATATGAAAGCTGTGGTCAGTAAATTCAGCGGAAGAGTTGATATGCATTTACCTACCTGAAAATTGTTGCACAACTTAGAACCAGAAGCAATATGCACGCACTTAACGCAGATTGTAAATACACGCAATAAATGTGTCCGCACGGGCTCGGTTTGCCGATACTTAATTTTGACGCCTAAATTGTCATACATTGGTACATATTAGTAGCAGTATTAGCATAAACACACTATATCTGACCGCGGATTCTTTGTTCCGTTCCATATCCGAAAATGCTCTCACTTCGTTTTTCTTAAAATCAATGTACGTGCTGCGAAGCCAATTTAAAGAAAACCTTTGGTGGTATATGGCAAAGGACACCAAGTGGCGAACATTCGGCAGTTTTAGCATCAAGGTGCCAATGCCAAAAATATGGTACCTGGATCCTATTGGTGCCATCAATTCCAGTATCATCTTATTGTCGTAACCACCACTGGCCGCGCCAAATGGCGGGATCCGCACTTCGATGTCATGTGTTGTGTTCATTCATGTGGTTCGACAACACCTGCGCAATACAAAAGAGGTACCTTATCTGGTTGAAATTTGTTATTCTTTTCCTAGGGAGCTAGACTTAATAACTGCTGCCACACTATGAATACACATTAGAGGACAAGGAAATCTTTACCTACAGACAATTTCGTTCCTCTGGTGTCCTATTAGGCCTTAATCGGTTTGCTAGCCGCTGGCAAAGCTCATGAAGTGCTGTACCTTGAAGCTGCGTAAAATCGCAACAATGGTGTGCTGGGATTGGTGAGGTGATCAAGGGAACAAAGCCGCCTCAAAAATTTGAGTATCCAAAACGTATTTACACTGCCTTGGGTGTAAAATTCACCAGTTCTCGTTTTTTGCGTTTCCTGTGTTGCCGTATTGTTGCCGACGTCCATGGGGCGCACGCCCACTTCAGAAGAGCGTCACACCATAATATGTGGTTATAAGAAACGGCGGTATTCAACAAGATTTCTTCGCGTTACGAAGTAGTTCGATATAACCGAATCCCATTATAACGAGCTTCAGCATCAGATTCTACACAAACAATGCGAACAGTTCATTGAAAACGCGATAACAAACAAAGACGATCCAACTCACCATTTAGAGCAATCTACTCCACAAGAACTTCGTTGCAGAGAAATGTACACCGATTTGCAGTAAGTATTCATTTTCGCCTGAACACTGCGTTTAGCACCATCAATGAGAATAGCATTCTCGACACACGACACCATTTGAACGAAATCTAGTCCACTTTGCCGTATTTCGGCCTACTATCTAGGCAGTACATAGGTAGCAGAAAATCCGTCTTGCAACGTCGTGCGAGGGCGGTCGTCTTTGACGGTGGCTCGCCGGTGGCACCGGCACCAGACTCCTTCACGTCAGTAACATACAGCTGCTGAATTGGAGTGCCGTAAGGGGAGGCTGGCAAAGGTTGCTCCCGCTGCTGCGTTTCACGGAACCACCGTCTGGCAGCGCGACGTCTCGGAGGCTAGGCGCAGCCACCGGAGAAGCTCGATCGTTGGCGTGAGTTTGGTGAGCGATCGCGCGTGCGCTCATGGTTCGATGTATCCAATGTTTAGTTTCCTGTAAAACATACATTTTACATGCATAATTACAAAATCACTTTGATGTTCCTTATAAATCCGAATTCGCTCTATCAGAGTTCGTTCGGTTTGCCTGTAATGTCTGCCACAGTTTTGAACCCTGTGAATACGTAGAGGACAGCGGCTGTGTGTTGACATTGACGACGACGATTCTTCAATAGATCACTCAGCAGCCACGGGCAATCTCCCTCTGGGAGTACGCGCCGGCACAATGTCGCCATAAAGAAACCGGAAGAATAGCCCGAAGTATAAAAGTAACGGAAGGAAGAAGAGGGTGGGTGACGAAAGAGGGTGGAATCGAAGGAGGCATGGTTTTTTAGGGCTACCTGCAGGATGCGGTAGCCGTGGTCTCCGAGACCATGGTTGTGAATTGTCTACTAGAACCTTGTCCACTATGAGGCCGGGGGAGTTGCGAGCCCCTGTAACCGCAGCTAGGAAGGGGCCTATAAACACGAACCGATCTGCTCGCCGTGGGAGGTGACGAGCCCTTGTAACACAAGTCATAGGGGTATATGCGGTACAGTTCGTTTTATCGTGCCATGCTGGAGCATGGGTACACACAATGAGGCCGGGGGTGTAGCGAACCTCTGTAACCAGACCATGGAAGGGGCCTTTAACGCGAGCTGGTCTGCTGACCGAGGGAACTTGATGAGCCCCTGTAACCTTCAGTCCTGGGGGAGAGAGTGCGGAGCCACTGGGAGTTCCTCAGAGGATCCCGTGTATTTCGAAAGATGGTATTTGTGGAGCAACTATGAATCTCTTGGATAGGGGAATAGCGATCCCCTGTAATCCAGTGTGGCAGGAGGCCAAAGGCTGGGGGTGGTAACGCGCCTCTGTAATCCACCGAGAGAGGAAGCCAGCGGGGAAATCTTGCGAAGTAACCACTGCGCTCAAGCGGTACAGTTCGCACGTAGTGTTGGCGTACCATTGCTGAAGCAATGGGTAAACCACTACCGAGCCGGGGGCGTGCACACCGCTGTAACCATAGCTTGGGGCTCGTTCGGTTGAACTTGCGAACTGGTCTGCAGGCCGGGGGTTGTGACAAACCCTTGTAACCTAATGTCATAAGGGCCAGAGCTTGGAAGTACGGTAATTCCACAGGACCTCCTCGGGGAATCGGGGAGGCCGCACAACTCCTGCCCAGGGAGCGTGCAAAACGGCCGCCACAGCGGAGGTTCCTGGTCAACTGGAATCAGGTCCTACGCGGAGGTCGGGCGGTCGGGTGTGATCCCGGCACTTGGCAATGCGGTTGAAGTAGGAAGGCGTGTCGAGATCGATCAACTATGACTTTCCTTGGCCGGGGGAAGTAACGCAGCCATTTAATCCAGCGTGAGAGGAGGCCGGCGATTCAAGTTGCGAAGTAGCAACTGATGCCGGCGTGCAGTCGTTTGTAGTTGGCAGTACCGATTGTTAGTCGGGAACCACTACGGGCCGGGGGACTGGCGACCCTTGTAACCACAAGCTTGGCGGGGCCACAGACCTGATCGCAACAAGTCCAGGGGAGTGACAGACCCCTGTAACCTAACGTCAATGGGGGCTAGATGTTGTACAATGCGTATGGGGCCCATGTTAAAAAATAAATGTTCCCAAAAAGAATTTAACAAAATAAATAAAAACGCGAACAAACCTGCACCAGCTGAGCTATGAGTAGGTTGGCTCATAGCTCAGCTGGTGCAGGTTGGCTTAAGCCAATTAGAAAAATAAATGAGGTGGGAGCCAAGGCTCCAAACGTTTTGATAGAAAAGCCAATCAAGAAAAAAAAGAGGCTCTTGCTTCGGTCGGCAGAAGACAACACAACCCACGATTGTCACATTTTATTCTTCCAGAATATAGTAAAGGCGGCTCTTGCAGAGTTCATAATCAAGCTACCCCCCATTAGTCGCCCCCCTCCCAAACCCAACAGCTCCCCGCCCACGCAAATGCCCGCTGCCCGGGTCACCACCAGCGCCCGGAGAGGCCCCACACCTCGGCAGCACTACCACCATTCCCACAACCCCCCAGAACTGCTATCACGACTCGATAGACCCCTCTACAATATCACTCAACAGTCCACACACCGACCTACCACACACCACAGCCATTCGCCCACGAAGGTCCCCATCAGCACCGAGTACCCGCACAAAGTCCCGCTTTCACTGCAGTTCACCATAGCAACGTCCACAACACGTTCATCAGTCCGCTCCCCCGCAGTGCATGAGGAGGGGGCACCAATCCACATTGCAACGTTGAAGTCTACAGACCCACCACACAACCTGCAACGGCCAATCAGGCCCCGGGCAAAGGTCCCCATCGCCACGAAGTCCCCGCACAAAGTCCCGCTCTAAAGCGAGATCACTACAGTTCATCTAAGCACTGTCCACAGCCCTCTCAACAGTTCCACTCCGTCGCACTGTCACCTCGTCACCCAAGCCGCAGGGATGTACTACCACGAGCTACTTGGTGTGCAGCACGGGGAAAACGAGGAAAGGTGAGGTTAGTACACCGACCGGGGAAACTCTCCTGGCTTAGTAACGGCTAGTAGGCCCGGACCGATCTCCTCTGGCATATGCAAGGCAATGCCCAAAGTCTCTTGTTCCTATGAGCCAAAGAGGAGGGAATGAGGAGGACATAAGAATAGGTCCTTACCTGCCGAAGGGATCTTGCGAACGGGCCGTTGAGGCACCGTGCACATACAAACTTCCGGTGACCAGAGACCGTGAAAAGCAGCTGTTGCAAGTACCCGTGTATAGTGGAAAGCTTAGCTGGTGATTCGTCAGTACCTGGTGCGGGGCCGTCCATCGAGGACGTTAGTACGCATCGGCCGCGGAGCTGGGGGTCGGGGGGAGGCCCGGCCGTCGCCACCAAATAGGGTACTTGCTGTCTCCGACGGTTGAGGCCCAGTTATCGGACCCTATGGGTGAGCAGTTATCGGACCCTATTGGATTGGGAACAGGTGGGAGTAAGGGTTAATGGAGAATACCTCAGTAACCTCAGATTTGCTGATGACGTTGCCTTGCTAAGTAACTCGGGGGATGAATTGCAAAGTATGCTTTCCGCACTGGACGAACCCAGTAGAATCGTGGGCCTGAAAATTAATATGCAGAAAACTAAAGTAATGATCAATAACCTCGGGACAGCACAGCGGTTTGAGATAGGTGGCGAGGCAGTGGAAGTGGTACGCGAATATATCTAATTAAGCCAAGTTGTGACCCCAGATCCCAACCATGAGATAGAGATAATTAGAAAGATCAGAATGAGGTGGGGTGCATATGGCAGACATTCTCGGATAATTAATAGCAGCCTACCATTGTCGCTGAAGAAGAAAGTGTATGACAGCTGCATCTTACCGGTACTCACTTGCGGGGCAGAAACTTGGAGGCTAACTAAGAGGGTTCAACTTAGATTGAGAACGGCTCAGCGGGCAATGGAGCTGAAAATGATAGGTGTAACATTAAGGTACAAGAAGAGAGCGGAGTGGGTCAGGGAACAAACACGTGTTAAGGACATATTAGTAGAGATTAAGAAGAAGAAATGGACGTGGGCAGGGCATGTAATGCGAAGGCAAGATAACCGCTGGTCATTACGGGTAACAGAGTGGATCCCTAAAGAAGGCAAGCGTTGCAGGGGGCGGCAGAAAGTTAGATGGGCAGATGAGATCAAGAAGTTTGCGGGGATAAATTGGTCACAGTTGGCACAGGACCGAGGTAATTGGAGAATAATGGGAGAAGCCTTTGCCCTGCAGTGGGCGTAGATAGGCTGGTGATGATGATGATGATGATGATGGGCGAGCGGTTACCCGTGGCAGGACCGCACATTTGACAATTTGCACTGTCTGATGCTCTCGCTGAGCAATCAGTCTCTAAAAAGAGTCAGACAACTGGATTGGAGCAAAATTGCTCCCCCCATTCCCATCCTTCTTCCCATAACGCATCCTGGTGCCTAAGTTCCCGTTCTCAGCAACCCACTCCATCCGGCTTCTTCCTAGGGGGAACAAGGGGGGTCCGCCCGGGCCCGTCCCCCTGGCGGCGGGTCGCGATATAGCTTTTTCTCGATAATTTCTCCCCACCTTCGGGTGGACAAAATTCTCTTTGCGATTGGCCTGTTTTGGTACTGTTGCAATTGAGTATAACCGGTTACACTTCTGTGGTACCGGGGAGCTATGAAAGCTCCATTTACTCGATGTGCATTCAATCGCCGGCTTCGACTGTGAGCCGTTGGGTCCCGTGCCGATGTACCAACAACCGCCGAGAACCACGACTGTTTCAACGCATCAGCATAGTGTGCGCCGTACCATGTGAGACGTTTTATCTATCACGGGCAGGTTTATAGACCGTTGTGCGAACTGTAGACATAATATTTACGTTTTCGAAGAGCTTTGTGTCTTTAGGATAGTCTATTATTGCATTCTGCTTGTCGCTGTAACGTCCGCCTTGTTATTTGTCTCGTCTAGATAAATGTTTGTATCTGTATACTACGCACTTCTCAAGTGGCTGTCTCATTTGTTCGACGCGGGTTCCAAGGACTGGCCACCAATTCTCTCACAACCGACGTCCGAGAGAGGACCTATTCTCTATCTGGAATATAGAAAAAGCTAGAATTCGGCATCAGCGGAGAACATTCTATACGTAGAGATTGAGCAGTAAATGACCGTCGCAAGTAAGCTGGAACTGTTCAGCTAAGATGGGGAGCGTGACGGAGCTGGAAAGACTAGTTGTCATTGAACGCGACCATTGCTTGAGAGGTCTCGAACTACGCTCGTGGTTTTCCTGTTAGGCAAATGCGTAGGCTGCATCACTTGATATGAGGGATTATGTTTAGAAGAGGAACACTTTGGGGCACAAACAGCTCTTCGTAGCAGTGAAGAACTTGTACACCCCGGCGTAGTTCCAGGCCAGCACCTCCCATGATGGAAAACCTTGTGAATGAATCCTCAGTCCCGCACATGTATAGCACATGACCAGGGCGGGCTCTCAGGCCAGCGATACGGCAGAGGGTGCGAGGAACCTCTGGGGTCGAACAACCGATTTCAGGAACATAAAATTGGCATCGTTTATTGCGCCAGCATAAGCTAGTCATGGAAGCCTAACTGGGGTATTTGAGGGAATCTCGAACATAAATTTGGATAACGGGAATTGGGCGAGATTAAAAACAGCAGAAGGCTTGGATGGTTGGAAACAGCGCATTAAAACGGGATCACAAAGAAAAGAACCGGACAGGACGAGCGCTAACTATCAACTGAGGTTTATTGAAAAAGAAGAAACATTTATACATAAAAAGTTCAAAACGGCGCAAGTGCAAAGGTGAGAATCTCACTCAAACGCTGAAAGAAGGCTTGGAGTTGAGTTCAGGGAATCTAATATGGTACCCACAGTCTTAACAAAAGGAGCACAGGGTGGCATTTTTGAGACACGGAGAGATATCAGGAAGCGTGGAAAATTTTTTAACATTAGCAAAAGAATCCCAGTGGTCCAAGTGTATGCACCCGCATTTAGCTACGGGAATGAAACATGAACTGTATCTACGACGACGTTGAATCACAATAGATAAGGGAATAGCATGCGCAAAAAGCACGAATACGAATTAACGAAGAATGCTTGGTTCATTTGAGGTTTCTGGAAGAGGTAGTTTTGTTGTTTGAGTCTGAAGAGCACCAGCAGAGAATGCGTCCGGTACTGAAATCCGACAGCTCGACTGTAGCGCCATAGGTAAACATGACTCAGTTTATTCTCATAATAAATAAATCACGCGGATAACAGTAGCCCAGAACAACTACAAGATACAACTACCTTAAAATGTTTCGCAGCGCTGTTCCAAACCGCAACCAATCTGAATCATAAAAGGTATAGCCTGGGTTCACTCGCCAAATACTTCAAAATCATAAATCGTAAGCGAACTACATCCCTCAAAAGAAAAGTAAACAACCATTGCGCTCTGCGCTGATTACATCTTGGATGGAAACATGGTGTCTTACTAAGCAACAGGAAAAAAAACTTACGTCTACTCAATCAACCCTAAACCGAGGGATTGGGTGGATTGCTTAAAAAGCAGAAAAAACCTCCCATATCAAATAGTCTACTAGAGAAGAAAGTATCGTTGGTAAAATTAAATACATAGGTAAACTTGGTCTGGGAATGCTAGAGATGAGAAAATCGATGGCCACCAGCGTTACAGAATGGCTACCGAGAAACAGGACAAGAAGAAGTAAATAAAATTCGGAAAGAAATAAAATTCGGAGGCAAGGAATGGTCTCAGACAGAGCAGGGCAGAATCATTTGGAAGTCAGCGGAAGCAACCTTCGACCTGCAGGGAACTCGATGATGATGATGATAGGAATTTTCTCGATCCAGAAATAAAGATGATACTAGTGTGAACCCAACGTATGGCGCTGTTTACATGGACGAGGTTAAATAAATCTGTGATGACGCCATAAACCAAGTAGCGCAAAGGGACTGACATATGAAAAAAAATTATTTGAGTTGTTGCTCCTGGGCGACATTGGGCGTCAAAAGGTTCCAGCTGCTATCACCTCCTTGGTCGTGGTAAGCTGTAGGTGCATCAAAAACAAAATTTGAGAATTTACGGCATTTTGCAGACGGGCCATCTATCAATAGGTATAGGTACGGAGTCATAGCTAGATGAAAATATTACAAGCAATGATGTGCATTCAGAACACCTTACATACGAAGGACAATTTAAAAGATCGGAACAGTCAGGGAGCGGGCGATTTTATCTTGGTGGAACTAAGTATTCCAAAATGCAAATGTGTTAACCGGACCGATTCCTTAAAGGATGTGTGGTGCAAACTCCGACTTCTACACGGTAAATCGTTGCACGTGTCTTCTTTTTATCAGCCCCTTCTGGATCTTCAGTATCTAGACCGAAAAATTGAAACCAATAAAGCAGACTACCTGCAATAGCTGTTGACATTAATCTTCCCGACATAAATTGTAACAAGCAGCCTTCTTTCCCTCTACTAATCGGTAGGATAAATGTCGAAATTACACATGTCGGTAATTTGTTCGCATTATTGAGACAGTTATCGAACCCAGTAGACGGAATCGTGCTGTTGTCCTATGTTTACAAATAAACCAGATAAGGTTCAGTCCACATAAATATAACCACGAATTCGCCACCATCAAGCATTTATTTTTGAAACGAAAGTAGATTATGTACACAATAATAGAACTGGAAATCGACATGTCCACAATTAAAAAAAGCGAGTAGTATTGAAATGAACTGCGATCTTCAGGAGTATTGTGCCGATTTTGAGAAAAAAATGTCTGTGCTTTCCTATAAAAAAGCTTTTATAGAGTTTTGAAATCCTGAACTTCACGACCGTTAGGTCTTACCTTAATCGCTAACCAAAAACAATGGGAGAATACCATGGTTTACGTATAAAAACTGCACTTCTCGATCAAAAAGATAAGGTTTACAACACGTTTAAGTGCGCTGACGCAACACCAATCTTCATATAATGAAGACAATAACAAATGATCTGAAGAGTACAATAGGGTCCCTTTGGTTCTTTTCAAAGCGGAATTAAGCAAAATCCTAAACATTTGGGAAACATGCCAAATGTAACCAAAAGGTCGAATGTTTTCCCTCTAATTGAAGGCTGTGTTTTCCACTGTTCAAACACGAATAGACGCACATGAGTGGTATTTAGTGGACGACGTGCCTGGCATGAATGGCATTATCTTAAATGCAAGTGATATAGAAAGCTTACATCAGGGTCTAAGCACTTCGAAAGCTAGTGGGCCGGATGGTTTGCCAAAAGCTTTATTAACACCTTGCGGGAATATACCATCGGAATACTACAACTAATATTGGAAAATTAGCATCTGTAGTACCAATTGACGAATCAGTGCCGGGAAAGGTCGTCGCCAAGTATCGGCCAGCTCCCTTGGCGGTGTCTGTTGTGAAATTCTTAGCACGCCGTATACACGCCCTTAGGCCGTGTTCAGACTGCTGCCGCAACTGTCGTAATAACTTCAAAGACTAACATTTCAACTCTCAGCCAACCGAACTGCGTGAGACGACGTTTTTTTACGTCCATAGATCCTGATATGGCTGTTGCGTCTGTAGTCTCAACGTAGCCTTAATAAAACAAAGGAATCAGAGTTGCGAGTTGAGCCCGCCGCCGCCCCCCCCCCCCCAGACGTGGTTTCAGCAGACGCTTCTGAACTGTCACCCACTTAAAAGAGTGTTCTCATGATGTTGCAAAGGTATGAGATAACCGCGCAGGTGTTCATAGTTAACTTTCTGAAAAAAAAGGCAGATTTGGTCCCTTACCATTCATCGGTGCCAAACTGCAACCTTATAATATAAACGTTCAATTCATCAACGGGGTTTTGGGGTACCTAAAGTCAACAGTATATTCTTGTCAACAGCAGAGGTTATTTGAGTACTCCGATTATTGTATGGTAAGTGCGGCGCTCCTATTTTTGTTAGACCCCGAAGTGCCCGCGCAACCTGTTCTAAATCTCACTATCTGTCGCAACACCTAAAGTAACATAGCCATGCAGTTTACGAACCGGGCAAAATTACGAAATATGGTAAAGGGGTTTATGCACACAAATCGGCAACCTATGCATCAGAGCCTAATCAAAATCTAGACATGAAGCCTCCCTTCCTCTAGAGTGGCGACTACCCAACTTTCAAGGTTGCGTTTAGTGGCGCTCAATCCGCTTTGTTTGTCGGCGGGCCGTTTATTCCGAGGAAGCTTTTTCTATGCATGCGCTTACCACATGCGTTAGACCACTGCTTTGGTTACCGAATATCGAAGCCAGTACAAGGAAACAAGTGTAAGCAAAGCTTACCGCCTTGTTTCGAAAGCAATTTATCCTTCATGCCTTAACAGATTTTGTTGGTTGCGGAAGCTGTTGTTAGACGACGAATAGCTTCTCACCCATTGGCGAGAGAAGCCCAATGCGTGGGTTGGCGGCTGGCGGCAGCGAGTGGAGCGACGGACGGCGCGCGTCGGCGCTCGTACGTGTTTTGGTTAGGGAGGGGCAACGGACGTATTTTGCTAGACGGAGTAGGAGGAAACAAGGAGGGACGCCAGTAACGTGACCGACTCGAATGTGACCAACCCTAAAGTGACAGACTCCGCCGCCGACTCTAGTGTGACTGCATCATTGGCTTCGGCCGTTTCGAAATACGACCAACTCGTGGAGCAGCTAGACCGGCTCTTCGCCGCGTCTACAAACACGCTTGTTGAACGACACGAGTTCACAAGCCGTCGTCAATTACAGGGGGAAAGTTTTTTAGAATACGTGACCGTTCTAAAAGAGAAAGCCCTACGTTGCAAGTTCGGTCTGACGTACGCGGAGCGCGTACGAGATCAAATTATACATGAAACGTCTGACCACCAAGTTAGAGAAAAGCTTCTCGCGCATGGTGAAAAGTTGTCTTTGGATAAAGCTGAAGAGATTGGTCGGAGTTTTGAGTCGTTGTCGTTGGCGAATCAAGCCTTCGGTTCGCATCATCATCAAGTACAAGTGGTAGGACGGTGCGGAGAAGATGGCGTCGCAGAAGATGGCAGTCGGGGAAGCCGGCGCGCTCAAGCTGGCGGCGTGGAGAATCAAGATGGCATGGGCCGCCGGAGAAGCCGCGCGCTCAAGATGGCGGCAAAGGAATTCAAGTAGGCCTGGCAAGCCGGGGAGGCCGTCACGTCATTCCATCGGGTTCTGTAAGACAAGATTGTGGCCCCCAAGATGGACGTTTCTATTCGCATTCAGCTGAATAGTTTCGCGGTACAGTCCAACCGAAGAAGTGTGCAGGCAAGCTTCAGTTGTGCGAACGATGCGGAAATAAATGTCATGATTCAGCATTTCAAAATTGTCCAGCCCGAAATCGGCGCTGCAACTCTTGTAACAAGTGGGGACATTTCGCGTCGATGTGCCGCAAGCCGGCACGAGTGCATCGAGTTTCTTCGAAGGAAGCTACGGGCTCCGCTGTGGCACCGGAACTTGTAGAGCATCCAACATCCACGGAGATCAACTCATATTCGAGATATTCCGTCTTAAAAGTCACCACTTCTTCGAGGAAGGACTTAGTCGTCCAAGCGGAAGTCAGCGTCAACAATCCTTCGAGAAAGGACTTAGTCGTACAAGCCGAAGTCAGCGGAGTGACCATGCAACTCTTGGTCGATACCGGAGCATCCGTGTTGTTGATAACTTCCGAAGATTTCAAGAGTCATTTCAGTAAACAACATGCCTTGTCGAAGGCCTCCGTCGACTTGTGGAATTTTTCCAAGCAGCGTATCGGCATCCGCGGCTCATTCCAAGCTCCTGTTCAAGTCCTGCAACGGTCTTGCTCCGTCACATTCTACGTCGCAGACAAAGGGACATCGCTTTTGGAACTCAACGCCATCCAGCAATTGGGTATTCAGATCGACGGTGCGTCTCTTACGTGTCGACTAGCATCGGTGTGTGCAGTGCAGTGTTCCGTGAACGTGCCCCCAGGTTTCGAACATCTCTTCAACGGCGAGTTGGGTCTTGTCAAATACGCCTCGCATAAGATCCAACGGCGGCCAGATGTGACTCCAGTTGCATCTAAGCTACGACGATTGCCTCTTGCTCTCCGTGATCCGGTATCCAGCGAGCTGCGACGCCTCGAGGACAATGATGTAATTGAACGTGTCGACGCCTCGGAGTGGGTTTCGCCACTCGTCGTCCTCCGGAAAAAGAATGGTGACATTCGGCTGTGTGTGGACCTCCGGGAACCGAATAAGGCAATTATCATTGATGGGTATCCTTTGACGCATGTCGAGGGGCTGTTGCAGATGTTTCATGGGGCTGTTTGTTTTTCTAAGCTCGACTTAGCGTCGGCTTATCATCAGTTGTTGCTGGAAGAGGGAAGTAGGGATTTAACTACTTTCGTGACACATGAAGGCTTATTCAGGTTCAAGAGGGTGGTGTGGCTTCGGCGCCTCTGGTCTTTCAAAGAATGATGTCCCAGATCTTGAAGAATTGTAAAAATGTCGTTTGCTATCTTGATGATATTCTTGTGTAGAGAAAGACTCAGTCTGAGCATAACACGAGCTTGGTTGAAGTCTTAACATGTATAGCCACCAGTGGCATAAAGTTAAACGACAAATGTCTTTTTTCGGTCAAAGAACTTGACTTTTTGGGTCACAGGATTTCGGCTGAGGGCATCTCACCTTTGGAAAGCACAGTAAAAGGTATAGTACATGCTCTGGCTCCTACGGACATAAAGTCACTGCAATCATTTTTAGGTCTTGCAGGATACTATGCAGAGTTCATAAAGAACTATGCAGAGATAGTTGAACCACTGCGCCTTATGCTCAGGAAGGGTCAGACGTTTTGTTGGTCTGATGATGCTCAGCGCAGTTTTGATCAGTTGAAAGCATGCCTCACTTGTTCTCCTGTCATGAAAGTCTTTATTCCTGACTTGCCTGTAGTAGTTACTACCGACGCATCTGATATGGGAATTGGCGCGGTACTACAGCAGCAGTATGGTTCTTGGCTTGAAACCGTAGCCTTTGCGTCTAGAACTTTGTCGGAGACTGAGAGAAAATACTCTGTGGGAGAACGCGAAGCGCTAGCTTGTTTGTTCGTGTTTGAGAAGTGGCACATTTTTCTTTGGGGTAGACGGTTCACGCTTAGGACTGACATCAGGCTGTAGTTGCTTTGTTAGCCGCAGGAGATGCAGGTCGGAGACCTTTAAGGATTTCAAGGTAGTCGGCGCGTCTGCTGTATTACAATTTTGACATCGAGTACTGCAAAGGATCAGAAAATCTGGCGCCTGATTCTCTATCGAGATTACCCATTCAGACCGGTCAAGAAGTTGTTAAAGAGGAAGAGATAGTGTCACTAGTAACATCAGTAGTCGATAAAGAAACCGTGCAGCTGACAACGAACGCAGATGTGACGTTGCAGAAGGTAGTAGAGTATGTGTCTAAGGGTTGGCCAGATAAGAACAAAGTACACAGTGAATTAACAGCTTATTTTCATGTTAAGGATGAACTTTCTGTGGTGAACGGTTTACTCATGCGTGATGACCGTGTAGTTATTCCTTGTGTACTTGCACCTACGTTCCTCCAGCTAGCACATGAAAATCATCAAGGAATAGTACGTACGAAACAACTTCTCCGGGAACGTTACTGGGAACGTTACTGGTGGCCTCAAATTGATCGTAATGTTGAAGAAGATATAAAGCATTGTCGCGGTTGCCAGCTGGCAGACAAGTCTGCTAAGCCTCATGTAGCTCCGTTGCAGCCAGTGGAATGGCCTGAGGGGCCATGGCAGAAGTTGGGAATGGACATCGTCGGTCCGTTAGATATGTCGTACCCCCCATTTTTTGTTACACCAGTCGATTACTACTCTAAGTGGCCTGAGGTTATGGGCACAAATTCCATTTCAACTGAGGATGTCATTAAGTTGTTGGACTTGTCTTTCAGTCGGGAAGGGCTCCCTGAGGTTTTAGTGACAGATAATGTACGCCAGTTTGTCTCCAAACAAATGCAAGAGTATCTAAAGGAGAAAGGTATCCGCCACGTGTTCTCGTCAAATTATTACCGTCAGGCTAACGGCCAGATTGAACGGTTTAACAGGGTTCTCAAAGAACATTCACAGGTAGCCAGACTTGAAGTCAAGGATGCTTCGAAAAGCATTACACAATTTCTTGGGTCGTATAGGGTCACACCACATTCTGTGACAGGTCTTTGTCCAGCTTTTTTGCTGCATGGACGTCAGCCTCGTTCCAAAGTGGATATTAGCAACTTCAGGATACGTAAAAAGGCAGCAGAATCGAACAATTTCCTGCCTCATGTTCGGAATCAGGTCTTCTCGAAGCAGCATAAAGCTAAACTTTACTTTGACAGAAGGAAAGGTGCGCAGAAGACCCACATAAAGGTGGGAGATGTCGTGAATTATAGGAAGCCGTTGACAGTGCAGGCTCAGGTTGCACCTTTCACTTTCAAGCTCAGTGATGGAAAGATCTGGAACGCTTCAAAACTCACAGTCATTCCGAAAGGAATTGAGGTTGGCTGGGCACCTTATTCCTTTGAAAATGTTGAACTCTCTTCGAGGCATGAAGAGTTTTTGTACTCTTCGCTTACTTGGACATTTGTGCCAGTCAGTTCCCTAGTCTACCGTTGACAGATGGGGCAAACCCCAGGGTCCAGACAGACTCTGATCTGTCAGAGCTTCCTTCCAGTGTGAGGTCTGGATCCGTTGTTCCTATGGAAACGGTAGAATGTCAGGAAGAAAATAGTGAGCAAACAGATCCAAATAACCATGTAGACAACACATGGGAAAATGAGGGGGCGTCTGGGTAGTCAGATAACTCAAGTTCAACGTCTAGGCGTCCGCGCCATAAGACTAAGCAGCCTCAGTGGCTTCGCGACTATGTGCGGTAGGGGGTAGACGTAGGGTTCTTGCCTTGTGTCGTGTTGGACGTGTCATGTCTTGTGTTGGGTCGCATATCACCATTGAAAGTTTTTTTGGACGGTTTTTCTTAATGGGTCTTAAAAAAATGTCGTACTCTGTTGCGTGTCGTGTGTGCAACTTACAGGAGTGTGCGCGACTCCGCTATTCATACTTCCACTTCTCCTGCGCAAGTGATAGTGCTTTTGAGGGACTATGTAGGACTGTCGTGTGCGACTGAGTGCTTTTGTGTGGTGGATCAAGTGTAAGGACGATGCAGACATTCGTTAAAGCACGGGGAATGATGTGGAGTATGTATTTCACAGAGTGGGCGAACTTCATTTGCACGGGGAGATGATGTGGTGATGTGGCGCCCTCTGATGGATCGCCCGCGCACTGTGTACGGTTGTGTTGTATTAGTATGTAACTTGATGTCGTTATGTCGTTGCGGTGGGACGCACGTGAGGGGAATGATCCAATCACATGCGTATGCGTGTCCGGTGGTGCCGTCATAAATGTGGAATAAATCATTCTTTGTCTGGGGTTGTAACAGCGAGGTCGCACTCCTTCTTGTGGGCTTCTGCGTGGGCCGGCGCGGTGCGCCTTCGCTCCCGTCGCTGCCGAGGCCGCTCGACGTCGCCCACGACACAACGGGGCGCTGTCAAAACAGCACACGACGAAAGGGCACGCGACAGAAGAGCACCGACATAACAGCACGGCGTCAAAAGGGCACCCGACAAAACAGCACGCGACAAAACAGCACGGCGTCAAAAGCGCACGCGACGGAACAGCACGTTGACAAAACAGCACAGCGTCAAAACAGCACAGCGACAGAACGGCACGATTTTATGGAACGCCTAAATGGGCAAATATTTTGATTTTAACGTGGGTAAAAACACTTTAGTGGGCGCAAACTGCTCTCTCTGAGGTTCTCTTCACGTTTCGTTACTCTTTCTCGGGAAAAATACTACGGCTTTAATTATTACAGCATGTGGGATATCCAAAATGAAAGAAGCAAAAGCCAGGGACGACATTTGGTAAGACTTTTGTTCCTTTTTAGGTAGCCCTACAATTTTTGTGATAATAATAATAATAATATTAATAATAATAATATTATTAATAATAATAAGAAGAAGAATAATTTTATTGCGATACTATTGTTCCTAATTGCTTCGTCACTTCTGTACTTCATCTGTACAGCACTCTGAAGCCTGTGTTTCCGGTGTTCCCGCGCCTTAAGATGGAGGGAAAGCCAGGGATGCCTTATCAGTGAACTTCGATCGCCCCCGCCGCGAGCTCGACATGTAGGTGGCGACAGCGTCGCGCTGCCAGTGTGGATGCTCCGCTGAGCGGCCCGTAAGAATGCACACTATGGGCGCGCTTCGTGCCTTTTTCTTGCCGTATGTGCGCACGACAGGTGCAAACAAGAGTGGTATGCTGTGGTTCGGTTACTCAACGTTCAATGTATAGCATGGGAGCGGCAGTCAGTTTTAATTATTACGCCAAAAAACGCGACGACCCATCGGGAATCTCAGAATGGCCGTAATTGTGACAATAAACTTATACGCTGTGGCTCGTAGCAAGCTCGATCTTTCCAGACTATGGCTTTGAGCCTTCAATAAAAGCATAAATAGAAACAAATCAGGAAGCCTCGATCTCTGAACTTCAGTTTACAACGGCAATCTCAATCGCTTTCACTGGTAGCATGACGCATTCTTGCATTTGTGGGATGCTCTGAAATGGTAACACTACTTAACTCCCCCGAAATTCCTTCTAAGAGCTTACGATATTTTTTGTGTGTTCAAAAGGCAACATAAAATTACTGAATTTTGATCAGCGCAGAGATATAAATGTAACCGCTCTAACGGGTCTTTTAAATGAAATTTTAGCGACTCTGAATGAAGGTTTCATGAATAACGGTTTCGGATCACCTATTTACGGCTTTCGTCGCAAGTGAACTTGCGAATTGAATTGTCAACGCACGCAGTACAATCAACATATCATGTTTAGCTAGGTTTTCGCAAAGTGACAAGCAGGCTTACAGTGTGCAAACCAAGCTTCTGGGACCTCACAGTGAGCACAAATTTTCTGTGACGGCTGCTCTGTTGAAGATTTGCGTTCTTTTAGAATCTAACAGGTGCCTGCAACAGCGAGATGTGTTTGCATTCTTGCGTATAAGGTCGCTTACGAACCCTAAAGACGGCAATAAATGAAGTTGCACTGTTGCAGATGTAGTAAAACATTTCCTTTTTATTTATCGTTGCAAATCAGCGTAACGGGTTCCCGGTAACTACTTTGTTTTGTAAACTGAATATCGCCTTTGTCTTGGCATTTAATTCTTGAGGATTGGTAAAAAATTAAATTCTGCGCATTTCATTTTTTTTCGGGAAGGGGGAGGGGGGGGGGTCCTGCCAACGTTGCAAGAGCAGCGAGAAGATAACGCATGTAACGCGCGCGAAAAGCCAAACTATGGTTATCAGTATTATTTACAATCGAAACTACACTAGGCGTCGTGTTCTGTAGCGGTGAAAAAGCAGTACACGTATTTTCCAAAATGTATAACCCCCCTTTGGTCCGAGATTGTCCAGAAATTGTGGGCTGCCTTTTTCAAAGTTGTATTGAAAGCAAGCATAAAAAAAAAAACAGAGAGTCATGGCACACACCCCACACACATGTGGGCAACAACGTGCATTATATATTACGCGTTTTCTCCTCTTTATTTAAACTTAGGTCTACCTTAAGAGGTTAAGACGTGACCAAATTAGGCATTTGGTTATGCTGAGTGAGACACGTTTCTGGACAAGGTGATTCATGCCGGATTTGAAAATGATATATATGAAAATGACACACAAAATGCCACGTGACTGACGCAAACTCACAACTGCTTAATTTTACCGAAAAATCCCCCCTAAATACTCTTGCGCATCCATAGAAACGTATTTTAAATAATACGTAAAATTAGCAACTCGATACAGTTGAATAAGTGTTTATTCCTCCTCCTGAGTATAACCAACGACGGTCCAAAAATGGTATTGATTTTAGAAAAGGTGCGGGAAGGACACGATCACACAGACGCTTGCGGGTGTAAAATACGTGTCCGGTAATGTATGGGCGATAGCGCACGGGTCGTGTGCACTGTAAATGTTTTTGTTTGTTTCTTCTTTCTATAAGGACACAGCGCAGTTTTACAAGGGTGTGGAATTTGCACGCGTATGCACAGGTCTTGTCGCTTCTTACCCGTTTCGCGTACTAAACTTTTATCCTTTAAATAATCGCCATGCCACCTTCAAAAAGAACCCTTCGACGTTCCCGAAACGGCAGACGACTGCACTCAACAATAAGGAAAGTGCAATGTGTGGAAGCAATGTTTATAACACGTTTCGCACTCAAGCGGTGACCACAACGAAGATGTTTCGTGGAATTAAGCCAGCGCATAAACCCGCAACGGCCGCTGATTATTGCGTTTCTAGAGGAAACGAGCACGCAGAGGTTACTATGTCATTGCTTACTGCCAAACGAGCACACATATTGGTTGTTTTGTCGTGTGCAGCACGCGCCTTGCGCCGCACGCAACGTGAAAAAGCAGACGACGCGAGAGCGCCGTCCACACTAGGAGCGGTTCGTACCGCCACCGCCAGGGGCCGACTGTGTTCGCGCTCGGGGCGGAGCAACTCATTGTACGTCTCCGCGTGCGCATTGTACGCTCTGCGTTCCACAGCAGCCACTGCCCCTTTGTTCGTCTTGGCGGCACCAAAAGCCGACCCAACCCTCGTTTTCGCTGAGGAGAGGGAGGAGGTCGAGGGGAAACGAGAGGGGGCAGTTGCTAACATGCGCATTGAGTGGAGGGATTTTGAACACGAGCCAGTTTATTTTGAGAGCGGGACTTGGAAACAGGCAAAACGCGTTCGGGTTGTTCCGTGGTCCACCCGTTCTTGCATCAATCGTTGCATCAATCGTTGGCTTTTCATTGTACCATGACAAGTGACAGTCTTTGATTCTCGCAATTTCTGGGAAAGTAAAGCCGTCAGAAAGATGCACACGGACATGTTTATGCATTTTAGCGAATGAACTGGAAATGTTTCTGCACAAATGCGGTTCCCAACAACAGAGTTTGTTGTTTATGGTGAGTGGCCTGTTTTTATGAGCTCACCTGCTGCCGTCAGCAATTGTTAGGCTCCCGCAACACGCCGGCAAATTGAACAAAGCATGTTAGCCAGCAGTCTTCTAAGCCTTGCAGCAAGATAATAGGCGTCATAGATAATAGCTATATGTCATATTTTCGGGGAAAATCAAAAGTATCGAAGCTGCAAGCTGCAAAAGTATCAAGGTCCAAAACCTTAGTGCCGCTTCGCTTGATTCTAACTGCAGATATCGAAGCATTTCAGATGAAGAGCACAGTATCGCAGCTTAGGTAACGCAATAAACCATTCATCGGGTAAAGTTCGTTTTTTTAAATAGCGAGAAATCGGCGAGCGTGATCGCTAGTACAGCTTTATGTTGTCTGATATTCAGTGGTGCCGGCCCACTCCCATTTTCGATACATCATGTAACCTAAATAATATTGTGCCTGTAAAAGCGCTCACTGCACAGCCTGAATCGTGATACTCGCTTCTCAAGCGTTAATAAACGAAAGGATACCAGCAATGGAAGCACGGGAGAACATACTCGTACGACGACAAATTCGCATGCAGCATTTATTTCAAATAATTTCAGCCTTAGCAAATATATTATGTACAGACCGATGCAAATACATTGTGCACAAATACAAACATGTAAAGACAAATAAACTGAACCCCTCCCTGCTTCCCTTATACAGGCGCTCATGCATAGGTGAAGTAGTGGTGGGACATTTTTTTCCTACTTTGAAGTTGGGACATGTTTTCCGGCACCATTTGTTCCGGGACTATCAGTTACGGGGCCAGTAGCTCCGGGACCATTTGTGCCGGGACCATATCGCCCGCACATCGTGCGTATGGTCTTCTGCTTAGCAGTTACACAGGAAAAAAACAAACACGCCTCAAGTTTAACGTACACTGCGATGACGTACACTGCAAACACCCCACGAGATTAGCGTTGCACATCCTATAGCAGTTTTTTCGCAATAAGGCGGGTCTTCGCGAACCACTTCCGTGCGGCCGGAGCCATGCACAGCGGATTGCGTATAATGCGGCTCTTTTTACGCCGCACCAGGCACCCTGAAACAAATTTAACGTTCTCTCGCATTTAGCAACATATGCCTGCGTTTATCTTTAATAAAGTAATTGTTTCTAGTAGAGCTACGGGCTTTTGGGCCTCTATTGATGCTGGCGCGCATGTTGGTATGAAGGCCGGATCACAGTCTGGTACGCCATGATGATTAAGATGATGATTATGATGATGATGATTAGAAGCCCTCCATCTGTATCGGGACGTCCGTTGCCACCAACCAACTTGCCTGTCTTACTCTACTCATTAAACCTACCCTTTATTACCCTAACGGGTTAGCCCTCCGCCTACCGGTTTTAAACTCGCTTCTCCTATTGCCGTTTTCCGCAGCGCCACCTGTAGGGGCTGGAAAGAGCGGATAGCGTTGAGCCGCTGAGCCAAAGAAAGCGAGTTAGATGCCCGCAATGGTGGTTGCATTTCAAATAAAGGAGAAGAGCGAACACGCCGGAGTGTCGCCGTTTAAATGCACGCGAAGAAGTGTGAAGTCCTTCACTGCGGAGCATCCCATATTCCAAATTTAGCATTCTGGTTGTGAAGCCTAAAAAAGCTGAGAGAAATGAAAGCTTTTGTGTGCTTCTTTTATTGAGTCCGCACTGCGAACAAAAAAAAAAACGGCATCAAGGCAAGAAAAGACCTTAACCCGGTACCGAGGCATGCTTTGCAGCGGCCGTGATCTTTCGGCTCCCACAAGAAGATCTTCTCTTGCTGCTGTTTTATCGAAAGTATAAAAAAAGAACAAGTGCCAGTTGAAATAGGCATGCCTCAGGTTATCATGAGCTGCTGCAACCCAAATCACCTGGAATATGATGGAAGCGAAAAGCCGAAGTGTAATCCTTAAGCGCTACTATTCTGACGGATAATTTGCTTCTTACTGAAGTCCTACACCACTTAATTCTAATTTATACATGGGGGTTTAATTTGTTTAACAGCACAGAGGAGCTCTTAGTGGGTAAGAAATATTTCCGCAACAATATTGCGCGTCAAAGCAGCGTCCGCGAATATGAGCTACTGTGGATCGTGGCTCATTGGTGACCCGGCAGCTCACATTCTTCACTTTAGTGAAAAAGACCGTCACTATACATCGAAGTTTTCAAAAGAATGGCGTCAATGAGCAAATGAATAATTCAAACAACATTTATAAGAAAAGTAATTAAATAATAGAGGATCCAGGAACAATCCTCAGTAAATTAACGCAGAAAAAAGTGTTCACGAAATATGCAGATTCATGGCTCTGCGTTAAATTACCACGGAAAGGGCACAGAGCCGTCTTCATAAAAATAGATCCCTGAATTCATGACCAAAAACCAATCAATACAACGGGATCGAGGAACCACCTTTAATAGGCAATTACTGGAGTAGTCGTTTCATAGAAATAATTGCACATATAACCATGCGTGAAAAAGAAAGTAATACGAACAAGTAAAATCTGTAATTGATATCAACGGCTCACTATGTTGTGTTGCTTCAGCCTATCACAGGCACACCTAAATCTCTTCCTCTATCCAAATCGCCCTCCACTGGAATATGCGGGTGCCTAAATGTCCATGTACTGATATGTTCCTGCACAGATAAGTCTTGTAAAAATAAGTTCAAATGAATGTGCTTTTCTATTCCTTACTTGCCGCAGAATTTGGATTCCGTTCCGGCGAGTGCACTATGCCATACTACCTAGCAACACCACCGCACCCAACTTTTACAGTGCTCATCTCTTGCAGTGTGCTGTTTTGTCGCGTGCTGTTTCGTCGCCGTGCTGTTTTGTCGCCGTGCTCTCCTGTCGCGTGCTATTTTGACGCCGTGCTGTTTTGGCGCCGTGCTCTTCTGTCGTGTGCGGTTTTGTCGCTGTGCGCTCTTGTCGCTGTGCTGTTTTGACGCGTGCTGTTTTGACGCGTGCCCTTTTGACGCCGCGCTGTTATGTCGGTGCTATTCTGTCGCGTGCCGTTTCGTCGCGTGCTGTTCTGTCGGTATACCGACACAACACAGCCCTCCACTGCGGTGCCTCATCGCCTGCGTAGCGTCGGCACGTTAAAGCTCACAATAAATCAATCAAAATCAAATCAATTCTGTTTAGGAGGCCTCTACCATTGACCGCCACCTGGTTCTGTCTTGCGCTGTCCGAGTTTATTATCCTCCCTACCGCGTCCCTCCCTACCTAGTCTCTCTACCAAGTTACTTCCCTTCCCCCTCGTCTTGTTGCCTGTATCGGTGTCCATTGTGCTACCCTTGTGGTGCGAGAGTTGTCAGTTCATCGTACTACGTAGCCAGCCCAAGTAAATTTTTTTCTTATTTGAACTACAATACCTTCTACTCGAGTTTGCTCCGTAATCCCGGTTGCTAAATTCCTTTCCTTAAGCGTCATTTCTGTCATTACTCGCTCCACGGCATGCTGGGCGGATTAAGTTTGCGGTCTAGTTATATAATGAGGCGCCAAGCTTTCGCACCGTAAGTCATCACCGGCGTGATGCATGGATTGAATACCTTCCTTTTTAGGGATAGAGTTAGCTTACTTTTGATTAGTAACGAATGCTTACCGAGTGCACCCAAACCCAATCCAATGCTGCGTCAGATTTCTTTCTCCTTGTTGGGGTAAGGACTGAATATTTGGCGAAGGTAATATTCGTCTACTTGTTGCAGTGTTTTGTTAGCTATGCTGAAAAGGACGCGTTGAGCGTGTTTATCTATTATTAATTGTTATTTATTCATACTGATTTTAAGTACCACGGCGGAACTCTCTGATTGAAGTTATTTAATCATTTTTAGGAGTTAAGAAGATTTACATAGCAAGACTATGTGGTCTGCAAAGATTAGATGGCTCAAGCATCCCCGTTCATGCGTAAACCGGCATTTTCTCGGTCAAGCTCCCTCCATAGACTCTCCAGAAATGACGTGTGCAATTTCGGCGAGATGGTATCGCATTTTCGCACTAAATTTCAAATCGAGAATTTTTCGCTTTGCTTGTCGAGGAATATCCTGCTCGTGCAATCCTCATGTGTGTCTTCTAAGAGCCCAGTCGTGTGTCATCTATTCCTTGGTCCTTTAAGGCGCCAATCACGGCTGCAGTGTTTACTGAATCAAAAGGGTCTCCATAGTCTATAAACGTCACGTAAATCGGCTTACACTCTGCGTATTTTTCAATTACTTCTTTTATGTCATTGATTTGACCCATTGTAGATCATTCTTTTCTAAACCACAGCTGCTCCCTCCGATGTTGCAAGTCTAGGCTGTCGCCAATGCGATTGACTATAACCTTGGTAAACATTTGTATATAACCGACAATAGGAAGATGGGCCTGTATTTCTTAAGATCTTTGTTATCTCCCTTCTTGGACATTAAAGCTATGTTGGCATTTTTCTAGTATTTGGGGGCCTTTAAAATCCTTTATAATTCTGAGAATAGTGCAGCCAGCATTTCTAGAGTTATCTGTCTACCCTTTTTTAAAAGGTCTGTGGTTATGCCGTCATCCTCTGCAGCTTTTCCTCTTTTTTTATTCCCTCTAGTGCTTTTTCTACCTACTCTTTAGTTACTGGCAGAACATCGCAAGCTAAGCTTTTAGGCTCAGTAGTTTGCCCTGGTCCAACGTCGCTGAAATATACCCCGGTGTGGAATCATTCCGCTATTTTTATTATTGCATCCATATTGGGCGCAATGTGATCTCGTGCATCGCCGAGTGCGTACATTATGTCTCTGTCCAATAGCCACTTTCCTATTTGTTGCTTTAACACTTTCTCCTATTTCCACGTTTGCTCAATGAATATCATGTTGTATGCGCAAATTCCATTTGTTTTACTTCTGCTAATCAATTTCGATAGCTCCACAAATATCTTTGGTCCAGTCTACTCGACAATTTTGGCTCCTTACGCTCCGAAATAGGCTTCTTCGTTTGCTGAGTTCGCTTTCTAGTTTGTTTGCTACATCCTGCTTGTCCAATATCCGCTGCTGACTCTGCGATCGCTGTGTATAATTTGTCATTTATGGTGTCAAAACTGCCCTTGTCCGTATACCGCCTAAAGGCGCGAATTCGTTAAGAAGCTTTATTTGAAAATTCTGCGTAATGTCTTTGACTGACTTGATGATGGATTTTTTTAATTTTACGAGTTTATTTCCTTTTTGAAATTCCGCCCTACTTTGCACCTAACCATCCTATGATTACTGCACCGTAACTTGCCTAGAACGTCAACGTTCGGCAGAGTACCTGGGCTGTCACTTCGAATAAACTCAATTTCGTTTTTTCTGACATCCCGTCGAGGGTTTTTTATGTCAATTTATCCTTCCTTTGTTCGCGAAAGTGTTCATTAACCTAGCGTTAATCTTTTTTTCGCAAATCTAACCAGTGTGTCGCCTGGATTTTTCCGAGTACCTGTTCCAAAATTCCCCAGTGACTTTTCTCCTGCTCTATTCGTGGCTAATTTTGGGTAAATTCTGCCATTACGATTGTGAACTGTGTTGCTCCCTTATTTATTGCTGACTCAACGTCTTTGTAGAAACCATCTCCGGTTTTATCGTAGTTATCTTTTGGTTTATAGACTTTTACTACCGTTAACCTGTATCGCTTGTTTAGGCTGGCCCCAACGACTCCGACCTTTTCGTTAACACTGAATAATTCTTTCACGTTTCCACCCCCGGGGTTCAGAGGAGGATCCCTGTGGACCAAAAATCCCACCCCTTTACTCTGTCTTTTCTTCAGGTTCCCGATACCCGATAATATGTCCGCTAGTCAGTTCTATGAAGCCTTCTCCTGTTCTCCTGATCTCACTTAGCCCAATAATATGCCATTCAACGTCTGAGAGCTCTTCCAATAGTACAGCTAAGCTTCTCTCGCTACAAAGAGTTCGTGTGGTCAACTTTGCCAGGTTCAAGTTCCAGAGGCGCTGGCTTCACTAACGACTACGTAAACTCTTCGGACGCTTCTAAGGTTGAGTATGGGCCTCATTATTATGGGCGCTTTTTTGCGGCGATGGACACGAGGCTCCACCGGATTTGAATACGAATAAAATTACTAGTATAAGTGATAATTTTATTCAGTTTCAATTACTTGTGCTGGTTTCAATCACTACAAATAACGGCTGAATACCTGAATACGCGTACTTAGAACACAGCGGCACCTACCTACGAGATTGATGACCGTGTGGCTGTGTAGAGGCCACAGCAGCTTACAATTTTTTCGGCAATCTTAACCTTTGTGCCTTTTGTTGCCATGAGTGACAGCGAGAGAGCCTGAAAGCTTAAGCGGACCTTCCGTGTTTGTAGTGGTCGGTTTACCAAGAGTTAAAGTAGTTCAACTACCCAACAGCCCAAAATAAAATTCTTCCGCTCCTTCCCTTCCCATTTTACGACCTGTGTGAATACGGCTGGCACCAAAAGACGGCTAAGGCGTTTTAACATGTGGCAGAATGTTAACGTAAAATGTGTTTTTTTTTATTCCTAAGCATTCTCGGCCGAGTACCTCGACGCGAACAGTGTAGTGACTCCTCAATACATTCAACGTTATACGAGTAAACGTAAATTATTGAAAAAACAACAACAAAAGTTTATCCAGTTGGAGCCCACGTCGCCCAACATCAGTAGTGACAGCCGAAGCAAACACTTACCGTTGCAGGGAAAACACGAAAATAAAATTTATTGAAAATAAATTAGTAAATTGCAGTTCTACCTATAGGCACGTGCGCTCGCTGGTTTACCAAAAACAAAAGAAGGGAACTGGCAATGAACTGACGAAATCAACTTGTATTCAGCCTTGGCCCTGTGGTTGTTCTCCTGTCTGCCTCGTCTGTCGCGCTGGATTGTATATGAAGAACTCGCCCAACTTGCAATTGCCCGTCGTGTATTCCGATTCCGCGCTCTCACGAGATTACCTGTCTTGATTGGGGCATTTATTCCGGTGTGAAAACGCAAGGTTACGGAAACAGTAAAACCGCAGAAGTATTCTTACGCAATATTAAACAATTCCCAAATTTTCTGGATTTTTTTAATCCATCGGTATCCTTTGGTCTTGCAACCTCGGACAGCGGTTTTAGTGAAGCGCAAGCAATGTACGGTTGTTTATTGAAGCGTGGGTGGCTGCTCGTGGTAAAACGTGACAGCAGCGTTGAGTTGTAATACCCAAGGCAAGTTTTTGGCACCCTCCTGTTTCCCGTAGTTCAGCCACGCTGTAACCATTTTTTTTGAAAAACATGAACCTATCAGTCAGCAATCAAGTCTTATACAGACATAAATGCATAAACCTCTACCACGTCAAGCAATAACTTTCCACTGCCATGAGGAATGTATTCTCCAAACTATTCCCGGTGGCTGTTGTAAACGTATTTTCGTGATATTACCCAGTGTCTACCGTCATTAATGAGATTATGTAGCGTCTTTTCTCGGCTTTTTTTGTGGGCGGGGGGGGGGGGGGGTAAACGGTACCTTCAACTTCATATTTCACTCGTGCGCGATAGGCTTTCTTCACCAACTCTCGTCGGTCAGCACCGCAACATAACTGGATGGGCTGCAAATTCCGTCTTGGCAAGATCTTTTAGCTGATTTATACTTCTCTATGCGCCGAACAGCAGGCAGGGAACAATACTCGATAAGAAATTCGCTGGAAGAACTGGACTTTCACTTATAACTCGACCTACAGCTTGGAACACTGATCGTCGACGCGATTTGCAATCACTCAGATCAGCGTAGCTCATACACACGGCATACCTCGCAAAGAGCGCCTCCACTATGAAGATTATCGGTCTGAAAAGTGTTTATGGTTATGTAGGCTTTGTAAACCGCACTGCACCAGAATTACGGAACGCTTTGCACAAGTACGCCACGCTGACCGTCATCGGCATTCTATTGACGAACGGGTAGCCACAGGCCGCGCTATTCGCTGAACCGATGGTGGTGACATATAACGGCCGCCCGGTCCCAATTGAGGTTTCAGTCGAATAACACGTGCTGGTTGAAAGAAAAATAAATAGCGGTTGCATATGCTGCTAACAGTGCAGCGGTGGCGTAGAGGTAGAGCATCCGCCTCGCGTGCAGAAGGACCGTAGTTCAAATACCGGTGCTGGACAAATCCCACCGGATTTTTAAAAAAATCCGCGTATTGATGGAATTGCAAAATGGGGCTTGGGGTGCGACCTGACTCCCGCGACCATTGCCGGTAAAAGACTCCCTCACCAGAGCAGGATTGGCCACTCTGGTGTAGTAACGGCCACAACCTCCCATTAATATACCGATTAACCCACGGCCCTCAGTCTCCAGTGGCTGCGAAGCAAGTGACCACGGCGGCGGTCAGACCTGTGACGCAGCAGAGGGTGCTAGAATCCCTGGACCCGGACAGGCGCCATTACAACCTGAACCTGGCAACGTTTAACACGAGAACCTTATCTAGTGAAGCGAGTCTAGAGGTGTTGTTCGAGGAATTAAAGGGCATTAAATGGGATGTCATAGGGCTTAGTGATGTTAGGAGGACAGGTGAAGCCTTTACGGTGCTGAAGAAAGGACACGGCCTATGTTACTGTGGTCTAGTGGACAGAAGAGAGCTGGGAGGGGGATTTCTTGTCAATAAAAGAATGGCTGACAACATAGAACAATACTATGGCATTAACGAAAGGGCAGCAGGTCTTGTAATTGGGCTCAATAAGAGTCACAAGATCAAGGTGGCACAGGGCTATACGCCCACATCCAGCTACGACGACCGCGCAGTGGAACGCCTCTATGAAGAGGTGGAATCGGCAATGGCTAAACTAAAAACACAGTATGCCGTAGTTAGGGGGCACTTCAATGCTAAAGTGGGCAAGAATCAGGCTGGAGATAGGGCAGTTGGGAACTATGATCTGGGCTGCAGAAACAGCAGGGGCGACCTACTAGTTGAGTTTGCAGAACGGAATGACCTACGCATAATGAGTACCTTCTTCTGTAAGCGGGAGAGGCGGAAGTGGACATGGATGAGCCCGAATGGGGACCATAAAAATGAAATAGATTTCATATTATGCGACAACCCTGGCGTCGTGAAGGATGTGGAAGTGCTCGGAAGGGTAAGGTGTAGTGACCACCGTATGGTAAGAACTCGAATTAGCCTAGGTTTGAGGAGGGACCGTAACAAGCTAGTACGAAAGAAACCGATTATGTGCGAACAGTAAGACATAAAGTAGAATAATTCAACATCGCGCTGCAGAACCGATATTCAGCTCGTACCGAGGAAGCAGAGTTTACGACACAGGAAGCCAGTGACAATCTTAGAAGCATTATCACGGAGTGTGCAGTAGAAGTCGGGGGCACGATGGCTAGACATGATACTGCTAAACTGTCACAGGAGACGAAATATCTAATTAGGAAGCGGCAAACCATGACAATTTCCACCCCAGCTGACAGAATAGAACTAGCGGAGCTTTTCAAGCTAATCAAGAAGCGTAAGACAGCTGACATATGGAAGTTTTTTGGCGCAAGGCCAGCTGGGGCAAAGAGCGCCAAACAAAAGTATCCTAAAAAAATAGTGGCTACTAAAGCCAGAACAACAATAAAATCAATTAACGGCAATGGTGATGGCTGGTGTATAGGGCCATATTTGATTATGCGTGATAAGAAATGAGGTTTAAAAACTTAACATCTGACAAATACTCAAACACACGTTTCATGGAAACCATGGCATCGTCACCTAGAAACAGTAATGGATGTAGGGGGATCTGTTGTCTATAGACCTCTCTGAAGTGTTCGTGTCGTGTTGTGTGAAGTGCCTTCCATGTGATTAGTATGTGCACTAAGGATAGGGCCTCTCCGCACCTGCTGCACTGGGGTCTAGAAGATCCCGTCAGCAGATACGAGTGCGTTGCATGGGTGTGCCCTATCCGCAGCCTAACCAAGGCGACTTCCGTGTGTCTGTTGTGTGAGTAAGCTGTGTACCGTCCCAAGTGTGGCTTTATTACATGTAGTTTGTTGTCTGTCTGTTCATTCCAGTGTGTTTGCCATGTTCTGCGCAAGTGTTGTCTTATGTGTGGCTTGAGGTCTGTATAGTGTATCGTTGTTTTGTCCACAGTGTTCCTGAGTGCAGCAGCAGCGGCCCTCTCGTCTGCCGACTCGTTCCCAGCGATCCCCGCGTGTCCTGGGACCCAGCAGAGGACCAGCTCATGCTTTTGTGCATACACGGACATAATAGTGTTAAATACAAGATTAACTATGTGGTTTTTTGAGGGCTTGTGTGATGACAGTCCGCGAACAACATTAAAAGATTCTGTATAGATAATAAAATTGGGAATTTGGTTTTCAAGAATGTGTCGTACAATCAGTAAAATTCCATACGCTTCTGCTGAAAAAATTGTGTTATTCTCAGTTGTTGAAAAGACAGTTGTTGGAAGAGGTGGGAATGAAACTTCGGTGCGGCCCATTTTCAGGGACCGATGGCGTTTGGGGGGGGGGTTGAAAATGCCTTATACCATAGTGTAAAAGCAGGGAGACGGGGGTACTTTCTTCTTTGACATTACCCTGGTAGTCAAAGAGGTCACGGAACTCCCTGCCTGGCAGACAGGCAGGGAGCCCATCGGCCGGAGCTTGACCAAGGCTCCGACGGCCACCGTTCGTGGTTTCTAACCCTCCACCTATAAACACATAGCCACGGTTGGATCCAGCTCGTGTTTGGGGGCTCGGGGTCCGCGATATCGCCAGTACCGTCACCAAGATTGCTCAAGGTGCCCCGTGCGGGGGACATATCGAAGTATAACATGGAGAGGATCGGATACGCTGTAAAGAACGGAAGAAGCCTGGAAGCAGTGAAGAGGCGTCTTGGCGTGGGGAAAAATCAGACGTATGCACCTAAAGATAAGCAAAGCAATGTAATCACAAATAGGGATAAAATAGTCACAGTGGCCGAGGAGTTCTATAGGGATCTGTACAGTAGCCGGGACATCCAGGATAATGCCGAACGAGAAAGTAGTTCAGAGGAGATAGATATCCCGCCAGTAACGACCAAAGAAGTAAGGGAGGTTTTAAAAGAAATGAAAGGGGGCAAAGCACCTGGTGAGGATCAGATAACAGCAGACCTCTTGGAGGATGGAGGAGAAATTGTACTTGAAAAACTGGCAAACCTGTATATGCAATGCCTAATTACCGCAAGCGTACCGGAATCTTGGAAGAACGCGAACATCATCCCAATCCATAAGAAAGGTGACATGAAGGACTTGAATAATTACAGGCCCATCAGCTTGCTGTCAGTCGTCTACAAGGTACTTACCAAGGTAATCGCTAACAAAACTTCTGCAACCTAACATTTCAGTCAAGCTAAGTGCAAGCAGGGTTCCGTAAAGGTTATTTAACAATGGACCATATTCACACGATCGATCTGGTAATATGGACGTGCGCTAAGACTACTGAACCCCTATATATAGCCTTCATGAATTATGAGAAAACATTTCACTCGGTCGAAACCCTAGCAGTCATTCAGGCATTACGAAACCAGGGGGTAGATGAGCATTATGTAAGAATACTAGAGGATATTTACAATGGGACCACAGCTACCATAATTATCCATAAGGACACAGTAAAATACGTTTAAGGAATTGCGTATGACTAGGAGACACAATCTCTGCATTGTTATTCACAGCATGTTACAAGAAGTATTCAGAAAGTTGGATTGGGAACAGGTGGGAATAAGGGTTAATGGAGAATACCTCAGAAACCTCAGATTTACTGATGACGTTGCCTTGCTAAGTAACTCGGGGGACGAATTGCAAAGCATGATTTCCGCATGGACGGACAGAGTAGAACCTTGGTCGTGAAAAGTATTATACAGAAAACCAAAGTAAGCATTAATAACCTCGGGACAGCACAGCAGTTTGGGATAGGGGGCGAGGTAGTGGAAGTGGTACGCGAACATATCTACTTAGGCCAAGTTGTGACCCCAGATCCCAACCATGAGGCAGAGATGATTAGAATGATTAGAATAGGTTGGAGTGCATACTTCAAACATTTTAAAATAATAAATGGCAGCATATCATTGTCCCTGAAAAAGAAAGTGTATTACAGCTCCATTTTACCGGTATTACCTACGGGGCAGAAACTTCGAGGCTCGCTAAGAGGGTTCAACTTAATTGAAAACGACTCAGCGGGCAATGGAGCAGAAAATGATAGGTGTAACATTAAGGGACAAGAAGACAGCAGAGTGGGTGAGGAAACAAACGCGTGTTAAGATTAAAAAAAGAAATTGACGTGGGCAGGGCATGTAATGCGAATGCAAGATAACCGTTGGTCATTGAGGGTAACAGAGTGGATCCCTGTAGAAGGCAAGCATTGCAGGGGGTGGCAGAACGTTAGATGGGCAGATGAGATCAAGAAGTTTGCGGGGATAAATTGGTCACAGTTGGCACAGGACCGCAGTAATTGGAGAATACTGATAGAGGCCTTTGCCCTGCAGTAAGCGTACATAGGCTGGTGATGATGCTGTCAAAAAGTTGCGACAAACTTTTTCAGGAAAAAAATTCAAGAGAGGTTAACGCCATTATTCTTCTGAAATTCGAGAGTATGGCTTCTACAATCGCTGTAATTCAGCGCACGGAAAGGCTGTCGTGATTTTCTTATAGCAAGCTACGTTGCTTACAGCTATACGGGAAAACTAAGCCGGGATTAGTTTTTCCAGTATTTTAGCAAAGCTTGCTTCTCGCGCAAGGGCCTTGCCGAAAACCCAAGCAGTGCAGCTAGAGCTCCCTTGTTTCACTCTTAAATCCGCACGATGATCTTCCCGACGCACGTCAAGGTAGCCACAAATGGTATCAAACCTACCACTAGAACTTTAGATGTCTTCGCCAATAGAGAACAAAAGAGAGAGAGAGAGAACGCGAGACAGAGAAGTTTTCATTAAAAAAATTACGACCCCCTCCCCTCGCGGGAACCCTGGTGTGATGCGACGCTGAGGGGGGTTCAAGCGCAAGTTAGAGCAACCGCCGACCGAAAGGCCGCCGGAGAGTGGCACACCGGTTATATGCGCAGCGTGCCCGAAGGAGAGGAGACCGCGGAGAGAGCGAGTACTGCACATGCGCAGCACCACGCGCAGCGCTGCCTACGGGCGGAGTGAGAGCACGCTGGGCCGCACACGCTCTCACCTGGGCCCGCGCCGGCGCCACTGCGTCTCCCTCGGCTATGACGCAACACAATCCAACACAATTCACTGTAATCCAATCTAATCCAAATCCAATCCAAGCCAAGCCAAGCCAAGCCAATCCAATCCAATCCAATCTAATCCAATCCAATCCAATCCAATGCCCCTCGCGAGAAAGTGTTCGCTATCGGAGAGGAGAGCGGGAAAGTGGCTGCGGACAACAACGGACGCACGCGGACAACATCGTATGCACGCAGGAAGGGCAGAGCCGCCGACAAGAGATGCTCTGAGCGTTGCATCTAATAAAGAGGAAAAAAGTGGACTGAGCATATACGCTCACCTTCCAGCTCACCCGTATTCAACTATCTGTGGCTTTGGTAATATAGGATAAGAATATTATAGAGTATAGGGTAAAAGAGGAAACGTTAGGAACGGCAGAACAAAAATGGAAAAGCATTCGCCACTATTGTTGGGCTTACCCGTGCACACAACACCTAAAAAATACTGTTCTGTCGTAGTGCGGTGTCTGGAGGCTGAGTGTCGATATGAACGGTGAATGAACGAGGCTAGCTTGGGAGGCGTTGAACCGTCCACGGCCATCCCAATACCTCACAGTTTATTGGAAAAAGACTCAAGCAGATGAGCAGCTACTAACAAGAGAAAACCTGTTCTCGACGGGCCAACGCACAAGGGCGTACAACGTGAGAGGTTCGAGCCCTGGGCTGCGGCCGTATTGCAGATCCGAACACACCCCTCTCTCCTCAGGTGGACGAGACCTACACACATCCGCACAGCTCGGCAGCGGTGATCGCGCTTTCATGTGGGCAGACCTCAAGGTTATGGTATAACTTTCAAACCAAAAGAGAAAAAGAGAGAGAGAGAGAAAGGAAAAAAAATTGTTAAGAACATCGTGATGTCGAGTGAGGTCCTCAGTGGACGACTTCATTGGACACACCCGCTGCAATGGACCTTTCCAACCGCCAAATCTTGGAGTCGAGACTGGACACTCCTTGCCTCACTGTTCACCGGAAAGGTGCGCGATTCTAGGACTCTTGGGGATTGCCCAACACTCACATTCCATGTGGTGACGCTGCCTGGGACCGGGCAGGACCTACACAGCGGTAAGTACTTTGTAGGATGTGTAGCGGAAGCCGCTCGGCACCTCAGTTCAAGCGGTTCCCGCGGGACGGGGTGAGCCTTTGTGGAAGACGCGTATGCTGCCGGTTTGGTTCGGGGGTTATTCCCCATCTCCTCCTCTTCTACGGTCGCCGTCGGGGGAGGCATAAATTGTCCGGCCGACTTCTGGCATTATTTCTGGCGCCTTGGCCGTCTGCTTGCTTGGAGGACTTTTTTCCTCTCTTTTTGGTGGACGCAGGGGTTCCCCTTCTTTCCCTCATCAGGGGACGCTCTCAGCGTACGCATTTTTTTGAAAATAAACA
Source organism: Haemaphysalis longicornis (assembly GCF_048455015.1). Classification (NCBI taxonomy): domain Eukaryota; kingdom Metazoa; phylum Arthropoda; class Arachnida; order Ixodida; family Ixodidae; genus Haemaphysalis; species Haemaphysalis longicornis. Next base: position 91,235,415 of record NW_027526295.1, read on the forward strand.
GTCTTGTCTTGAAACTGCAAATCAGATTCGCGTCTGCTTTCTCGCCTCCTTCAGCAGCCGACATTCGGGGCTGCTACAAAATTGCGACCCCAACAACGCTTCAACGAACACCCCGCGATGAGCTCCGACGACACCACTGCTGCCTCCACTCCAGTCTTCGCCACAGGACGGAAGCTATCAAAGTTTTGGCCTAAATATCCAAGAGTTTGGTTCAGCCTAGTAGAAGCCCGTTTTCAGCTCCGGAACATCACCTCGCTGTCGATGAAGTACCTTCCCGTCGTCGCAGCCCTGCCCCCAGAAATCGCCGACGCTATCGACGACATTTTGGTTTCACCCCCTACACAAAGGGAATACGACACCATCCAAAAGGTGGTGCTGGACCGCCTATAGGTGCCTGAAAAAAGCAGACTTCAGCAGCTCATATCTTGGGCAAAGTTGGGCGACCAACCACCTTCCCAAAAGCTTCACCGGATGCGGGAACTACTCGGTGTGCACGCGAGTCAGGACGGCCAGCTCCCACATCTTCGTGAACGTTTTTCGCAACGGCTGCCCAGTCGGTGCTTGTGGTTCTAGCGTGTTCAGGTAATACGTCCCTTGATGGACTGACGCAACTTGCAGATCGCATCACGGAATACTCTGCTCCAAACGTCGCACCCATACCTGCTGCAAGAACTCATGAACAACCAGATTGACCGTCGCGCCTTGAGGAGAAAGTGCAACAACTTACCGAGATCAAGTAGCAACTTTTCCTGTCTGGAGCTCCCCAACAGGGCAAGCAATGACGCAACCTATCCCCTTCAAGACAGCTAAGGTCTTCCCAGAGGAGCCAGTCACGAGATATACAGGACCGAGTTTGCTCGTACCACCGTTAATTCGACACATGTGCTAGCCACTCCACTCAACCTTGTTCGTTTCCGGGAAACGCTCCGTCCAGTCGTGAACGGCGGCTTACGACATCGGCTCTGCACCCAGCCGCCTCTTCTACGTAGTCGACCGCGTAAGCAACTCGCACCTGCTAGTCGACACATGAGCCGAAATCTCTATTGTCCCGCAAACCCCGGAGGATCACCGACTTAGCAAGAACATATCGTCGCTGCAGGCGGTGAATAACACTGCCATCGCTACGTACGGGTTCCCCTCGCAGACAATAGATGTTGGACTCATTCGTCTATTTAACTGGGTCTTCGTGGTAGCGGACCTTAATTTCGCCATACTCGGAGAAGATTTTCTCAGCCACTTCAACCTGGATGTGAGCGTACGTGACCGTTCCCTCAAGCATAACAAGACATCTCTCAGAGTACGTGGTTTGGAGTGAAACATCTGCTCAACTGGCATCTGCGCGTTCAAGCCAGTATCTGGCTACCACCACATCCTGGCCAAATTTACTTCTCTCACCAAGCCCCGCAACACGGAGCAGCCGGTGAAACATAACGTGACTCACCACATCGTCAACACCCAGCCGCCAGTCACCACCCGGCCACGACGGCTGTCCAGCCACAGGCTTCAAGCTGCACGCAGTGAGTTAGAGCATATGCTGCAGATGGGAATTATTCGCCCCTCGTCTAGCAACCATTCATCGCCGCTGCACATGGTGCCTAAAGACGACGGGGACGATTGGCGCCCGTGCGGTGACTACACAGCCTTGAACGCATCGACTACGCTGGACCAGTAGCCTCTGCCACCCATTCACGTTTTTAGTGCGCGGCTGGCAGGCAGAAAAATATACAGCAAGATCGAACTTCTGGCGGCATACCACCAAATGCTTGTCGACCCAGAGGACACACCAAAAACCGCCATAACAACTCCATTTGGCCTCTTTGAGTTTGTCCGCATGCCCTGCGGGTTGAAAAATGCAGCCCAGACATTTCAAAGGTTCATGGATGAGGTCACCCAGGGTCTTCTTTTCTTCTTTGTCTACCTAGATGACATTTTGGGGGCCACAGAACTTCTCCCGAGCACGAACAGCACCTCCGCCAGGTCTTTCACCATCTGGATGAGCACGGTCTGGTGTGGAAACCTCAAAAGTGCGTGTTTGCTGTCGAGGCTCTCAACTTCCGCGGCGCCCATATCACTGCTGAAGGCATTTTGCCATTGGAATCGAGGGTGGAATCTGTCAAGAAGTTTCCTGCTTCAACATCTTTCCGCAAGCTGCGACAGTTCCTCGGGCTCCTAAATTTCCACCGGCGGTTCATTCCTTCGTGTGCTCGAGTACTCCAGCCATTGACCACCCTGCTGCGCCGAGACGACCAAAGGGCACCAGAATTTTGTTGGTCTGGCGAACACCAGAACGCTTTCCAGGAGGCTAAGGACGAGCTGGCCGCGGCCACCCTTCTCATTCATCCACTGCTTGAGATTCATCCAGTGCCTGATACTCCTAGACGCCTCATGGTGGACACCTCCTCCACATCGGTCGGAGCAGTGCTGCAGCAACACGAGGGTGCACAATGAAAGCCGCTGGACTTTTTTTCGAAACGCCTGAAGGCTGCAGAAGTACGGTACAGCACTTTCGGAAGGAAGGTGCTCGCAATCTATTGTTCCATTAGGCATTTCTACTACTTCCTCTGAGGTCGTGAGTTCTACATTTTGACAGACCACAAGCCCCTCACCTACGTATTCGACAACAGTTCCTCCTACTCAGAACGGAAAATTTGTCAGCTCTCATTCATCACTGAGTTTTCTACAAACATCCGCCACGTTCCCGGGGTCAAAAACGGAGCAGCTGACGTCTTGTATAGCGGGAACGCTTCCGGGACAAAAGTCTTGGACTTCGAGGCGATGGCCGTGGCTCAGCGGGAGGACACTGAGTTGACGAGACTGAAAGGTGGGGTATTTTCACTCGTCCTTTAGGAGGTTGCACTTTCCTACGTCAAGGGCACGATAACCTGCAATACCTCCCAGGCAACCTCGGAACGTGGGGCTGGGCTTGAACCATTACAACTCCTTCGATCTGCAGGAGAATGTGCTGGGTCGAAAGGTGGCATGGTTGGAGGATTCTTGTTTGCTTCTTTCAAGTAAAATTGCAGTCGGTCGAGGATGACTTGCTCAAGTATATTCCCCACGCAAGAGCTGAGGGATATCCAAGGCACCACTTGCAAATATTTTAACCAGAAGCGGGGCGGTTGAATTTGCCTCAAGGCAGCCGCCTTCTTCCAGAGACAGAAAACAATGATTGTTTTGTGGAGACGCGAACAAAACAGCGCTTCTGAATTCAAAACATGTCCCAAGGCATCGAGGCAGACATGAAGGCATTGAGCGTCCGTTCACTTTTCGATGCTCAAAAATGCCCTCCGGTCTTTACGGCACAACACTGTCCATATCGGCGACGCACGCAAGCGCAGACAGGAACTGGGTGGCTCTTGCGCGTCAGATCGCTGAGAATACAGTGCGTGAGTCTGAACCAATATGATTCAGTTTTCGTGGAACCCCTATCGTGTGGCTATAACAGGGCGTATTGTAGAACCGCGCGAATATGTCATTGAAATGGAAATTTCATACGGAAATCTCTTGGACCCACCAAACTGCGGTTCACGAAAGTTTGCATATCCAGTTTGGGACTTTAGGAACTGGTAAGAGAGGTTATAAACCTGTAATAAAGTTGTACTCTTCGGACATGACGTAGAAAACAAAAGCAAAAAGATACATTCATGCAAACTCTACAAGGGACGCCAAGAGCAAAGATTGAAACAGACGTGATTGGAGGAAATGTTTTATTTTGCGTGTGCTAATTTCTCGATGTTAAAATTGCAGCTCCAATTGCAATACCCATTAGACTGAATAATTCCATTTTCGGTTGTATAACTGCAGATAAGGTATTCTGCGCAGATTGATGATCACGCGGTAACAATAGATTCTCCGGAATACTCCTCAAAACGGTTCTGCATTAGTGGGAGGCGCAGAGGCGGGAGGCCGTGGGCCCCAAGCTCCACGTTCCATTTGGGGAGCGGGGTGTCATATATGTCTTCACGACCCTCTCTCTCCGCGGGCTTGGCTGGGCGTAAAAGAATAATATGCGCCGTCACAACAGCCCGAGTCCATGTACCCGGGTGTACTGATGTGTAGAGCCGCATAATTGTTGGCTCCAGTTTTACCAACAGCATACGTAATAGCTGAGCGAATGTGCGGGCTAAAAGAATTATTTTTCTTAAATGTTTGGAAAAATTCTCATCATTGCGGAACGTTTTATGCGCGCCGCGATAACACTCCTACCTTGCGTTTTGCTCTTCCCCAGGCCGCAGTCGCTGAGTAGCTAAGGCGTTGTGCGCAAAGAAACAAAAACAAAAACGCGGGTTCGTCACCAGCCGCGCTGAGGGCTATTCAACTGAAGGGGAAAAACTAATGCGCCAGTGTGTCGAACTTTAGGCGCACGATAAGACACCAGGAGGTCAAAATGATCCCGGAGCCGTCCACTATGCCGCGCATCATAGCCCAAGTGTAGCTTTCGGTGCGTTAAGCCACAAGATTTCGAAAAAATAATTAAAAGCTCTTGGGTATCTCTTGCTTTCAGTCCGCGCTGGGAAGATGAACCAAAGCAGCAGCGAGGTCCGATCCCCCTGAGGGCGGTGAACAAGCCTGACCGGCGCTCACTTTTACGACGGAGCCACCCCATGATAAGTTCATACAAATGCAGTCGTCCACAGTCCGGAACAGTATTTTGGGGACCTTCAATGGTTCAGTGTGGCGGAAGACTTGGGTGAACGATTGCGGCGAAGTCAGGGAGAAAGGAGCACCATGAGAACACAATTTACTCACATAGGTTGGGGCTGCAAGCGAGATAAACTATTGGTGAGCACTGCAGTGTCGTTCGAAGTGCTGTTGAAGGTAATCGGCAGATATGCCTCTTAAGCACATGCATTTATTCTCGTTGTGAAGGACAAGGAAGAGAGACAAATCAACTGCGGGAATTATTCAGCCAGCTACAAGTTTCCAAATAGCTGAAATTAACATACGGGCATCAAACTACGGCTTTTCATTAAGCCTACGTAGAGAAGCTGCTTCTAAGCTACCGTGTGACACAGGGCCCTTTATACCCCCCACCACTTTTTAAGACCCACAAACTAAAATAAATACCATAAACAAAACATGCCGGATCCCTCGTAACCATCGCCTTCTTTACTACATCATAAAGGGATGGAGTGGCGGAAGACATATGGATAGCGTGTGCCAGACGACCGACATAAGCGACTGCGACCAACTGCTTCAGTGCTATGCTCTGGTGCTGTGCCCTTCTGTTTCTTGCTGTTTTGTCACCGCGCTTATTTGTAGCAGGCTGTTTTCACATTTCGCTTTTTTGTCGCCGTGCGGTTATGTCTGTGCTCGTTCGTCGCGCGCCTATTTCGCACGAGCCCTTTTTTCAGCATACCAAACAAAGTCGTAATGCTGTTGTAATACAAGTTGTTGTAATACAATTTGTTGTAAAAAGTTGCAAAACTGTTGTAACGAGTTGTATTACTAATACTTGTGAAACAACAGATGCTAAGAGCTAAATGGCAACAAGCAAAAGTCGTTATATTTCAATGTTGCATACCAGTGAAAGGCAAGATAGAGGTTAGTATCCAACAAGTAGAAAATATGTTTGCACTGTGTTGAGGCCGAACAATCATAAGGGGATATTTTATTGAAAACAACCTTTTATAAAGAGCCAATATAAGATAATATAGAATAACTAAGATAATAGCATAATTAGCGTAGATAACGTGACCTTAATAAACAACACATCGAGCCCAGTTAGATATACCACAAAAAGCGGAACAAAGTAGAGAGATTTATGGTCATTGTCGAATAAGTGACAGAACAAAAAACTGGGAGGTTCTACAAGCAGAGAACCAGTGCGAAGAAATATACATAAAGGTGAAACTATTTTCAGAAAATTCCTAATAATTCACTAGAAAAGCAGAAGAAAAAATACTTCAAAATCAACAAGACAGTGGTTAGAAAACAATTTCTTCTGAAATATTAGATAATGTCGACAGGTTGGATAAAATATTCAACAATCTTAACAAACAGAGGACCAATTCACAAAGATACGTGAAAAACACAGAACCTCCCAAATCTTTGGTGGAGTACTGATTTAAAAATAGAAAGCAAGCAGAGTAAGCAAAATGTAAAGGTTGTTACTGAGATTGCTGAGAAGTGAATTTAAACGATGTTACGAGGAAGTGCAGAAGAAATAAAACAATAACCTAAAAGAAGACAATAAACTATCCTGGGAAGCAGAATGCTTTATATTAACATGAAAGAACTGTTTACGTTTCCACATAACACCGCTTCAAATAAAATAAAAAACAATAATAGTACCGACAATACCGACAATAGTACCGACAATATTACCGACAATTTTATGCGACACCGAGAACAGCTCTCAAGAATAGCAACCTTACCAAACGGTATATGGCAATGGTGTGAAAATCCAGGAAAAACAATTTTCAACAACTGGAGTTGATGTGGGTTTCTTCAACTTGAAGATGCACATAGCAGCAGGATCCGATTATATTAGAAAACAATTTGCCCGCGCTATGTATAGTGACAATAAAGCAGTATTTCTCAATATCTTTAACCTGCTTCCCAGGCGGCACAGAAAGTGTGCCCGAAGACCGGCCCGTCTATGGCCGCTTTCTGGCATGTCCGGCCAGCATCCAGGTTCTGGCAGCCACTGATCATGCGTTGAACGGCCACCATTCGGCAACCAGCTCTTCGGTATTTTTCTGTCCGCCCGTGTACGGACGCACAACGGCAGCTAACCGGCTGCCAGATATTCAGTTCTCATACGGCTGCCGATGTTGAGAAAGAGAACGGCCGAAGTACGGCCTTAGGGCATCCGTTTTTTCTTCGGGAAGCGGTAACAGACCGAAGCACGGCTAGCGACCGGCCACAGAATGTGCGTATTCTTGCGGCAGTTGGTGTTCGAAAGGAGACCGGCCGGAGCGCGGTTGCCGTGCATTCGTTGTTTCAACGGTGAACCGCGCGTCCGGCGGTAGAATATTCGTTTTCTTCGGGCAACCAGTGTTATGAAGGATACCGGCCGACGTACGGCCCCAGAATATACGTTTTTCATTCGGTTAGCTGTCCTCGGCCGAATTACGGCAAGCGAATGGCCACCGAATATTTGGCAACCGGTGTTCAAGAGGAGACCGGCCTACGTAAGGTATCTGGTTATACGTCATTTTTTTCGGCAAACGGCATACAGCCGAACAACGGCACGCGATTGGCGCCGAGAATTCATGCACAGACGTGCTTAGAAGGAGACCGACCTGTTTTTTTCCTGGGGGCAGAAAAAGCCGTTGGGGAGCCGAACGACGGGGACGCGTTTTTCATCCGCTCTGTGTTTCTACGTTTTAAATGAACGAACATCGTTTTTCAAGCAGTATTGAGTGTTCTCGGTGAACGGGCAAGGTGCAAGGACTCACTGGACATCAGAAGGAAACCTTTTAGGCCATCGAAATGTCATTTATTGCCACAAGAAGACTGTGCCACACCGACGGGTGAGCTAAGCCTCGCCAGTCATCGCCGCTACGACGCCTCTGCCGCCGGCTTCGTCGACGCATCAGCTCGAGGCTATTCGCCCCCTCAAGAAATGGAGAGCATCGGAGACATCGACCCGGCAGAGATGTCCGATCCGAGATGGAGATGGTTCACCAGAATAACTGGACTTCAAGGGCGTCGAGCAAGCGACCACCACGCCGGAGCTAAAACGCCACCATGTTATGGACTCCCCACCAAAGAAAGGCAAGTGCGAGCAAAAGCGCAAGTTATTCTGCGTACAATTAAACTGCGACAAACAATGTTGCACTATGTTGTTGGTGATAAACGTAGAAGAGACTCGCTCGCGCATTGGTAGGATCAACTTCGTGCCCTGCACTATGTTACTTCATGGGATTTTACGACCGCCTATTTAGAAAAAAAAACTATTTTAAATTTGCGATAACAACAGAGCCTTGTCACTGACGAAGCGCAGCTGTTAATTTAGTCCCGATGTTTGAAGGTGAGCTTAGCTACTCTTGGGATATGACTCATTTGGTTAAACGTAATCGCCAGCATCCTAGCAAACACGGATTTTGTCAGGATTTTCTTGCTCAACGCAGATTGTTGAGTTCACGCACGATTTGGCTCTTGCAATAGATAAGCTTAAAGTGGTTGACTGTATATTCTTGGACTGCAAAAAAGCAAATGATGGTGTTCCCTATCACCTTCTGCGTAGTACATTTCGTCCTATGAACTGAATGAATCGGTTTTTGCATTGCTAATACTATTGGCCCTATAGCTTTGTTCAAAGGTACTGTGTAGTTTACCGGACTATAGCGAATGAACGTGATTCCGTATACCTGCAGCTTTATTCGAATTTAATAACATCCTGGTGTGCTGATTCAGAAAAGTTTTTGGAATTTAAACAGTGTGTTAACGTGGCACCTTTACAAGAAAACCTTCATTCCAATTGAATACGTATACCGAAAATTATGCTGCTGTGACAACGGCCGAGGAATATAAATACTTAGGAGTTTATTTAGGGAGTGGTTAGAGGTTAAATAGGCAGGTTCACACCATAAAAGGTACGGCTCCATATGTTTTTGGCTTTCTGAGACGAAATTTCAGTGAACCTCCATCTAACTGAAAAGAACAACCGTATATCACTCATGTGCGCTCAATCTTGGAGTACGCATGTGTTTTCATGGATCCCTACTCCAAAGAGCTGGTTGATATGCTCGAAAACATACAGAATATGTCAGTGCGATTCCTATTAGGTAATTAATTGGCCCGCTCAACTTAGCATGAGAGAAAGTAAAAGTAAACTGAAATGGCAGGACGTGAAAGATCACAGACGAAACCACAGGTTGAACTTTTTTCGTAATATCTATCATTCGAAAACTGGAGTAGAAGGGGAGAAGTATGTCCAAGCGCCATTCTACATATCGCAAAGTGGGACCGCTAGCTTAAAGCAAATTATTAACTTTCCTTTAAAGGTGACGCCTTGCGCGATTCATTTTATTTTACATCAATACTGCAGTGTAATTATCTTCCACGTATGATTGCATTAACTGTTTATATTGACGATTTTCAGCGCGCTTTGTAGAATTATTTTGTTATTTTGTCTCATATTTAATGCTTAGTGTTATGCATCTCCCTTCTGTAATGAATGCAAAGGCAAGCAGGCATCAAATAAATAAATAAATAATAAATAAATAAATAAATAAATAAATAAACTTCCAGAAGCGCAAGTTTGCCTCCGACGGGTTGAGAACCCTACGGATTCAACCTTGACCAATAAAATATTTATTGCCCTATTCGTTGCAGTATGCAAGGTTTCCTGTATGCATGCTACCATTGCTATGTTATTGGTTTGAAACAAATTATGTAACTAATTTTACGCCTTTCCTTACGTGAACACAGAGGGATACAACTGCAGCCACCTGAAGCAGGGCGTCATTCGCAACGCGTCTAGAATTTTTTGAACGTAGTATGACATTAGAAGTACATTAAGTTCTTTTGGACTATTAAGTGGTGTGGACCTATACTCATGAAAACAACATTAAAATAGATTGAAAATGAAAGTACCTGTTCGCTCCTTCTTAGGATCAGCCCTGCGCAAGATCATCAGAAAAGTTGATCGAGTAGAAAATGTGTTTGCAAGAAAAATGGGCAAAAACTGGAGATACTTTTTTGTGAAGGAGTTATATTAAATCCTCCTGAGTGTTTTGTTGAGAACCAAAACGCTTCGTAAAGGCATTCACGCCAGTTTTATATACAGCAAAATTGGTCAAGCAACTGTTATACAAATAGTTTCTGTAGTGATAGCATGAAAGTATTCCGGAATATTGCCCTAAAAGAAATTGACTAAAAGCGGCGCAATTTATCTCTCTGAAATTTAACCGACTAAAATATGCGCCCTCCGCCGGGCGCCCCCCCCCCCCCCACCTCCTCTTTTCCCATTTATTACAGGTAAGCCGCCCCACAGAGGATATCAGGACCTGGACAATACATCTATTCAAGCTCTACAAAGAACTGAATATTTTCTGTGTTCGGCAGTAAAAGAGGCACAGCAATTAAAGGAACGACAATTTGTGAGCACTGTTTTATAACTGAATTTTGCTGTAAACTGAGGCTGGTAATTAAGCAAGGCTGCGCTGAAAGCTTGACGGCTGGTGGTTGCGCGCGAGCTCACTTTGATGTGGCTGCATTGGACCCAAAATGCTGGGTTTGTGCTGCTTCTGCACTGCGCGAATGAGTCATCTGCTTGCGCGACATGGAGTGACCGGCCTCAGTACAGTTAACGTACTGTGGCTGAACTCCAATGCCCGTAGCACGGCCGTATTTCCGGTAGGTTTAGTCCGGCTGGAGCCCGACGACCGCATCTCGGCTGTAATCCGGCGGCCGTACTTCGGCCGTACACGGGTGGCTTTGGAATGGCCGGAGCCCTACGGCTGGAATCTGGCCGTATGACCGTAAGCCGGTCGACTGGCCGACGGACACTGGCCGTTGGACAGCCATGGGAGTACGGCCGTATACGGCCAAAAGGCCCACATTTGGACATGGGCCGAACATGGCTCCCGGAGAACGGCCGGACAGAAAATCACCGGCCAAAGTACACCGGCCTGTTTTAGGCCGAACAGTGCTGTGCTGCCTGGGTTGAGATCAGGAGTAATTCCGATGACATAAAATGTTTAAAAGTAATACCTTTTTCAAAAGGTAAATATAACTGTAACAAAAAGAAATGATTTTTCGCGAATAGCACTTAACTTGATATCAGAGAAAGCACTTGAAAATCTTCCGAACAATGGCTTACATTTCAACCTAGTTCAGCATGAAGTACTGGCTAGTAATCAATACGACCTCACGCATAAAACATGCTCTATCAATATACTTTAAAACGTAAAACAACAAATGAAGCAGCGGGAAACAAAAAAGAAAAAGTTATCATTAATTTCATTTGATATAGAAAACTCGTACCAACATATACGAAAATAAATATTGAAGAGATCCTCAAGGAGTTGGTAATTCCTGTAAATATTTAAATGTATAATAGACACAATTCACAAAAGAATAAATATTTACGGAACTGGAAATGTACAGTAGGGATATTGTTTATTTACAATACTGCCAGTCTTCACAGAGTCCATAGCGGGTGGGCACTAAAATATACGGTTAAAAAGAACACTTTATACTTTAAGGATCGTAAATAGGTAAATAATAAGTAAAAATAAAAATCAGCAACTTTGAACTTTACAAAGAACAGCAATCATGCACACCATACACCAAGTTCTACAAGTACATGCTAATTTTCATGAAAACAATACCAATGGTAATTTAACATTATATACTATATGCAGAACTAGCTACACAAACTACAAGTGCATGCTTGTTTGCATGTCAGAGGAAAGCAACGACATATCAAAGATGCTACTGGACGACATTTTCAATTCTTGACAAAAAATCGCACAATGACTCGGCGTTAGTGGTGAAAGGCGGTAACGAATTCAATTCATGGATGGCAAGTGGACAAAAGGAGTATTTAAAGTCATCATTGTTACATTTATATTCTATTAAGGTTTTTGCATGTTTTTGCGGGGAGCTCGTGTTTGAGAACATTCAACGTACTTTGAAACGTCTATTTTGTAATAATTATGTAAGAGTATATAAATAAATTTTAAACGTGCCTGCTTCGTCCGTGTTTCGAGCGTGGGAAGCCGAGCAAGTACAAGAAGAGTAGTGGGTAAATCATCCCGTTTAAAATTGTTATGAATGAATCTAATGGCCGTCCTTTGTACCTTTCCTATTTTCTTTGTGTTAGTCACGACCAGAGAAAACCATACAGTATTTCCGTATTTCAGGATCGGCCTAATGAATGTTTTTTAGGCTACTAGTCGTGTTGAGGTGGGTGCCAGATGGAGTGATCTGCGAAAGAAAAAAATTGTTTTTCAATGACAGAAGAAGTAACATTATCAATGTGGGCGTCCCACCTTAGATCTGATGTTATTTTCTAAGCCTAGATATTTATGTCTCTGGACATCGGGGAGAGCAGCGCTATTTATGTTGTAACGAAAGTTCGGTGGTTGTTGTTTCCGCGTTATCGTCATGCATGCAAATTTTTTACGTTGATTGTCCGTTAATTGCCATCTGCCAGTCATAGCACCATTCTATAATGGTGTTAAGAGACTTGTTAAGGGAGTGGTCATCTCGTTCATTGTTAATTTCTCTCTACAAAATAGAGTCGTCTTCAAATATCTTTATTTTACAATCTATACTAGTACCCTTAGCGAAAAGTAATACGTTTGAATTACGTACGAGTATACTTGAAGTGCACTTCAAGTATGCTTTGTATTTTTGCTTGCATATATTTTAAGTTCATTCAAAAGGTATTTTCGTAATTGGAAGCAAATACTGAAAATACATTTTTAAAAATGCGGAGAAAATACAGTAATTCTAAGTACCCTCAAAAAAGGTTCAGAATGCACTGAACCTAACGAATGCGCGACAAAGGTATTCAGACTATAAGGAAAATGCATTTTTTGCTCAAATCGATCATGTTGTAGTTGCACAGTAAATATAAAACAAATACACTTAAACTGTGGTGATTGACATCACCGGGCCGCGAGAGCGCGCCAACAGACGATGGAAACTGGCCGGCGATGGAAGAGAAGACGACGACGAGCGGGTCCACGCTGAGCGGGGAGCTCGAGAGTGGAGTGTGCCAGCAGTGACGAGCGACGAGACAGCGCTGGAGGAAAGGGCTCATGGATTCCTCGGCAGGTGGTTCGAGGTCAAGCCAGGAGCGCGCTTGCGCCGTGCGCCGTGAATCGTCCCGTGAGCTGTTCTGGGGGCCCTCTATTGCAACTCCGAGTGCCTGTTCCCGCTGGCGTGATCCCGAGGCGTGTTCCGGGCCATGATTCGGGGCGAGGCCTAGAGTTCCCGAGCAAGCACGAGCGCGGGCTTCGGCGTTCTGACCTGCGACCACTGAGACTCAACAGGCGACGTGGCGACGTCCAACCGACGTTTCACAAGTTCCATCGACGTCATCCCGCACAGCGTCGAATAGACTGGAACGTCAGCGTGTCCCCTCGTTTTCCCTTCCGCTCGAACTTTTGGTCGGACTTGAGTGTTAGCCTTTCCTCCACTTTGAGCGTGGGCTGCATTTTACTGCCATTACATCCCTAGTTTTTCCCCGGAGTGTTTGTGTGTCCTCCAAGGAATATATGTTTTTTGTAGTTGTGCTGAACCCATGGCATCACTTGCCTTTGATCCTCCTCCGCGAGCCACCCGCCCGCCTGCTTAACACGCGACCTCACAACTTCTGGCGACCGCGACAGGACTGCGGGCTCCAATTTCATCTCGAGACTAAGCAGGCCAGTGGGTGTGACAAGTGAGGATGGATCTATAAAAGTTGATGTCCATCGGGAAGGAGTTAGGACTGTCCGGTCCAGCTCTAAAAGAATGGATCGATGAGAAACGCACGAAAGAAAGGGACCGGCGCGCAACTGAACGCGAGGCGGCTAAAGAAGCAGCAATACTAGCCCAGAAGACAGAGTCCGAGACCAGAGCGCGCATTGAAGCTGAACGGGCCGTGGTAGAACTTAAGCTGCGGCTTCAGGAAGGGTCGCAGAGTTCTCACGATGTGGGAGGCGACTCCACGCTTAATGCAGCACAAGGCGTCCACAGCCCTCACAAGTTCATTCCTGCCTTCAACGAGGATCGGGATGAGCTTGACGCATACATCCAGCGTTTTGAGAGGGTGGCAACTAGTCAAGGGTGGCCCTCAGGCTAGTGGGTGCTGTCTCTACACTTGTGCTTGACTGGTGAAGCGCTCAGTGCCGTTCGTCGCATGTCTTCCGGTGATGCCATAAATTACCCAAAACTGAAGCACAACCTGCTACAGAGGTTCAGGTACACCGAGGAGGGCTACAGGTGCAGGTTTAGGGAGTCTAAGCCACAGAACTCGGAGACACTACGTTAATTTGCGGGCCGCCTACTCGGCTACTTTGACAATTGGCAGGAGCTGGCCGAAACGGAGCAGACGTACGCCGCTCTCCGAGGCAAGATGGTGGCCGAGCAATTCCTCAACAGCTGTCACGAGAAGCTAGCCATTTTTCTCAAAGAGAGGGGCTACAAAAACCTGGACCAGCTAGTCGGGACCGCCGACCATTACCTTGAAGCGCAAGGTCTCACCAACTTGACAAGAAGCCGAGAAGACGAGAGGGGCAGGCCACCTGAAGTCGACAGGCTTCCTGACCAGCAGGATTGTTAGACGCGGCCATACTGCTTGTTATGTAATAAGCAGGGCCATCGGCCAGCAGACTGTTGGACGAAGTCGACGTCTCCGGGTTCCAGCCAGCCCATCAAGAAGAATGTCTTCTGCTTGAGGGGCCGCAACCTCGGACACCAGGCTGAAGCTGGCGCAAACCTGCCCGAGAACAAAGGTCAAGCAGCAAGCTCATTGCCTGGACACAATTCCTTTCAGATGGAAAAACCGACCAAGTTTCAACGACGCCAGGCTCCGCAGAGTATGACTGCAGAAACAGATGCAAGGTGTCTCACGGAAAGAACGCGGTAATAGCAAACGGGGTTCTTTGAGAAGACAGCATCCGCGTCCCAGAAGACCTGCGCGGTCGGAACTTGTCGTCGTCTTCGCCAGCTGCCGCAGGGTTGAAGACCCACATGTGCGCCAACGCAGCAAAAAGCGAGGCTCCCAGAACAATGCCGCAGGTACCTGCCGTTGCTGACAGCCCCTGCACTATCACCTCTGCTGGCTTATGTGCGCTACAGCAGCAAGACCCTTCTCTCCGAAAGTTTTTCGGCGAGTTCGGCAGAAAGGTGACATTCAACGCAGCAGTGATCGAGTTCGTGAAGACCGCTGGTATTCTTTATCGACGGCTTCAGTTGCCCTCCGGAAAAGGAAGAAAGCAACTCGTCGTCCCCCAGGAACCACGAGGCATCGTCCTGGACAAGGCCCATCAAGGAACCCTCGGCAGTCACAGGGGTATCAGGCGAACCATGGAGCGCGTCTGCAAGGACTTCTGCTGGCCTGGGATGCAAGCTGACACTGCACGCTTCGTACATTTGTGTCGCATGTGTCAGAGGGCTGCGCTTAAACACCGAGTAGCAACGGGAGGTCGTGGCGGAGATCGAGGCATTTTGGCTTGTTGCCATCGATCTGGTCGTCCACCTCTCGCTCAGCGCCTAGAAGGGAAACCCGTCCACAGGGTTCAAAATGCCACACGCACCCAACGAGGAAGTTGCGGGTGTGTCATTTCCTCCCACTCCTGCACTGTTACCGACTGCTCGTGCCGAATAACCTGTACATTTCCCAGCCACTGACCGAGTAAGCACGGAAGAGGGCACCTTTGTACAACTTTTTAAGTAGGCAGTTTGGTCTACAGAGTGGTTTTAAAACAGTGGTAAATGCAGTTTCTTTTGTTGGTTTCCCTTACATTGGGTAAGAGAGTGTTTTGGCCTGAATCGGACTGTTTCGGACTGTACTCTTGTCGTGGTGCTAGTGGTGCTAGAACGTCTGAAACGACAGAACGTGCTTCAGGGCCATACGTCTCGTCGCGGCCGTGCTAACATTCTGTGCCGAGTTTTGTTTGCCCCAAACAAACCTCTCGGGCAGGGGGCTGAATATGATGATTGACATCCCCGGGCAGCGAGAGCGCGCCAACATACGACGGAAACTAGCCGGCGGTGGAAGAGAAGACGACGACGAGCGGATCTACGCTAAGCGGGGAGCTCGAGAGGGGAGTGTGCCGACAGTGACGAGTGACGATACAGCGCTGGAGGAACGGGCTCAAGGATTCCTCGGCATGTGGTTCGAGGTCAAGCCAGGAACGCGCTTGCGCCTTGCGCTGAGAATCGTCCCGGGAGCTGTTCCGGGGGCCCTCTGCTGCAACGGGGAGTGCCTGTTCCCGCTGGCGTGATCCCGAGGTGTGTTCCGGGCCAAGATTCGGGGCGAGGCCTAGAGTTGCCAATCAAGCACGAGCGCGGGCATCGGCGTTCTGACCTGCGACCACTGAGACTCAACAGGCGACGTCCCACCGACGTTCCACACATTCTATCGGCGTCATCCCGCCCAGCGTCGAATGGACTGAAACGTGAGCGTGTCCCCTTGTTTTCCCTTCAGCTCGAACTTTGGTTCGGGCTTGAGTGATAGCCATTCCTCTGCGTTGAGCGTGTGCTGCATTTTACTACCATTACATCCCTAATTTTTCCCCCGAGTGTTTGTGGGTCCTCCCAAGAATATATGTTTTTTTAGTTCTGCTGAACCCATGGCATCACTTGTCGTTGATCCTCCTCCGCGAGCCACACGCCCGCCTGCTTAACACGCGGCCTTACATAAGTCAATACAATTAGAGCAGCACTCTCAGAATACTCTAAAAGAATGCTGAAGCATATAAATATACTCGGAATATCTTAGAAATATATTTCAAATGCTTTTTATGATCGTGGAACGGACATAATAGAAATACGCCATGAATATAGCAAATGATTTATTGTAAATACATTGTAAATGTAATAAAAAACTTTACCAAAAAACATTTTACACTACGGCCGCTGCTTCTGCTGCTGAAGCCGCGCCTGTAATGCATACCTTAACGTAAAGCATATCTTAAAGGCCGGATAAAATACATTTCAAATAAATAAATGCACTCCTAAATTTTTTCTCCTCCGTGTTATTAAACTGAGGGGAATGCTTTCGCTTACTGCGCTGTCTAAAGCAAGTATACTAATAATGTCTGCGTATTTTAGAGAAACTCAGCGTATAAATCTGTAAGCGGCGGTGTTTCAGCGCAATCGTCAAGTCAAAAACTAATTGTACGACTATATATATGCAAGAAGAAACTTGCACATCGCTAGCGCTCTTACGACAGCATCGCTGTAGAGGATTTAAAAATTTTCTTTTTCTGAGAACTATTGTCCTTAGATAAATAACAATGCTTATGCTTCCGAGTGCAAGCAGCTGGAGGCCTCTCACTACCTCTGACTACCTCGCCCTCAGTGCCGGGTACCTGCGGCACGAGATGGCGCGGCGCTCCCCGACTTCAGGTTTTGTGTGCCCTTCCTGCGTTTCCCTGGCCTGTCCCGTGGTTTCACAGGATTTTGAACTGCTCAACGGGCGGTCGTCCTGCAGACGCAGTCCCTGCTTGGACGGCGCGTTGGAGCGGCGTTTGTCCCAATGTTGCCGTTAATCCGAGGTAAGCATGATTTACAACAATTAGTCGGCGTATGCCTGCCTTGCAATAATATAGTGTTAACGCCTCTTATGAAATTCGCACGTAGTGTTAGGCTTAGGTTTACCTGCGGGCAAGATTTAATACAGCAAGTACTCCGTGCAAGGGAATGTGCTCACAAATCAACGACAGAAAGGACACGTAAGAAAACGTATTTTAGGGCCTTTCTTTTTTAGGTTATTTTTTAGTTCGGTTTCAGCGGAGTAGCGGGGGCACTGTTGCTATGGGCTTTTTGCAGATCAAGTTATTCCATTCTCAGCTTATTCAGGACTAACAGGTGCACTAAACAGAGAATAGCCACGAACGTTTTTAGTACAGCCTGTTCATGGAAAGTACGCCGTCTATGATTATGCCATTGAGATATTTGGAAGTGTATCCAGAGACGCAGCTTTTTTTTGTTTCTGTTCGCAGAAGCCGCTCACAGCCACGCACGGTCACAGAGGTACGGGAAAAGAACCCAGTTTGTAAATACATGCATCCGTGAATAATGCGAATGGCCTGGCTGGACGGCGAGAAGCCGAGTAGCCTGCGCGCAAGTGAACGCAGTTCGCTATTTTTGCGGTCGCATGTCGTGATTCTGTCATATAAAGAAAATTGTTATGAACGTGTTCATGCCACCTGGTTGGAAGTAACCGAAAATGCTAAAAGCGACCCACGTAATCTTCGATACCAGTGGCTGTAGCGACACTAAGTGGTTTGGGGCGCGGGGCTTAAGATTTGCTTTCTTATCACTTGCTGTTCGTACCGCCACTGAGAACCAAGAACCAGCATAGAAAGAAGAGAGTAGGGGGGTGGCGGGGATCCTAGGGAGGAACCAGTTTCCCGCACGAAACCGCGCGGTTCCCGGTACGGGTCCCCGCATGGCTGTGCTCGTCTCTCCTTATTCATTCGATCGCTCCCCCCAAACTTCCTGAAACTTCAGGACATTCCACCCCCCCTCTTTTGTGTTTCCTAGCAGCTTCTTCTCTCGTTTCTGTGTTATTGTCATAGTGCATTCATGACTAACACGTGCGCGCGTTTCGAGAAGCCCTTGAGACACTTGTGGTAGTGAGAATTACCACGGCCGGGCTAGAGCGCGGCGTGCGCACAAGCGAGGGCCGCCGCTCTAGCCCAGCCGTTGAATTACAAAAATGTGCCCTAAAGCATGGCAGAACAGCAAAAGAGCGGGCACGCGGAGGCTGCCTGGCGGGTTGTGTGTATTTAGCAGCCGTAATTGCTCATTTGCGTCTCAGCTGTATTTAAACGAGTTCCTTAAGGTGTATCGAGTAATTATAAAGCCACTACTTTTTACTTGTTGGTACCAGGCACTCACTGCTGTTCATAATCTTTTTTTTTTGTATGTTAAAGACACCACATTTACAATTATTTTCCGCTTTGCTCTTTATTTACATGATTATATTTTCTGTGGACCGCGAAAACTATAAAATTACCCTTGATGCACGGTGAAGAGCAAGAAAAATCTTAAATACGTGTGTAAGGAGACATGGACTTTGTATGCTTTGCTTATTTTAATCGCCTCCGTTATGTGCCTATCATATAACATTTTGTAATTTTAAGAATGGCTTGTAAACATTTAGTTTTATTGTTTCGAAATAAACTTACTTTGCCATTCCTTTAGAGGCATAGTTGAGTACACGCACCAATGTAATTGCTTTTATTTAAACCTTTTACTACCTTGCCGCTTATGAACTTTTTAAAGTGTTTTCTGTGAACTTTCTTTTTTAAACGTAATCTCTGAAGAAGCCACGCCGTAACACGGAAAACAGAACAATAAATATAGTTATTATTATTGTTACTAATCTTATTTCATTAGCTTTCTGTGGGGTCGGCCAGGCTTGTCCAAGTTAGTCGAAAAACTAGAATGACCACCATTTTAACTTAACTCAAGCGCCTTAGATAAAAAGTAGCATAATGCTAAGTCTGTTGCATGTTTGATAAAGTACTTCTCCTAGCTGTGTCTTTTTTACTAATTCCCGCCCATTTTCATCCCTGGATTATATCCGAACATACCCCTGTTGAGCCAAGGCGTGGCGGGAGTCGAAAAATGAAGCTCTCCAAGCAGAAGCAGAGGGTTTATTTTCGTGGCACCCAGTGGTGTCTTCGTCGTTCGATTCCTCGAGGGGCAAAGCCTCGTGCCGCGAGAAGCGAGCTCTGTCCGCGAGCTATCCCTAACCATCTCCGTCGCATCTAGGTTTATTCTTCGTCCTCTTCATGCATCGGAGAAGCATGGCGTTGATAATTTTCAACACATTCCGGGCCGCGAGAAAATGGCTAGGCGCGAATTTCAAGAGGGTAAAGTCTTTGTATGGGTCTGGTTGTCACAAGCCCATCTTGCAGCTTGATCTTGCAAGAACGGATGGTACCATCGGTGCTTTTGTAGTCCTCCTGAACTCTGGCCAGTTTCCACATTTGGCGTGGTGTTTTTTCTTGGTACACTAACACCACGCCTGCTACTTTGACTTCAGTGGCCGCTTTCTTCGTTGTGAAGGGTGCGGACCGAAGCTGCAACAGGTATTCTTTCACCCACCTAGCCCAGAAGTGTTCAGTCAAACGTTCTCGATACCGATACCGTCGCACGGCATCCGTGCGCGAACAGGTGGTTGTATCGTTTCCCGAGTCACTCTTGGTAGGCACATGCGTAAGTCTGCGACAAAGGAGGAGATCGGCAGGAGTGAGAGCACATGGCTTCCCTATGTCCGACTCGACGAAAGTAAGAGGCCTGGAGTTCACAACAGCTTCTACTTGGGTGAGGACGGTAGCCAGTTCTTCAAACCCAAGCTTGGCTCTCCCCAGTACCTTTCTGAGTGCTTGCTTAACCGTCCTAACCAGCTCCCACCAACCACCCCACCACGGGGCATTAGGTACGATAAAGTTCCACCTGATCCCAGCATTGCTTAAATGCTCAGCGACTTCTTGATCGGAGAGGAGTCGGCAGGCTCGTTTTACGTCCACCGAGGCTTTCTTAAAAGTTCGGGCGTTGTCTGAGTACACGACCCTGTGTGAACCCCTGCGGGCCACGAATCTCCGAAAGCCGAGCAAGAAGTCCTCTGCTGTGATTGAAGAGACTAACTCCAAGTGGAGCGCTCTTGATGCGGTGCACGTGAAGAGAGCGATGTAGCACTTGGAATCGCCGCTTGGTGATCGTACGTAGAGAGGCCCAGTGAAGTCCACTCCTACGACCTCAAACGCGTTTGTAGACGATAGGCGGTCATTCGAAAGGGGGGCAGTCGGAGCATCTCCGGGCCTGACTCGGAACCGCTTGCACAGATGGCAGCCGTTGACCACTAGCTTCACCACGGATCTTGCTCGGTAAATCCAGTATTTCTCTCGTAGTTGTGTCACCGTGTCTCTCACGCCGCCGTGTAGAACTTGAGTGTGGGCTCTAGCTGCCAGCAGAGGCGAAAATGGTGGATTTGCAGGCAATATGATTGGGTTCTGAATTTTCACAGCTTTCAAATGGGCTAAGCGTCCCCCGATCCGAAGGATACCGCCCGCATCTAAGGAAGGGTTCAGCTCGCTTATGCTTGAAGCACCGGTAGCCCCTGCCACCGAGACATTGTTGATTTCTGTCACGAAATTTCCGGATTGCATATCCTTGTTCGAAACCTCGACGGTAGTTTTCCATGGTAGCTCCACTTGGTATCGTCCATGTCGGAAGGAGCCGTTGTTCTCGATGTGGTCTAACGCTGAGCTCTTTGAGGTACCACTGCTCGTCGGATCCAAGATCCCATTGCTTTCGGCTTCCCAAAACGATCGAAGGATATCGTCGCATTGGGTTACGTCGGCCTTCAGAACGCAAACCATCGTGCGCGAAGTAGTTGCTGTCGCTGTCAACTCGGTGCTGCTGCCTTGAAACGTCCATCCAAGTTTAGTGTTTATAGCAATCATAGCCTGGTTTTCTCGGGACCTCACGAATTCGCCAGACATTATATTCCACATCTGGTCCGATCCAATGAGGATGCTTATGCCACCGCGAGTGATGACGTTAGGGTGAAGCAGCTCATCAGCAATGTCC
Source organism: Haemaphysalis longicornis (assembly GCF_048455015.1). Lineage (NCBI taxonomy): Eukaryota > Metazoa > Arthropoda > Arachnida > Ixodida > Ixodidae > Haemaphysalis > Haemaphysalis longicornis. Next base: position 91,256,637 of record NW_027526295.1, read on the forward strand.
TTTCCCGATGTTTTGCAAGCCCGAACGAAGGATGAATCCATCGTCGAGCCTTCGATGTCCTGGCAAATGTGGGGTATTTCTATGGCGCTGAGGACAACTTCGGCGTCGGAAAATTGGCTTTTCAGTCGAAGCTCGACGATACGACGCCTCGCGGCCGGTTGACTTTTGGCGTTGGCGAACGTGTTCAGAGCAATATTGATGACTCCAACGCATTTCAGCTTGAGGTGTTTGCAAAGTTCTTCGGTCACGAATGTCCGCTGGCTGCCACCGTCGAATATGCCTCGGACGTAGCGGCAAGCGTTGTCACTCACTGCCCAGGCTCGAAAAGTTTGGAGGAGAACGCATCCACTTGTGTCAACTCCTGACTTCTTTCCGACTGATGCGCAGACCGTCGTGCGTGGGTTCGGACTTCCTTCAGAACGAGAATCCTGTGCGTTGTTCTCTCTCGGGCTACAGACGCTTGATGCATGTCTACCGGCGCACGCATTGCAGGTAATCTTGCGGCGACAGTCACGTGCTCGGTGTCCTTTCAGCGTGCAGCGAAAGCATCGCATCTCCTTCGACAAAATTTGCTTCTTCTTTTCCGAAGGTATGTCCGCAGGACAAGACTCCGTTATGTGACCTTCTAACTAGCAGAATGCGCACCCCTCACCGGACGTCGCCGAAGTGCTGGAGAGAACACACGACGTGGGCTTAGAGTCTCTAGGGCGGATGCTTTTCTCTGCGTCATATTCAGGCCTGCTGTCTTGTCTTCTCTGACCCCTGAAATCACTCTTTTCAAGGTTCTCCAGCTCGGTGCTGAGGAACTTCAGAAGACGGTCTAGGTCTGTCGGCAAATCCTCAGGTGCATCCGCTTGCGGTGTAGGTGTTTCAGCAGTGCGCGTGCGGTGGTACTGGAGCACAATGTCGTGCGGAAGGGCTCGCAACAGGATGTATGAGAGCATCGACGAAAAGGAGGACCGTTTCACGCCGAGGGTTTCGAGGCCACGGATGTTGACCAAAACCTGGTCGTTGAGCTTGCGAAGGCCACTTGTGTCACTTGAGGACCTGATCGGGTTGATCATTCGGAGCCTGGCGAAATACTCTTGCTCGAGTCGCGTGCGATCGCCGAAACGCTTCTTCAGCATTGCAAGAGCATCCTGATAGCAAGCCTCCGTCGTAGGTAGCCCTCCGATTGCCGAAGCAGCATCTCCTTTCAGAAAGAGTCGCAGGTAGTGGAATTTCTCGCAAACTGAAAGGCCGCTATTCTTGTTTATCATTTGGTCGAATTGCTCCCAAAATTCATTCCATCGGCACAGGTCCCCATAGAAAGGAGTGATGGTGAGTTTCGGTAACCTTGGCCCGGTTCTCTCCGAAGTCGTAGCAGCGACTGGGGGCGTGACGTTCGCTACGGGTCCTGTCATAGGTGCAGCTGCCTGGGAAAGGCGGTTGCTCTTGCATTTTAGCTCAGCGAGGACGCGTGTCGCGTTATCTTGATACTCGATCACGCTCGCATATTCGGCCTCAAATGCCCCCTGATCCTGAATATGAGCTTCGAGCTCTTCGTTGATCTTATTTAGCTCGTCGTTATTAGCCTTGAGTCTCTCGTAAAGCGACGCTAGCTGGTCGGCCGTAGCGCAAGGATCGGCCATGGCGGCACTTGCCTCGTTGATGATCCTTGTGTTCTGCGCCCGCCTCGATGTCCTCTTGCATTTGAGCTTCTCCATGGTGGCTCCGCTGCCTCGATGCTCTCGGCAGGTCCCGCTGTGGGTCCCGGGTCGTCGGCACCAAAAATGTTGAGCCAAGGCGTGGCGGGAGTCGAAAAATGAAGCTCTCCAAGCAGAAGCAGAGGGTTTATTTTCGTGGCACCCAGTGGTGTCTTCGTCGTTCGATTCCTCGAGGGGCAAAGCCTCGTGCCGCGAGAAGCGAGCTCTGTCCGCGAGCTATCCCTAACCATCTCCGTCGCATCTAGGTTTATTCTTCGTCCTCTTCATGCATCGGAGAAGCATGGCGTTGATAATTTTCAACACCCCCGACACGCCAGCCTTTATTTATAATGTTGAAGATGCTATCCCACATAGCATTATAAAATACATGCTGAACATTACATACATTTTCTTACGTCCTTAATGTGGCATTGTTTGCATGGCGTTTTTTTTTTTCTTTTTTCTTTTGGATGGGAAGGTAAGAAATTCTTGCTCTTGAAAAACGTTGCCACGGCTAGAGGGAATCCCTGAACTATTTATCTAGCATGCGTCTCTAAAAAAGCAGTTTTTCAATAATATTTGTTCTTGTTTTCTTTTCCCTGCAGGTGATGGCAAAATTCCCCGCCTCGGAGAACTCAAAGGACGAGGACTCTGATGGAGAACGCTGCATCTGCGCAGGCTATTAAGGGGGCTAAAACGCATTTGTTCTACGCTGCTTAGTAGTGGTGAAGTTGGCAACTCGGCTGACGTGTACAATAAACAAATTTCAAAATGTCAATCTGTGCGCGTACGGGCTGTTATCCTAAGCCCTCGGCCTACGGAAGGCGACAATGACGGGATGATACCGGTTGGAACATATAAAGGGGTGCTGACCTGGTATCGAGAAAATAGAAGGACGTATCCGCCACCACACCGGAATCTCACCCGACGGGAGGCAGTACTGCTACGACAGCTGCAGGCACGCGCAATATGGACGCCAGTACTCGCAAAGCATGTATGCCCGGAGATATACCAAAGTGATCTGTGTGCGGTGTGCGGTAGGAATCGAGCCGCCATGGTGCACGTGTTATGGGAGTGCCAAGAGACAGACCCACTCACGGACACGCTGCCACCACGCCTTGCCAGTGCGGTGGCCAGCACAGACTGTAACCTACAGCGGGAGGCCGTTCAGCTTGCGCTGGCAGCCCTTGAACGCCAGTGGCCGAACACGCAGCTTCCCCCCCCCCACCCCCCCCTCCCCCAAGGAGGCCGGCGACAGTAGGTCTCGCAGGCAATAAAGATGTTGTTTCTCTCTCTCTCAGTCTTTTGCTGGCCCCCATTCAGGTTAGGGACGGATTAGCTTTTCAGAATCGAGCTCACTGTTAGGCTAGATCCTATTACACATTTCGAAGCAACAAAACAAACTTTCATAGCTTGAAAGTTAACAAATCTCCCTAAGACACATTGACATGGCATCTCTCGGTGTATTTAGGGTTTTACTTAGTATACACTAGTAACACATTTGGAGTATATTTTAAGCTGTATTTTCCGTCCAGGTAAAATGCATTACTAGGGCATTTTGTATGTATTTATAGTGGCATTTTCTGTGCATTTAAAACGCATCACTAGCGCATTTTGTACGTATTTAAAATGGCATTTTGCGTCCATTTTTCTTGAAACTAAAGCGTGTTGAATATATATTTTTGCTGCACTCTTAATGTATTTGGAATACCCTTTAAATGTATTTAAAGCGCATACAGAATCTGGACAAATATTGTTAAATAAACAGAAGGAAATGTATTTATAAATGAATTAAAATGCACTAAAAGTACGGCTTCTTTTCGCTAAGGGTAGTTATGTCATTTATATACATGTGTTTTGTCAGTTATACACATTTATATAAACAAGGGTTCACGCATGGAGCTCTGGGGTACTCCTGATGGCACTGGCACTGTCTCTAAAGGAACATGGTCGTAAAAAGGAAACTGGACCTATTAAACAAAAAATCTCGAACCCAAACAATAATTTCTCCGTCTTCGATTAGACTTGTTCATTTAGTTAATAGATTTCTACGACATAAAAGACGCTAAACTACGACGATCCCCATTAGGGGACACTGAAGTAAAAATACAAGTTGCTCTAGATCGCTATATTACATCACCGACAACATGAGTATACCGATTTTACGCCGTTTTTTTTTTTAAACATCAGAGAGAAAATAGCGAAAACCTGAATACCGGCGCCGCTGCCACCAGCTATACCTTGAAAATCGCACTTGAAGTGCTCAAACCTTCTGGCATGCGCAATGTTCTCTAAGGGTGCCGCTGGGTCGTGCTACGTGTTTAAACTTGGGGCTGCAGTACTGTTTTTTAGGAAGAGTGCGAGCTACGCAGGAGCGCTTCGGTTCATTCCAACATTCGCGGGGCCTCAAAAGGACAATATATTTTTCTTGAGCAAAAGAGTCAATACTCAGAAAGGGTCCCATGAAGGAATGTTTTGCTTAGTGATTCGGAGCTGCATAGGACATGGGAGGTTGGAAAAGCACGACGCATTTGACCAAAACTGACAACAACGCTCGGTCCGTGGTCGCTTTGCATGCGGGTGCTTCCATACCGCTATATATCCCCGCTTCCTAGGTTGCTTGTCGTTGATCATGACGTAAACCTTGACTGCAGACGCCGTTTGCGTGAGGTTTCATCACCGTTCGATTGGTGATTTCTGAGCAATTAGGGCAGCGTTCAGGATAGAATAAACGCTAAATTGGAAGTTGAGACTTTCGTTTGCAGCCAATATTCTGTTTCAATTCAGTGTTTCTTAAAGGCCAATACTTTGTTTGAAAGCCCCCTTGATTACTAACTTCAAGAAATTGGCCCAAGAAGTAAAATTCTAAGGTTTCGCAGGTGATATCACCATGGCAACATCAGGTAAACAAGGAAAGAAACAGAAACAATAGCCATTGCAGCACAAAAAATAATAGAAGAACGTGCAGAACCAGCAAGGTAACATCTAACGTGTCAATATTCGAGTATGCGGTAGCGAAAAAACACCACCAAGAATGACCTCCTGTAATAAACAAGTACAATCGACCTAACAAGAAGGTGCCAAAGTTACAAATATTATGAGTTCTTTCTGACGCGCACTTAACATTTCACCTCCTCTAAACGCCATTCAGGAATACAATAAGTAAAATAATAACTAATCAGGAAAACATTTCAGGGCATAATTGGGATCTACCTACCTAATATTACGGCTATTAGGGCCACAGTATTGTACGGAATTCAAATACGGTACTCAAAACATTCTCATAAAACTAAAAAGTTGCAAGCCATCCCAGCAATTTTATGAATAAAAATGTGTAGGGCATTTCCAACTATACCTCGTTTACAGCCTCAAGTTGTTTCAAAGGTACCGCCCGAACACTTAAAGGCGGCTTAAAGAGCTTTTGCCGATACATGGGTGTAACCATTTTCAGGTAAATCAATGTCCTAGTAATCACCTCTGTCAGGAATTTTTTTAAAGCGAAGAGTATTAGAGGTGTTAGGGCAAATCAACGCGTCGCCTTTTCCCGCACCACGATTCTCTCTCGTATCCTCTGTATTATCGCCCCGAGCCAGCGTGACTGCCCATGATGCCTCGCTTCCCGGTGACTTCTACGAAAACATAAGGTTGCGCGCGTCGTGTGCTACGGCGATGTTCTGCGCCGCAGCACAGCTTTGGGACGGGGTCATCTGACTGTCTCTGTTCCATTTGGGCCGTTTTATTTATCTTTTTGTGTGTAAATCCTGCACTCCGCTCACAGCTGGAAAGAGCAATGTCAACAATGTAGGGAAACATTTCCGCTTCCACACCACGCCGAAAGATCACGCGAAAAAAGATCGACCCTGTCACGGCAAGTTCGGGGCGACGACATATCTTCGTACATATGAGCACACGAAATATGTGAGCGAATGACTAAAGAAACGCCTCAAACTTTGCTAGCGTCAGGTCGCACATGTGTTCCTAAACGATGTCGATTTATATTGTAACATACACTTTAGAGGGAGCATCGCAGACGACGAGGACAAAAAAATTGGCCGCGTATCTGCTCCATTCGTTGCAAATTTCGTCAAAAGACGATAGTCTTTGTAGACATTTGCCAAGGAAATGCCCCCTTTGCTTTCCCGCTCAGCTGTCATGCTGTTCCTGTACCGTCACGCTCATCCCAAGGTAAACACACTAAAGGTTTGCGCAAGGCGATTTGAATTTACCGCGTTCCACTGCTCCAGGCCGGGTTCCTCGATGCCAGCTCTGCAGTACGGCGGAGTCGCCCGTAAATGGAGCCGGCCGACTACAAGGTTTATAGAAGCGCGTGGCCGTGCTCCACGTGTGTTCCAAGCAGAACGTGCTGGAACCTTTCGTTGCTGTTGCTGCGTGATGTTTCATACGCCGCCAGGAGGCGTCGGTTCTTTGCAGTAGATATAGAATATCATTTGTTATCAAAACGCCAAGCATCCATGAATTTTTTAATAAATGAACACTGTAAATATCCCTTGTGTACGTATTTCCTGTCTTATATTTGCGTTATGTCTTGTTCTTGTTCAACAACGTTGACAACTATGGAGATATAAACCGGGCTTAGACGTTTACATTTGGCTGTGAGGATATAAGACTATTGCGCAATATCAGTTTTACTTTGGCTGAGTGGCTGAATCGAGTTACAGACAGACAAACGGACAGACAGACACACAGGAAGACATACAGACAGACAAAAATTTCTTGGTTTAATTAGCCCAAGAAAGAGTGTCGTCTTTAAAACTGTAGAGCGCGTGCAGTGATCGCTCATGGACGACGAAAAAAAGAACGCGTTGTGCTGGGCTGGGCCAGCCTAGCTACGTCACTACCTCTCCTCGTTTCACCATTTTGTGAATGCATCTACATCATCAGGCGAGGTCTCAGCGTCGCCTTGTAAGATTATTGTTGGAGGTTGCGCTCAACACTCACCGCTCTCCCGGGCGTGCTTCACCCCCCACAGAGCTTCGGAGTGTACATTCCGTCTCTAGTGCAACAATGCTTGCTGATCGAGCGACCGTGTCGACGACGCTCCTCATCATTGTATCTCATCCCCGGTAGCCTGACATGTTCACTTGGACAGACGACGTTTATGTGGACGAAGGGCTCAGTCTGTTTGAGTGTGTCACCGCTCACTACAGGCGGGACCCTACCGTCATGCTGGTGAACGTGTTCTAACTGAAACAGGACATTCCCGCACGGAATTTGTTCGAGATGCACGAGACCGCGTTTACCAGCTTGTACGGGTTCGAAACAAAGCTAAGCGACTTGTTGCAAAAGACACTTGGTCACCAGCTTCTGGCCGCAAGGAGCTGCCATAGCGCGCCCAGACGTCGACCGAATCTTACGCCGCATACATGTAGGACGTCTTAAACCTTTGCTTGAGGGCTGACAGCACCTTGGTGGAGTCCGACAAAGTGGCCTACATACTGTAGGGCGTTGCGGATGACGCCTTTCACCTTCTTATTTGCAAATACTGCTCCACTGTGAATTACACTATTAAGCAATGTCGGCGATTCTAAGAGGCCAAAAGACGCCCTATAGCCCACAACTTCACCCGACTTCCACACAGAAACGGTATCTGCGTGTGAATAAGCAAACCTACCAGCAGGTCTTCCACACATACAAGATCCCGTTCCGCATTCAGGTGATTTAAACAAAGACACGCGGCGAGAACTGGGTGCTCTGGCCCGTACTACTGTGGTGCCATACGTAGCGAATTGGAACGAGGTACACACCGTATCCTTCATTTAAACCATTGTCCGCGATTAAATAGCCAAGACGGGCCTTCACCCTGTGTGCGCAATTAGCTGTCCGTTCCTAAAAGGGTAAATGTCGCCCTGTCCCCTAACCGACTATCCTCCACCACCCTACCAGCGCCGTTACCCCGCTGAGTGGCGTACACCGGACGACAAACCCATTTCATTCAATTGCTCCGGAATTGGACACATTTCCCGGTACTGTTGCAGCCGTATGGTCTTGTTCTTACGGATCACCTACGTCGACTACAGTCCTCGACCTCCTTTTGGCTACTCCGATGAACGGCAGCACCGCTTCTCTCCCTGTGCTAAGCCCAACTCAACCACTTCTTACATTCCCAACACCAGATTCAACCGATCGCTGTTGCCCAACGACATCACTACCGATCACCGCAGCCTCGCCGCCAATCCCCGACGTCCAATTATTCTCGACCTCCTTCACAAATCTAGGCAATGCCCTTCCCGTAGTTGATGCTGCTTCCGGACGCGGCCCGAAAACGCTCTGCATACTCTTCCGATGAGAAACAACTTGCTGGGCGTTCACATTGACGATGTACCGGATACTGCATTAGTTGACACTGGAGCCCGCGTATCTGTAATGAGTTCTGATCTTCGCCGCTGCTACGCAAGATCCTCACTCAGGCGCCGTTACGAGTTGTGCGAGTCGCCTATGGAACAACGCCTACTGTGGCCGGTTTGTGTACTGCTCGTGTGAGACTTGCTGTCAACACAACACCTGCAATGTTTACTGTCCTAGACACGTGCACCCATTACAGAATCCTCGACCTCAATTTCCTCTCTAAACACGCATTCCCTTCGGTTGTGCAACAGCGGTCCTCGTACTGAGCTCCTCTTCCTCCGGCCGCTAGCGACGTTCCCCAGCCCCGCTTCTGCTCGACTAGGAATGTTCGCTTGCCCCCTCAAACTGTGACCCGTGTCCATGTGTCTGCGGGCCCCGCTGTTCCGGACGGGAACTACGTCATGTCACCAATTACCGATGTGGTGCGCACGCGACATGCCACTCTTCCTCACACGGTTGTGACGGTGACCGACAACCACGTGCATCTTCCTTTCGTAATCTTCTGTTTTTCTCGAAAAGCTCTTCCCCAAGGAAATTCCTTGGGTGTCCTGTCTCCATTATCGGAATTCGAGGTTTCTTCCCTAACTTCGAACGGTTCTGCATATCCTGCCACATGCTTGCTTGATTCCGAAGAATTCACGCCCATGATTTCCCGAGATCTACTTCCCACATATGCCCAAGTGTTCTCTCATCTCTTGGCGTCCAACAGAGACATATTTGATTTCGGCAACCGACCAATCGCCCAGACAACAACGCCAAGCACCGTATTCACACTGGCGATGCCAGCTCAGTTCACAGGCGACCATACAGCGTTTCGCCATACTGGAGCAAAGCGCTATCCAACGGGAAGCGGACACATGCCTAGCAAAGGCATCATAGAATCTTCCTCCGGTCATTGGGCGTCACTGGTCTTGCTACTAAAAATAAAGGATGGCACGTGGCGCTTTTGTGTCAATTGCCGTCATCTAATCGAAATAACTAAGTAGGACGTTTATCCATTACATCAAATCAATGACGGACTCGACTGTCTGCATGGCGCCCCTTCTTTCGTGTATTAGTTGGCGCTCACGGTTCTGGCAAATAGCTTTAGAAGAGATGCATCGTGAGATGACGGCTTTCATTACACCTGACAGCCTATGCCAATTCAAAGTCATGCCTTTCGGGCTGTGAAACGCTCCCGCCACCTTTGAGCGAGTGTTGGGCTCGTTACTCCACGGCTTCAAGTGGTCGATATGTCGTGTTAACATAATAATATGAAACGTTTTTCTCCCACCTTTGAAACACATCTCCAGCGCCTTCCGGACATACCTGGCGTATTACGCAAAGTGTGACTTCAGCTGTACTTCGCGAAATGTAATTTCGCAAGCCGCCAACTTACGATCCTTGGCCACTTTGTCAGCGCTGCTTGTGTTCAGCTGGATACCGAGTAAATCCGTGCCGTCAGGAACTTCTCTTTTTCGGTACCGTCAAAAGACGTCCGTAGTTTCGTAAGCCTCTGTTTGAACTTCCGATGGTTCACAAAGAATGTTGCTACCATTGCACGTCCCCTTACGGAATTACTCAAGACCAACGCCACATTTACCTTGGGCCCCACCATGCCGGCGCCTTCTCGGCACTCGGCTCCGGCCTGAGGACTTCACCTATCCTTGCGCCCTTTGAGCCATTGGCACAGCCTGAAGTTCGAGCTGATGCAAATTGCTACGACATAGGCGCCATTGTGGCCCGACGGCAAGACAGTCATCACCGCGTAATCGCTTACGTCATTCGTGTCCTATCCCTGCCTCAATGCCAGTACTCTATAGCAGAGCGCGACTGCTTGCCCCTTGGGTGGGCTGTGAGTAAATTCCGCCTTTACCTATACGGTGAGCCATTTAACGTTGTGGCTTATCACCACGCTTCATATTCGCTTTCGTCGCTAAAGGATCCAATTGCACGGCTGGGTCAAAGGGCACTGCGCCTCCAAAAGTATACGTTCACGGTCGCCTACAAGTCAGGCCGGCTCCGCAAAGACGCGGACTGCTTGTCTCAACATCCAGTCGATCCGCCGACCAATACCGACGAAAATTCCGACACCTGTGAGCTTGCAATTTCTGACTTCTGCCCAATCGCCTCCGACAGCGCCGCGACACTTCGTTACGCTCGATAATTGATCGTATTGAGGCTCACCCACGTCACCCTACCCACAGTGGGTTTGTTCTTCAAGATGGTGTCTTATACCATCAACACTTCAGATCGGACGGGGCCCACTTCTCGCTGTTCCTGTGCACATGAGGGTCGATGTCGTCCGTCAGCGTCACCACCAGCCTACGGCTGTCACCTAGGAGTGGCTTAAACTTATGACAGCGTCCACCGCAGTTTCTTTTGCCGCGGCCTTTACCACACTGTTTGCCGCTACGTCCGATCTTGCGACCTGTGCCAACGCCGGAAAACAGCCCCGGTCCTCTCCGCCGGCCAGCTTTAATAGCGGGACATACCACACGTTGGCTTAGACGTTTTTGACGTCTTCTCATTTTGAACATGAGGAAATCGCTGGATTGTGGTCACTCCAGATTACGCGACTCGATATTCCATCGCACGAGCGCTCCCGACTGCCAGCGCTTTTGACGTTGCCGACTTTTTTCTGCAGGACGTGATCCTGCATCACGGTGCACCACAACAGCTGCTTACGGATCATAGCCGCTCTTTAAACTCTCGCGTTATCGACGATCTCCTTCAATCCTGTTCGGTCAAATACAAAATGACCACCGCCTGCCAAACGTAAGCCAACGGACTTACCGAAACACTAAACAGCACTCTCACCAACATGTTATCAATATATGCATCTCCCGATCACTCTGCCCTGGACGCGCTGCTACCTTAGGCGACATTCGCGTGCAATTCTTCGCGGGCCGATACTGCTGGTTACTCGCCGTTGTACCTTTCATTCGGGCGAGAGTTGAGTTTGCTAATAGACACCTCAGTAAGACGTGTTCTTGAGCGAGTTAGTTTATTGTACAGAAATAAGATTCAGCGCAATGAAAGCCACGAACGGTGAACAGGACGGGACGGGCGCTAACTCGCAACTGGATTTTTATTGAAAAGACGGCATGCATATATACATTCGGCGTAGTCACAAACGTGTGCCAAAAAAACGAACAGGCATCCGGTGAGGGCACACATCAACAAACATCAAGAAAGTTATCAGGGAACAGAGTGTGCGTTCCTTGATGTTTGCTGATGTCTGCCTCCACCTGATGCTTGTTATTTTTAGCAAACGTCTGTGATTACGCTGAATGTCTATATGCGTGCCGTCTTTTCAATAAAAATCCAGTTGTAAGTTAGCGCCCGTCCCGACCTATTCACTGCCCGAGTCTTTCATTGCGCTAAATTTTATTTCTGCAATATACACCTCGTTTACTGAGTCACTTGCACCATCCAGAGTACGCAACGCACGCGATATCTTGGCAAAACCTCAATTCGCCCGCCAAGTCACTTGTGCAAGGCTTTTTGCATACACACTAAACTTTTTTACACCCTTTTGGCCAAAAAGGGCGTAAAATAATTGAAAAAAGGGTGTTGGGAGGCCCTTACGCCCTTTTTCTTGAATCTCAACACCCTTTTTTGTAGCTTTCCACCCTTTTTGCGTGAAAAAAAAGGGTGTTGACCAACCTCAACGCCCCTTTTTTTTAAGGGTGTTGAAAGGGTGGGGAAAAGGTGTTCAGATCATCATTGATTGAGGTCATGCATGCAATATAATTTCAAAAAGACATCCCATTGTACCATCCACCCAACCTCGTCAAAAATGTTCAAAAGCAAAAAAAAAAAAAATAAAAGCTGCCAAATTCAATAAAAAGCAGCGGCAGCACCGACGTTGAAACAGGAAAAATATCAGCCCTTGCTTATTACGACATCGACAGAATAACACTCCCCCTCCCACTTTTTGTTTCCTACAGCCTTGCACGGAGCACAGCACAGCCTTGAACTGTGACATCTGTATCATCATTCCGTCGTTCCCTGTTCCTCTCCTGCCCCACCAGCACAATCATAGCCCTCTCTGACAACAGTCATTCTCGTCACTCAGTGGAGTTATAACGTACTAGCAATCACAATTTTATTCCATTCTTATTGTTAGCGACCGTAAATATTGTGTACAAATGCAATAAACAGACCACCTAGTTTCTCCTGCAGAAACAACGTTGGAGAACAAGGCAGATATCAAAAGAAAACAAAAGTTGGGGAGGTAGGGGCATGAAATCGGGCGCTAAATAAACAGACGCCAAATAATAATACGATTACTTACACTAGAACACTGCCAAATTTCATTGCGCAGTGTTATCTTACTATCTGCTGCTTTTTTTAACGTTCAAATCGAGCGCCATAAGCTTCAGTTCGCGTTTTGTGTTTGTAAACTTTAAATATCTAAGCTTCTTTATTATAATACACACAGTAAATAATAAACCTAAAGATTATGTTATATTCAGTAAAAGAGGTAATTATTTATTGTTGTCGTTTTAATTTGTTTACGCAACTCCCTGCCAACGGCCGATATCTTGAGTACGGCGCGCGGCGGCGTGTCCGGATTCCGGAACAGATACCCCGTGACCCGTCTTTCATCGGATTGTTTACGTGTTTACTGTGGTGTGCGGTTAAACAAGCGCAGTTATTATGATTAATTGGGCACCTCGTCGTCTTCGGTTGTGTCTGTCGTGTTCGACTTCGCGATGAAGTATTTGCGAACAACTTTGCCACCTGAAGACGGCTAATTTCGTTGGCGCTTGCCTCTGAACGTCGCTCGCTCTTCTGCGTTGGCTCCTCTCGGTAAGCTGTCTCGTCACATTTGCCGCCTTTCTTGTCACTGGATGTCGTTTGTAGCTGTCATCGCCGCTTTAAGGATTCGTTAACAGGAGCACGCGTGTGTGAATTGTTTAACTGAACTGGCGAGGTTGAACCTAGAGGGCTCGTCTCTAGAAAGGCGATGTGCGAAAGATTGTGGTGCTTGCATTGAGCGCTAAACGCACTGGCGCTCAGTAACGCCGTGGCGCTCAGTAACTCAGTAACGTTTCCCATTCCGCAGCACTATATTGAACAGCTTCAGAGTTCACCACTGCGAACCACGTCTTACGCGTAGTTTATCAGAACACGGGCGGCTACTCCTCTAAACTGTGCTGCGCAGCGTTTTCGGCTTCGTTGATCACCGCAGTCGTTTGTGCCGTGTTGGGAATTGCGAGGGAGAATCGTTTGCGAGCGAATGTGCGCGCCTCGCAAGCTTCGTTGCGTTTGCGGCGAGCCACCTCACCATGTGTACGGTGCGGCGGTACGCGGGCAGTGATTTTGGCTGAATGTTGTGTTGCCCGAGACGTAACATTCTTGCACCTAATCATTTCCATTCTTGCATGTGTGGTAATCATGTGTCATCCCGTTTTAGACCTCTGGACGGTCTGAGCGCATCACGTCCCTCCATTCAACCGGGCAAGAGCCACAAGCATTGTCAACAGTGTTTGGCTGCCAGAACGTAAGTTTTCAAACACAGTTTTGGTAGCACAGTGGGCTATCATACTTGAATAAGGTTCGATCACTTGAATGTACAAGTTCTCTCCCCCGTAACACTTATTGGTGTTTCATGCATAACCTAACATGTAGGCGCTCAATGGCAACCTTTATTGTTAATTTCGGAAAACTCAAAAGTTTCACCCAAAATCATAATGTGGGCGTAGCAGTTAATCACCATGTATACGAACTTCCTGGTGTTAGTCATGTTTACGGTGAAGCCATATTTCTTAGGTGGTGACACAAAAATGTTATTACCTTTGTAGTTTAGTCTTCGATAAAGCCTTACCAGTTCTGTTTTCAGCTATTTTTTGGATGTTTATCATGTGAATTGACAGTCCTTGCAGTCCACTTTTTCCAATAGTTATGTAACTGCCTGTACCATTTAAACAGGCCTGATTGGGGTTCTGAAGGCTGCGATTTACGCACGCTAGTGCTGTACCGCCAATAAAGAAACATCCTTCCACAAAGAAAAAAATTTTAAAATGTAAAGTATCAGCAGCATTATTCTTAACTGGAACATGCTAATTGCTAGGCCTGGGGCTTTTCCTGAAAGCACTGTGGGTGTTATGAGAGAGGAAAAACCACTCAAACACATCTGCCAAGGCCGTTGCTGCTCCAAGATGCGTGCAAGCATTGAGTCTTCTGAGCAATACATTAAACCCTTTTTTTAAACAACCGACGTGCATGCTGAACGTACTCCTGATTGGGCGTTTGCCAGGCGCGTAGCAAGGAATTTTTTTTCGAAGGGGGGGGGGGGGGAACCATGGTCGACCAAAAGATGGGACGGGGAAATATGTAGGCAAGGCATCTTGCGCGTTGTTTTGCAAACGAAGCTTGAAATAACTGACTTTAACATGCGATTTGTGTATGCTCAACGCTAACTGTAAAGCCCACCTTAAAGGAGCCATGAAGAGAAAATGCAAGTTGGTTTTATTCGAAAGATTTCGTGTTTTATAGTGCCCCCAGCGCTTGTCCGGATACAAACGGTGCTTTATTCACTGAGAAATTAAACAATTTAGGTTAAAATTTTGATTTTCCCGCTCAATCGTGCGTTTTCGTGGTCCCAAATGACATCACAGGAACCGACCGCTCTGCAGCCTAGAGTACCTTCATTCACGCATCCGCCGTACAGGGCAGAGACACGTATACGCTGGCGGCGCCATTTTCGGTTGCTCGCTCGCCGCCGAAGCAAGTCATTGTGTCAAAACCGCGCTAAAATTATCGCCGCAACGCGGTTTACTGAAGAAGTTTGAATCATATTGTCTGTTTCGCGTTGCTAGGTCTCGTGGGAAACGAAAAGAATAACGCGTTGAGCCCGTTGGCCCAATTGCGGCGGCACGGGACCGTTCAAAGGTTGTCTCCACCCTGTACAGCGGTGTTGGTTTGTTCCCGCGTTTTTTTACGTTCTGTAACCTAGATGGCGCCACCATACCGTGGCAAGCGTTTGGTTTGTTTTTGCCTGCATTTAAATCTGGCTTGTTTTTGTTCTGGGAGAAAATGTTCGTTCCCTGAAACAGTGCTCACTCGACAAATGGGGTCACGTAAGACACCGTTGCTTGCGTCAATCGGCCAGTGTCGTCTGAGACAACCCCAAGCCCCGCAGTGCTGTGCAGCTAAACCAAGCATGCTGTGCGCAGTACGAACAGCAGAACGCATCAGTACTTCTATGTTTACATGTGCTTTCGTAACTTCCACTGTTTGTCCCATCATTCTTATTGCTTTGTAAAGAATGTGCCCTAAATTTAAGCGCAAATCGCTCATTCGTCTAGTTTGTAAGCTCTACCTAATTGGCGTCTGCTTCTGCCAGCCTCCGCCAATCGCAGAGCTTAGCTCATGTGACATCGTAGGTTCTGTTGCGGGAAATGAGCTGGTGGGTCGCATGACCATTCCCGTTTTTCCTAATTATGTAGCTTATTTGAGCGAAGTTTACGTTAAAATTGGTGTCAGTATGATTCTAACGAGACAATCTTTTGAATGAACCAAACTTGTGTTTTCTCTTCATGGCTCCTTTAAGGAGCTTAGATGGTGATGATAATTATGATCACCTAAATTCCCGTTCGCTGGTCTATGGGCAGACCACGGGCGAATCATTCGTCCGCAGAGCAGGTGGTTAGGCAGACCCACGCTCGTGAGCGTGATCATGAGTGCGCTCGTGAGTGGCGCGCGGTCCCCGAAGTTCGTCGGGAGGAAGTGGAGGCCAACACTGAATGTTTGCTATCAAGATTCTCGTGTTTTAGATTTTCCTTTAGAAAAGGGACTATTAAGTTTTCTTGTCAGCTATGAAGTACAGTCGAGCACGATTTGAAGGTTATCGCGCCAGCATCGAGCGGCCAAGCGTGCCACCAGCCCACGGTTTCGTTTCGGAACCATGAAAATCGAGATTTCGCACTCTTCGCTCCCTTGTTGGCTGTTCCATGATACAACAATGGCCCGCACGACTGACTTGCCACCCTTTGGGTTTCAAGCTGTACATTCGTTGTTATCAAGCACAGACTTGGACTTGGTTGCCCTTTATTACGCCGACGATAACGAAACTTGCATGGAATATTTGCTAAAGCTGGTGTTCTTTCTGCTTCGTTTGAAAGAGTAGCTTTCCCGCGACAACCATCGAATCGCAGTGGACTGTACATGTGTCGCATTCGTATATTATGGCGGTGAAGCTAGCAAACGTGCGTCTTCGTCCTTAAGTAATCGCCTTTTGTTATTTTTTGTGCTAGTAACGTGAGTAGTAAACTTGCGCTAAGCAGAACACCTTATTGCACTGCTGTTGAATGTTGAGCTTGTTGCACGTTTCTTAAATTTCATTATATTTCTATCTGTTAAATCGAAACAGACATGGCTTCAAAAATTCCGGTTAAGCAAATACAGAATGCTGATTCTAACCAAGAGGGAGGTCAAGGAAACAGTGGAATAGTGCCAAAAAAACAAAGCTCCGCAATAAGGAGAATTGTGTAGTTTTGTTGATGTGGAGGAAATACAACATGGGCAGAGCAATGCTTTTTATGCAGCAGAAATTATGGATCTGCAATAGTCAATGAAATGCGATGTCGGTAGAAAAATAAACATATCAAGGATTGATAGTTGACTGAACAAAATACAGCGACATGCTCTGTCATGTGATTATACTTTGTACCAGTGTAAAGACAAGGAATGACACGCTCCCGACCACATGTAAGCCTATATGAAGCTTTTCCTGCTGTTCTACCATTCCCCGGCCGTGCTGTTCCGCCATTGAAACAGTAGGGCTGTTTTGATCGGCTCGCGGCAGGTTCCCGGTGCTTGTCGGTGTATCCGGCGCGAAATGCAGCCGGGCTGTATATATTGACAGGTACAGCATCTGGAGCGGGCGCAGGGATCAGACGTTGACATAGCCCTTGTTTTCAGCTTTATGTGAGCAAGAATGTCCTTAAAACTGCAGGTGACTTCAGGCGGTTTTTCAGGCTGCCTAAACCGCACCCCAGCCTTGGCATAAAACATTATGAAGGGGGGGGGGAGCACCTGGACCCCCCCCCCCCAGGCTACGCCCTTGGCGTGTGCTTATTCTTTCTTGCATCCACCACATTCAAGTCGTCACGTTGAATTGGGAATGCTGGAATCCAGCATATGCTGGCAAGATACGAGAGCTTGAACACAACCCACTTGCCCGCAATGAGTTTTCAAAGATCTCCACCACCTGAAGGTACTGAAGTGAGATGTAAGCATTGCCTGAAAACCATTCCAGATAAGGGTACGAAATCATAGTTATGGGCCTTTCTCGCCCATTTACGTGTTTTGAACAAACAAAGTGCCATTTAAAGGTAACACGTCGTTCCCTGCCGATTTCTGATGCCTGATTAAGTTTGTGGGCATAAATTTAGCAGCTTTCTCACATGTCTAACGTGTATGCGGGCTTTAGGAGTGAAGTAGGTAAAAATTGAAAGGTTTGATTGTAGTTGTGTATAGATTACCTACATTGTTTTCATTCCTAGAAAAGAAAAATTGAGGTAACCCTGCCAATTGTTCTGCATTGCTGCATTTTATTATGCTTGTATGATTCGTAGAACCTGCAGGAGTTCAGCTGCTTGTTAAAGGAAAAATGAACAACGGTACAAAAAAAAAGAGCATCTACTAAATAAAAATCTTCACAATCGCAGGATGCCAACGGTCCACCTACCAACTTGCGTCCTGCATTGTTTCTGCTGGCTGGAGCGGCGCATGGAGCATTCTTCAGCTTCTCGAAGTTTGTGATCAAGCGCTGCCCCAAGTGAAGGATGCCGCAGACGGATCTTCTGTTTTAATGCCACAATTTCATGTGCTGAGCACTTACTCGTAAGGCATTTTAAATATTCATCATCCCAGAGGGTATGTTACCTTCGTCTTGGGTGGAATGTGGCTGCAATCAGGTTATTTATGACGGAAACAAGTGAACCATGTGGTGAGTCATTGAGGCCTTGTTGATTGCGCATGCTTCTGAAATAACGTTTTCATTCAGCTGAATACTTTCTAAATATTACAATTTGTGAACAAAATATGATAAAAGTCATGATTAGTTGTACTACAGTGCAGGCAAGAAATGCCAGCACATGTTTTAAGAGCCTCTTATATTTCAGGTCATTGGCTGGTGAGCAGTAAAACAGAACTCAAAATTGTTTAAAGTGAAATCAAATATTTGTTGTCACCAGTGCATGACCCGTAGTAAAAGCTATCTGGTCTCCCAATTTCAAATGAGACAGGAAATGCCAAAAAAATAAGGAAATAAACAAGACAGCTTGCTACAATAAACCAATTCAAAGAATTGCTCAATGTCTATGAAGTGGTGATTCAGGCGGGTTAGTTCGGTGTTGATGAAATACAAGCAGGCACTCGCCTGGTCAAAAACAAATAAAAGACGTTTTGGGGCCCCTACTGGTCCCTTGATCACAATGAAAGGGGGGTGAAAGGTCTCGATTATTTATAGGTTCGGTGGTGCAGAGTGCGCATGTGTATCTCGGGGAGATTACCCCACGACCGGTTAATCGTGTTTTTAGTTGGTTGAATATGCACTGATTCTAAAAGTAGTCGTGTCGACAGGCGCTTCTCTGATGCGATTATGCTTGCGGAATCCCAATCGATGACGTGGTCAGTAGCCAGGTGATGATCCGCCAAGGCATTTCAGCTTACATTGCCCTTTTTGACATCATTCTGGTGCTATTGAATTCTTCTTTTAAAAATCTCCAGTGAACTATGTAGGATGCATCGCTATCCTTGCATGGAATTTTGTAGGCAACTCCGGGGAATCTTGATTTTTCTAAAGGGTCCTTCATGCGTACCAGCTTCTGCTTAAGCCTGTTCGTTGGCACGTGTGCAGTTTTAACGCCATATGTGCCAAACACCCTTGCAAGAGCTTCACTGATGCCTTGCGTGTAGGGGACGGCAGCGCGTTTTTGCCTGTCTTCTTCAGGAACCCTTTCGGAGGAGGCAACTGAAGCCCGCAATTGTTGCGTCCTCACAAGCTTTGAAGGGTAGCCGTTACTGCGAAGGTCCTTCCTTACCACGGCTAGCTCTTGCTTGCGCAGACCAGGCTCAGAGCAGATTCGTGATGCGCGTGAGAAGAGTGCAGCGGCGACGGAGCGTTTTTGGCCTATAGGATGCGCAGAGTCGAACCCCAGGTATCTACCCGTGTGGGTCGGCTTTCGATACACTCTGGTTGTAAATCCTTTGGCCGACCGTCTCACAAGTACGTCGAGGAAGGCGATCTGTCCATTATTTTCCTGTTCCATGGTGAACTGGATGCTTGGAACACAAGAGTTTAGATGCTCAATTAAAGGCATTACGTCTCGGCGGTGGATCACACAAAAACAGTCGTCTACGTAGCAGACAAAGATCTTGGGGCCGTCTTGTACGAGCATAGCGCAGAATTTTCTAGAGCCTCTAAGGCAATATTCGCACAGACTGCTGAAATGGAAGCTCCCATCGCTGTTCCAAACCGCTGCTTGTAACATTATACGTTGAAAACAAAACGTGTTCTGCAGGCCAAATTCCGGGCAAAATTACATGGTCCGGAGTTGCAAGGATCTACTCGAGAACGATGCATCTCTGCCTTCACGTTCGCCAATTGAGACGTAAGACTTGTATTGTCTCCTGGAATTTGGCCTGCAGAACACATATATTTTGTTTTCAACGGACCAGCGGTTTCGAACAGGGATGGGAGCTTCCGTTTCAGTAGTCTGTGCGAATATTGCCCTAGAGGCTCTAGAAAATTCTGCGCTATACTCGTAAAAGGCGGCCCCAAGATGTTTGTCTGCTACGTAGACGACTGTTTTTGTGTGATCCACCGCCGAGACGTAATGCCTTTATTTGAGCATCTAAACTCTTGTGTTCCAAGCATCCAGTTCACCATGGAACAGGAAAATAATGGACAGATCGCCTTCCTCGACGTACTTGTGAGACGGTCGGCCAAAGGAGCTAGCCGTGGTAAAGAAGGACCTTCGCAGCAATGGCTACCCTTCAAAGCTTGTGAGGACGCAACAATTGCGGGCTTCAGTTGCCTCCCCCGAAAGGGTTCCTGAAAAATACAGGCAAAACCGCGCTGCCGTCCTCTACACGCAAGGCATCAGTGAAGCTCTTGCAAGGGTGTTTGGCACATATGGCGTTAAAATTGCACACGTGCCAACGAACAGGCTTAATCAGAAGCTGGTACGCGTGAAGGACCCTTTAGAAAAATCAAGATTCCCCCGTGTTGCCTACAAAATTCCATGCAAGGATTGCGACGCATCCTACATAGGTGAAATCGAGAACATGATGGAATCCCGTCTGGCCGGGAGGGTACATTAGGAACGAAAAAGAGACGCCGACCAGTCCAAACAAAACGTACTGACGTTTGGGCTTCCAGCACTGAAGCCTTGTTCACAATAAATGCATCACCAGAAGTGGGTCGTTTAAGTGGGCTTCTATAATCGCTGCAAAGAGCGTGAGTAGATCGGGTTTAGATTTCCGTCGTTACGATTGACTGTGTTAGATGTGGTCTGAATGATTAGTTATTCCAGATGTAGCCGTGATGGTCACTTTTTCTGTAGCGACGATTCTTGCATTGTCCCATTCAATCTTGTGGTCATTCACGACGGCGTGTTTGGCTAAAGCATTGTTGCGGACGCTTTTATTCTTTACTTCACGTGCGTGCTGCTGCAGATGATTCTTATAATTTCCTGATTCCCCGATATACACGCCACTGCAGTCTGCACAAGGTATCTCGTATACCACACCGGAGAAGCGCTCCTTGGGCAAGCGGTCCTCGACTCTCACGAGCTCATGGCGCATCTTTTGGGCTGGAACGTGGGCCACCTGCACGTCATATTCCCGTAGGATACGTGCCAGACATTAACTTGTTCCTGGAAGGTAATGCACAGGAGCTCGCTTCATCGGGGCAGGAGGCACGTCCAGTTGTCCCCGTCGGGTCACTTGGCGTTCTGTTGCGTTTATTAAGTGCCTCGGGTAACCGCAGCTAGCCAGGTTGTCCTGTACCTTTGCCGTGTCCACCGCCGCATCCTCGGGCTTCGAGCACGATCTTTTCGCACGCTGCAGTAGCGTGCTAACAACAGCCGTCTTGCGGAAAGCGGGGTGCACGGAGTTGAAGTTCAGGTAGCGGTCTGTGTGCGTTTCCTTGCGGTACACGCTGAAACGTAGCCTCTGGCCCTGCCGAGACTCGAGGACGTCCAGGAAGGGACGTTTGCCATCGGCCCCCTCTTCTGACGTGAACTGAATGGCACGTTCCATACTGTTGAGGTGGGCCAGCAAGCTGTTCGCCGCGTCTTTCTGAACGACGCCGAAACAATCGTCGACATAACGCAAGAACACTTTTGGTTGAGGGGCAAAGGAGGCTAGCGCGCGTGCTTTCAGCGCTTCCATGGTCAGGTTTGCCGCCGTGACCGAAATAGCGGCACCCATTGGAGTTTCCTGCCTTTGCTTGTAAAAATGGCCTATAAAGACGAAGTACGTATTGTTCAGGCAAAAATCTAGAAGCCTGCGTAGTTCTGGCTCATCCATCGGGGATCTCTTGGGCAACGTCTGATTAGCCTCGAGAGCAGCGGTGCATAGGTTGACAGCCAGGTCAATCGGAATGCTCGTGAAAAGGGACTTCACGTCGAAGGACACCATCAAGTCGTCTTTCTCGATCACGGTGTTGCGAGTCTTCTCGACAAAATCGAAAGAATTATGAATGTGAGTGGTCCCTTTACCGACGAGCGGAGCCAGAACGTGGTGCAGGAACTTCGACAGGTGGCCCTGCACCAAGTTCTGGCTCCGCTCGTAGGTAAAGGGACCACTCACATTCGTAATTCTTTCGATTTTGTCGAGAAGACTCCCAACACCGTGATTGAGAAAGACGACTTGATGGTGTCCTTCGACGTGAAGTCCCTTTTCACGAGCATTACGATTGACCTGGCTGTCAACCTATGCACCGCTGCTCTCGAGGCTGATCAGACGTTGCCCAAGAGATCACCGATGGATGTGCCAGAACTACGCAGGCTTCTAGATTTTTGCCTCAACAATACGTACTTCGTCTTTATAAGCCATTTTTACAAGCAAAGGCAGGAGACTCCAATGGGTGCCGCTATTTCGGTCACGGCGGCGAACCTGACTATGGAAGCGCTGGAAGCACGCGCGCTAGCCTCCTTAGCCCCTCAACCAAAAGTGTTCTTGCGTTATGTCGACGATTGTTTTGGCGTCGTTCAGAAAGACGCGGCGAACAGCTTGCTGGCCCACCTCAACAGTATGGAACGTGCCATTCAGTTCACGTCAGAAGAGGGGGCCGATGGCAAACTTCCCTTCCTGGACGTCCTCGTGTCTCGGCAGGGCCAGAGGCTACGTTTCAGCGTGTACCGCAAGGAAACGCACACAGACCGCTACCTGAACTTCAACTCCGTGCACCCCGCTTCCCGCAAGACGGCTGTTGTTAGCACGCTACTGCAGCGTGCGAAAAGATCGTGCTCGAAGCCCGAGGATGCGGCGGTGGACACGGCAAAGGTACGGGACGACCTGGCTAGCTGCGGTTACCCTAGGTACTTTAAAAACGCAACGGAACGCCAACTGACCCGACGGGGACAACTGGACGTGCCTCCTGCCCCGATGAAGCGAGCTCCTGTGCCCTACCTTCCAGGAACAAGTGAATGTTTGGCACGTATCCTACGGGAATATGACGTGCAGGTGGCCCACGTTCCAGCCAAAAAGATGCGCCATGAGCTCGTGACAGTCGAGGACCGCTTCCCAAGGAGCGCTTCTCCGGTGTGGTATACGAGATACCTTGTGCAGACTGCAGTGGCGTGTATATCGGGGAATCAGGAAATTATAAGAATCGTCTGCAGCAGTACGCACGTGACGTAAAGAATAAAAGCGTCCGCAACAATGCTTTAGCCGAACACGCCGTCGTGAATGACCACAAGATTGATTGGGACAATGCAAGAATCGTCGCTACAGAAAAAGTGACAGCATCACGGCTACATCTGGAATCACTAATCATTCAGACCACATCTAACACAGTCAAACGTAACGACGGAAATCTAAACCCGATCTACGCACTCCCTTTGCAGCGATTATTTAAGTCCACTTAAACGACCCACTTCTGGTGATGCATTTATTGTGAACAAGGCTTCTGTGCTGGAAGCCCAAACGTCAGTACGTTTTGTTTGGATTGGTCGGCGTCTCTTTTTCGTTCCTAATCCTACATAGGTGAAACTGGAAATTTTTAAAAGAATTCAATAGCCCCAGAACGATGTCAAAAAAGGCAATGCAAGTTGAATTGCCTTGGCGGATCATCACCTGGCTACTGACCACCCCATCGATTAGGATTCCGCAAGCATAATCGCATCAGAGAAGCGCCTGTCGACACGACTACTTTTAGAATCAGAGCATATTCAACCAACTAAAAACACGATTAACCGGTAGCGGGGTAATCTCCCCGAGATATACATGCGCAATCTGTGCCACCGAACCTATAGATAGTCGCGACCTTTAACCCCCTCTTCATTGTGAACAAGGGGCCAGTAGGGGCCCCAAGGCATCTTTATTTATTTGTTTTTGACCAGGTGAGTGCCTGCTTGTATTTCATCAATGAATCACCCTCCCCTGACGTGTTTTCGTCGAACCTTGGACTCTGTTAGGTGTCAGTGGGTTTACACAGCCAACTTGTGGGGACGCACATAAGCTCTTAACAAATGAGCTGCATAGTGGCTATGCACTAGCCATGGTTTTTATTAGTTGCCTTGATGTATATGATCTTCTGTCGCAGTGTTTTAGGTAGCTCACTCGCACATTATTCCTTTGTTTTTGGACATTGTGGAGTGTCCAATGATTATTCGTTCTATTTCTGATTTTTATTGCAACTGTAAATATGTCAGGAGTCCCGTAATGAGTTTCTGGCAGTAATAGAGCACTACTGTGTGCATGAAGGCAGTCTAAACAGAAAAATTGGCTGCCTTGCCTTTGCTTAGAGCGGCCATGCAGACAACCCACAAGTTCGGTTCATTCGACAGATTGCCTCGTTAGAATCATACTGACACCATTTTTAACGCGCACTTCACTCGAATAAGCTATATAATTAGGAAAAAAGGAATGGCCATGCGACCCACTAGCTCATTTCCCACAGCAGTACCTATGATGTCATATGTCCCCAGCTGTGCGATTGGCTGAGGCCGGCAAAAGCAAACGCAAATTGGGCAGGCCTTATAAGCATGCCGAACGAGCTATTTGCGCTTAAATGTAATGCATATTCATTTTACAGCAGTAAAAATGGGGCAGTAAACAATGAAAGTTACGAAAATACGCGTACACATACAAGTACCGATGCGCACTGCTGTTGGTACGGCGTGCACTATGCTTGTTTTAGCTTCAAAGCACTCCGCCGCTTTGGAGTTGGCTTGCACGGCCCTGGCCGATTGGCATAGGCGATGTTGTCTTACGTGACCCTGTTTGTCGAGGATACCTCATGTTTCACAAAACCATTACTTTCTACAGTAACGAAAACAAGCCAGGTGCAGACGCGGTCAAAAACAAAGCAATGGCAAACAACGGTTTGTGGATGAGTATGGTAGCTCCACCTGGGAGGACTGATGGCTAGCAAGGCTGCAGACCCGAGTGACGCAGTAGTTTGTTTGATTACATGCACTTATGGCTTCATTGCTGACATCCCAAAAACACACGATATGGTGGGAGAATCAGACTTTTAACCTAAATTAATTTCTCAGTGAATGAAGCGGTGGGGCACTATAAAACAGGAAATATTTCGAACGAAGCGAACTTCTATGTTGTCCGAATGGCCCCTTTAATGCACTGTATTGTATTTTTGGTTCCTGTAGTGATGTCACCATGAAGGAACCGCAGTAGACAAAGTTAATGTTAGCGCTTTACCATGCATTTTTTTTGTGTTTTTGATGGAAACAAATATAATACTCTAACCAAGGACTTTATCCGAAGCGTTCCCAACGTTTCGGAACCTACTTGGCTCCTTCATTAGAACTGTCTATGTTTGACCGAGAGCAATAGTTCTACATATAAACAATTTTTTTGTTTGCTGCAGCGGATCAGAGGCTAGGGCACAAATAGGGGGTAGGACAGCTAGATATCTGTTCATCTTTCGCCGGCTTGCTTGGGTGTGACAACTGTATCTAGTTGTCAATTCCAATTTGTTGTGATCAGTTTTTCTCAACTAAATTGTAGCTTTTTTAAAGATTATGGAAGGTTTTGTGGGCCTAAAGGGTTGCCGCATTGCATGTTTGGCCTATGTAGCGTTGAAAGCGGATATTTTGCTTCAAAGTGGAATGTTGGCCTAGCATCATGGTCCTGTGGTTGCTGCTCACTTTCATTCATGCCATTATTTTTTATATTATCACTTAAAATTAAAAGTTAACCAATCTGCTGTCATTTTAATTTTGTCACCTGCTTTATACTTTCTTTTTTTTCAACTGTCTGTAAGGAGTGACAATTCGTCTTTTTATGATACCAAGGCATCGGACTGTGCTAGTTGGTACATGTTTGAATGGATGAAAAACCAGCGGAAAACACAGGGTACGGAAGAGAACGACAGGATAAGCTTGTCCCGTTGTTCTCTTTTAACTGTGTCCTGTGTTTACCGCTGGTTTTTCATCCATTCAATTTTCATGAATTTGTTGAACAGTGATTAGTTTAAGTGCTCAAGCAATTTTTGGCTTGAAGGTTCCCTGTAGCATTTATATAAGTGCTCTCTGCTCTTTTTTTACCCAAGACCCCATTACCAGCCTTAATGAGATTGTCTTTTGTAGACATGAAGTTGAAATAAATATTTGTTTGCATTGCTTTGCATATTTTGAAAGAATTGCTTGCTCACTTTCTTTCAACCCTGTTTCTTAATCCTGCTTAAAGCATTTTTCCATGTTTATTTTTTTTTCAGAACCAGGAAGGGTGCTCATCCTCGGTTCTTGCTGAAGCACCAGTATCTGTACTTCACACGTGAGCTTTGAACACGCAGTAATTATGGTATGAAACATTTTACCAGTATTAGCTTGCTTTGTAGATGTCAAAGCTCTCGACAGTGTAGTACATTGTCTGGTGTAGTGCACAATCTCTCTATAACAGCACCCGCTGGGTGCTGTTGTAAAGAATAATTTTGTGGCTATAATACTTGAGATTATTCTAAAATGTACATGAAATACTAGTAAGAATAGCTCTCTAAATTGGTGGCCATTTTCCTGGTGGAGGCAGAAAGTGAAAATGCCCATGTGTGGAGATTTAAGTCCACAATAAATATCCCGAAGTTGCCAAAGCTAATCCAGAGCCCTCCTCGCGGTGCACTTAATATCCCATGTGCAGCTTTGTGTAAAAACAGCCAGAAATGTATGATCAATTTAAATTGATTTTAATGTTTCTAAATGCAAGTATTCTAAGTTTAAGCTGCCTTATTTAGTAAAATAGTTTCTAACAATTGCATAGCTACCAAAGGTTTACAGAAAAGCTTTCATTGGTTATGCACCTTCTCAGCGAAACAAAAATGTCATTAAGAAAAGCAGAAAAAACCTAAATATGAAAGTAGCAACACTAAAGCTGCTAATAAAAAAGATGCTAAGCGTTTTATCGATAATATTGCTGATTTTATTTCTAGTCAACTCTAAAAAGGGCTATAGACGGGTTTGATGGTTCCCATGACGCACCTCGTAATACTAGACGAAACTAATGGGCACTGGCTGTTGGCTTTTCATTTGCAACATCGAAAAATGACCCCACATCCACCAGCAGGGACATAATGCAAGGCACCATGCACAAGCTAGACTCATGATAAAATACTGCTATAACAACAATGTCATCACATTTCAACCAGGGAACTCATATGCATTGTTCTGTGATGTTTACAGTTCTTGGTATTGCTATGTGGGGTCATTTTTCATGAAGCAAAAAGAATAATGTAAAATAAAATAAGTGGCAGTGGCGACCCAACTTTTATGGGTAGAATAAAGCCACAGTACGTAGGGAAGTATAGATATTGTATTTGGTCTGCCTTAATATTGAGCTTTTCTGCTCAGCTCAAGAATAAGGCACTAAACATTGCGAGTAGCTACCGTGATTGGAAGTTTGATGAAATGCTGAGAAGCCAAGGGTTTTAAGGTTCGAAGAACTTTTGTGCAGTTGATCTGTTGCACGCCTACTTGCTTTCACTGCATAACACGTTTATGCTGTGCAGTGAAGCTCGAAGGATGTGCGCTGCAGTTTAGCAAAATGAACATAAAATTGAATTTTTAACACCGTTTCGAATAATCAACATCCTCTAATGATACAACTTCTGTACTGCGATTTGGCTGTAATATTAGACTTTATAAATGGATGTTTCAAAAATCGGTGGGTCAGAAAGTTCAAGTAAATTATCAGCTGACATTGAGCTTTAATGGAATGTCTCATAGAACGGAGCTTGGAAAGCACGAATGTTTCATACCGTAATTGTGTGTCATACTGTGCCATATGTGGCTGCACACCTGCAGCGCCATTTGTGAACCGAGGATGATGCACCCTTTGTGTACCCCTTTAGGTGGATGCTTTTGCAGGAAAAGCTCCTACCTATGATATTTTGGGCAGAAAAGGGTGCTCCTGCGGCGAAAGAATCCAAGCACCCTAAAGGGTGTGCTTGGATTCTGGCGGTACTTGTCCGTGCTAAGCGCATGATATGGTTTGGACATTCCAAGCTCTAGCCCGCCGAATGCAAAGTAATGCCTTGACTCCAACGCGAGTGCTTTTAATAACAACTTTGATGACACCACTGTTGAGAATCGCTTGAAACGGAGCAGGCGACGCACGTCGGTGTTATATTTTTCTTCGGCGTGCGGCCGCAGTGGCACGAGCCGCGCGATCAGCCATGTTCGTGGCTATTTCAGTGTTGCCAAACGAAGAAATTGACAGCTAAACTTTTCAATGAATACCGGCTATAGGATGGGTCAAAGATAAATGTTCTTTATAGTTCAGACTGCTGTGTCCACCTCATTGCATTCGGAGGGAAGGAAGTTCATAATTGCTTGTATCTTAATATTTGGTATGTGCTTGGCTGTAAAGTTTTAAGGGAAGTTGCCAAAATGTTTATTAATAGGCACCTCAATCATAGTTTATGGTTGTGAATTAGTTTTAGTCTCAGGATTCATGCACAGAATTTTGCAAACATTCTTGTTTCTTTTTTTGTGTTGCAACATTTACTGTCGATTGTAAAAGTTTGTTCGGAAAGCGTGGTTTCATTCGGCTTGAGTCTCAAGATTTTTGACACAAAAGAAATTTTGCAATTTATGGTCAATAGAACTTATAAATGTGATTGTCTGCCTTTTAAAAAAGTTGTGACGACAAATACCAATACAAGTTCTCTACGGGTGCACATCACATGGGATATTGTTTTTGGAAGCTACCACCAGAAAACATGATTGCAATTGTAGAGGGGGTCCAGTTCTGTCTAGTTGTATCACTTCAATGCTAATGTGTAGTGAGCACACTGATAACGGTTTTCAGTGGTCCCTCTAGTGCACCAATGTTGTGATCGTCACGTGCATGAAATTGTGAAGTTCTATTATTTCTTCTTTTTTGGTTCAGACTACTACGTTTTTTTTTGTGTGTCATGTCAAGTTAACCGATATTGCAAGATATCCGAGTTTGATGCCACGAGGGATCACTGTATATATAACTTAAAATTGTGGCATTAGTCATAAATTGTTGCATTTCATTTACTTACAGAGCCTCCAGACATACACCTGTCGCCATGAATTGCATTAGGACACCTTGGTGATAGGTCGCAAGCCTCCAAGGCTATGGTGATGACATGCGCACCTTTAAATAACGGTGTGAGGATGCTCAACACCCTTTATTTAGGGTGTTGAGCGTCCTCACCACCCTTTAAGGGTGTTGAGCGTCCTCACCACCCTTTAAGGGTGTTGAGCATCCTCAACACCTTTTTTTTGTTCTTACACCCTTTTTTCGTCCGTACACCCTTTTTTTGCGAAAACACCTTTTAAAGGTGTTAGCCATGGGACAAGGTTTTTACACCCTTTTCGGCCAAAAAGGGTGTAAAAAAGTTTAGTGTGATAGCAGGCTGTCCAAAAAAAAGGCCCGATGCGATCAACAGCACCACCCAGCCTGTTTTTCTCCTGGTTCGCTTGTCTTTTTGTGGTACCTTTACGCCGCGTCGGCCTCTCTGAGAAGCTTCTCTCTCTCTTGAAACGGACCGCAAGGGGGATTTCAGTGGTGCCCCTAACGGCAGCGCTGGAAGCGTATGGAGAAGAAAGGAAGCGTATGGAAGCGTATGAAGCGCTGGAAGCGCTGGAAGCGATGGAGACCCACCCTTTGTGTCACATCTGCTTTCTACCTGATTTCATGAATTCCTGGCTGGTCAATTGAACATTTATTGAATAACAGTGGGTCAGTAATGTTCCAGGAAGCCCCCAACTTAGCTGATCTCTAGCAACAACGCTTTGTCGGCAGCGACTGCGATTTCGCCCTGCGAAAATATTATTCCCTAACTTTGGTTTTACGCTTTACGCTAAAATATGTGACCGATAATCATTCCTTATGACCTAATAAACCTTCCGTAAGTCCGCTTCCGTGTTTAACTGAGATTACATTTTCTACAATCTTTGCTGGTCGTACAGCAATATGCACTTTGCAACTGCGAGAAAAAATTATTACCAAAGGGAACGGTCGAAGCTTGTAAGCCAAAATACGGATACCATTAGTGCTAGCGTTTAGTTGTATGGGCTTCATCAACCTTACTAAGTTTATTACACTCTACAAACTAATAAAGCACACCTGCATTCAATGCAGCACGAATGTTGCCGGGGCGCCATTTTCGTTTCTCGATCGATGCCCGACGACCGTTCAGCCGATCGGTATTATCAGCGTGTTCTGTAGGTCACCCAGTCACACCTCGCGGAAATTCAATCGGCTGGCTTGTTCGTGTCATCGTGGCCGTGGTGTGACAAGGCCGCCTCGAATTCGGAAATCGGTGTCACCGCCGCGTCGAAGTCTACTCAGCCTAGCTAATGCGCCTTAGCAGGAAGCGTTGTAATAGTGTAAAAAGATAAATATAAACGAAAAGAATAGCAGTAAGCGTGCTTCAGTAAGCGCTAATTACTCAAAGATGCCGCTGCAACCCGCCAAATCAAAGCAGACGATGCTTCTCTTCACCAGAAGGGCGAAAAAAAGTCTTCTCATTGCACGATTTCCGCTTCGTGGCACACATAGCAGAACAGATGATGTACGTGCGTCGGAATGGCGGATATCAAAAATACGCAGGAAAAGGTTGGAACGTGGTAGCACACTTTGCAACGAAAGTGTGACCTTTCCGCCGAAAGTAAAAAAGTTATACTTGGCACAGGTGACGTTCACCACCCAACGTACCGATTGCGCGTGTTCATTTAGTATGCTCAAAGCGCGTTTCAAGGTCTATTAACAGACGACACGGAAATATAAATTTATAAGATATGCCAAAGTAAAAAAATGTCAAATAGAAAAGGTACAAATATGCGATAGTGAACAACATGTATGAATGGGAACCGCAATCGTCGGATGTAGTTAGCTTTGCCTACAACTGACAAGGGAGGTAGGAAAGCAGGCAGGCAAGCAGGCAGGTAGACAGGCAGGCAGGAAGGCGAGTAGGTACGTTGGCAGGTAGGCAAGCAAGCAGACATTAGGCAGGTAGCAAGGCAGAAAGGCAGGCAGGAAGACAGAAAGGCAGTTGGCAGGAAGGCACGTAGACATGTAAACGGGCAGGCAGGCGTGGACAGATAGGCAAGAAGGCTAGTATGCATGTAGGAGGGCAAGCAGGCAAGAAGTCGAGGAGGCAGGCAGGCAGGCAGGTAGCAGGGAGGGAGGGTGGCCGGTAGGCAGGCAGACATCTTGCGAGGTAGGTAGGTAGGCAGGCAGGTAGGTAAACAGATTCGTAGGTAGGCAGGTAGGCAGGCGGGCAGTGAGGCCCACAGGAGAGACTCGGGGGCAAGGCGATGAGCACGTTTGTTCCCTGCAACCCCTGAATGACCAGGTATACAGTATACGAGAAAGAACCCATTGACGTTGCTGAAGAGGGAGGAGAAGGCGAAACCCTGGGCGATATAGTAGCATGCAGAATTCAAATCTGTGAAGACGTGACTTGGGCGGGTGAGGAAACTGTAAGCAGCAGCAAAAACAACGGCGAGGAGTTCGGGTTCTTCTGAGGAGGTGAAATGACGAGTTGATTGATTGACTGATTGTAGGGTTTAACGCGCCGGTGCAACGCAGGCGATGAGGCGCACCGTAGAGGAGGCCTCCGGATTAATTTCGACCACCTCGGGATCTTTTACCTGCGCCGAAATCTCGTATACACGGGCGTTTTTGCTTTTCGCCTCCTTCGGAAAAGCGGCCGCCGCCGCCGGGAATCGAACCCACGACCTCGTGCTCAGCAGCGCAACGCCTTGGCCACTGAGCCACCACGGCGGGTTTGGAACGACGAGGCATTCATTGGTTGTGTGGTTTAACGCGCCGACGCTACACAGGCGATTTGGCGCCGTAGTGGAGGGCTCTGGAACAATTTTTAGCACCTAGGGGTGTTTAACGTGTGCCGAAATCTGAAACATACGGGCGCTTTCGCTTCACGCCTCCGTCAGAAAAGCGGCCAACGTGGCCGCTGATGGGAAAAATGATGGGGTTAATATCAGCTGCCGCAACGTTGCCTTGAGCTGATATTATCGGGCTACATACAAATTCTGGTGTCTTGTAGGACGGAGATGAAGCTTTCAAGAAAGGATCAGGAAGCGCAAGGTCAGGGAGCTTAGTGCTGGATACAGAAACAATACCCATGTTATTTATTCGTAATTACAAAATAAATTATATTACAAGCTAACCTATCTTATTTGTGCTTAACAATTTTCCTAACAGTTTGCGGCAATGTAGTGAATGTGTTTTAATTTCCCGCTGTACATGTAGGATGCATGTTCCCACGTGCATATTTGTACCTTTTTATGCCCACTGCACATCGTTATGGTTTATCTTTCGTGAAGTGCAGTATTTAACTTGTTCTCTTGCATGATGCTTTTCAGAAAGATGCTAGTGGTAGCCGCACTGTTACTCAAGCAGTAAAGATAGAAAAAAGTTAACGCACAATCTGCCGTGTTGTATAAAGATAGGCAATCTACCTTTTACGCAAGGATCGTGCAGCACGCAGTGAAAGGAATACCGGACGCACACACAGGACAAAGTGTATTTACAACATATACGAGACGTTGGGCGCCCACTCGAAGAAAATGGCGGTAACTCAAAATGAATGTTCAGAAAGCGGGTTCAGTTAGCTTTCAGCGGCACTGGCTAGCACTAG
Organism: Haemaphysalis longicornis; assembly: GCF_048455015.1. Classification (NCBI taxonomy): domain Eukaryota; kingdom Metazoa; phylum Arthropoda; class Arachnida; order Ixodida; family Ixodidae; genus Haemaphysalis; species Haemaphysalis longicornis. Next base: position 91,289,007 of record NW_027526295.1, read on the forward strand.
CCCCCCAAAACAGTTACGTATAGCAGGGCTCACAGATATGTCTTGTTGGAGCGCAGTGGTCGTCGAGGGTGAGGGTCGCAGAACTTGGTCAACCACTTCACGGGCAGGTCACCAGCGAGCTGGTGTGAGACGCTCCGGAACACCTCCGCGACAAAGCAGACCAGGCCCGGCAGTCGCGGCCGGGACTCAGCAAACCGGCAGTCCGCGCAGGAGCATGGGGCCGCTGACGCACCACGAACGTCGGTCTCACAGCAGCAGGAACCCTGGCTCAAGCCGGAACGGGATGACGAAGCAGTGCCTTGTGATCACTCGTGCCCGAGCCGCACCCTGACGGCAGCACGCCTTGGGGACTGGTGGCGACGGTCTCGTAACGGACGGCACGTCGACCGGACGTCTGACGTGGGACAGTCCAACCGTGCCCTGTCTCGGTCGCCCTGCGCTTCCCTGGTTCGCAGCTCTTGCTCGCACTACGCCTCGTCTTCTTCTTCTCGGTGGTGTCTTTTTCCCAGCGGCCGCTTGGTGTCTCGCGTGAAGTGAATCTTCTTTAACTGTCCTCACCATGCCCCTCCGAGCCACTCATCACACTACCTATATATTTTAAGAGCGAATGCTCTTTATAAGCGACCCCAAACCATCCACCGCCGGCGTCGGCGGCGGCGTCCGCAGTGCTCTTTAAAGAAAAAACAGCACCCGGCGCCAGGTTTCGATCCGAGGACTTTGCGGGCCGCAGCGCGACGCGCTACCGACCAAGCCACAGACGCTTTTTTTTTTTTTTTTTTTGGTAACAATAACTTTATTTACAAATATATACAGAACAGTATGCAGTGATTACAGTGGTTTCCGAGCGCATCAGAACATGGCTCCACTTAAACATAAAAATGAGGCGATCGGCTATCATGCGAGGAGAGGGTCAGGATGCTTTGCCAAGTAACTGTAAGCCAATCGGGGAGTATTGTCCGCGAAGTCACAGAGCGTTTGTGAAACTTAAGCAAGAGAGGTTGCCAACAGGGCTACTGTGTCATTGCACAAAGTTTGAAGTGAACGGGATAGAGGGAAGGGAGAAATCAGAGGTCTTGGGTAAAGCCATTTCTTGGTATAACTGGACACCAGCGTTACCCGGGGCTAGCCCTCAAATTGCGTCCCATCTCCTCTGCTGTTGTGACTTGAAATCCATGAGTGCTCGCGTTCCCCGTTCCAGTGCGTCGCGTAGCTCGGAGTCTGCCTCATCCCCGTCGAGGGCGGCAATTGCCCATTGTGCCTTTTGGACGAAGTGTCGCCACGCCGGTCGGGGGCGCTCAGTACATTCGACGGCGTCGACTCTCGCCCTCCATAGCGAGTGGAGCCCTATTACGTGGACACAGTCGCGAAGGAGCGGGCGTTTCGAGGCCGCGTCTAGGAACTTCAGATTTGTCCAAGTGATTCTCCAGCGCGTGTTGAAGGAGCACTGCAGCTCATCCCAGAAGTAGAACGCCGTGTTACAGTCCATGAATACGTGCTCGGCAGTTTCCCTCCCTCCGCACAGCAGACAGTTGGCCCCTCCTGGCAAAAAAAAACCGCGTTCCTCCTGTCTTGCCTTTGTAGGCAGTATACACGTGTGAAAGCGGAAGAAAAAGTCCTTCGAGCCAGTCGGGATAGGGAGCTTCCGTACTCGCCGCAGGACGTCACTTTTCGGCCGACCAAGGGGTGGCAGGCGGTACATGGGCGGTGGGAGGGTCTGCTCTACGAGGTCCCAATACAGCTTCCTTGGTTTCACTGAGCAGAGGTATTCCCACGAGAAGCGCTCCTGTAAGAGGGCCACCGCCCCCGCCACTTCTCTGTAAAAACCTGTTGCACGGGCACCACCTAGGAGCGCCGCTGTTGTTGCGAGCCAAGGGGCGAGGTGCAACGCGCCTACATTTTGCACTGCCGCCTGGAGGAAGCCATCTCGGTGATCTCGGAAGTACAAAAATCGTTGCACGGTTAGTTTAAGCTCTAAATTAACGAGCCCTAGCCCCCCGGCTTCAGCGCTCCAGAAAACGTTGGTGCGGCGCATGGGCTCATACGTGGATCGCCAGACGAAAACAGCGAACAACCGATGTAACTTGGCCACTGAGCCTGCGTCAATGGTCGAGACTCGGGCCGCGTACAAGATGGCTGGGTATACCACGGCGTTGCAGACATGTGCCCTAGAGAAAAGGGCAATATGTCGCGCTCTCCAGGGTTCCAAGTTCCTTCCAGCAGCTGCCAGTTTCGTCTGCCACCTGGGGGCGGTGGCTGTGCGGTTTTCTAGGTTTACCCCGAGGTAGCGGGTGATGCCCTCCCTCCATCGAACTCCGTAGAGTTGTTGTGGTTTGGTGGGCCATTCCCCTAGCCATGCGCCCTCTGATTTCAAAAGATTGAGTTGGGCCCCCGAGAATCGACAAAATGCCTCAGCCAGTGCGACGACCTCCCCTGCCTGCTCTCTCGAGGAGCACACAAACGCAACATCGTCCGCATAGGCCAACACCTTGAGCTCTTCGTCGCCGAGAACCAAACCTTTGGTTGACTTGGACGCTATTGCCATCCTGCAAAGTGGTTCAATATACAATGCGAAAAGGATCGGGGACATAGGGCAGCCCTGCCTGACTGACCTTCCGATGTCGATGGGCGCCCCCACCTCCCCGTTTATGATGATGCTGGTGGTGATGGCGGTGTAGCAAATTTTTATCCACTCGACCATTGTATCCCCTACCCCACATTGACCGAGGAGCGTGAACAGGAAGGCGTGGTCAACCTGGTCGAAGGCCTTTTTAAGGTCGAGTTGTAGGACAGCTAAGGGGTGAATGCCTGATTCCGCCACCTCACAGATGGTCCGCATGCGGTGCAGGTTGGTGTTGATGGAGCGTCCCTTAAACCCGCACGTCTGGTGAGGACCCACAACACTACTGAGGGCTGTCTCGAGGCGTTGGGCCAGGATGCGGGCTAGGATTTTATAGTCGGTGGAAAGAAGACTGATAGGCCTGAAGTCTTCCACGTTGGGTGTTGTGTTATGGGAGGTTTTTTTGGGAATGAGTACTAAGTTACTGCTCCGCATGGAGGGTGGTAGCAGTTTTGTGCTTTTGATGTTTTCAAAGACCGCCGCCAATACCGGGCTGATCTCTTCACGAAACACCTGATAGAATTCCGAGATTATGCCGTCAGGCCCCGGTGACTTATTCTTTGAGAGTTTCTTGATCGCGCGCTTGACCTCTTCTACCGATATGGGTTCGTTTATTGTGGCCTTTACGTCCTCTGCAACCGTTGGCAGCGCGCCTGTGACTTCCGGTGGAGGAGCCTCAAGATGAGCGTGCGGGGAAAACAGCCTTGCGTAGTATTCACTGAAGGCCGTCTCCACCTCCTCGCTCCCACCAGCAAGACCACCGGCATGGTTCACCTCGGGAATCCTTTTAGTGGCGGTCTTTGCTCGTTCGAAGGCGCCGAAAAGCTTCGATGGCTGTGCCTCGGACTCCACTCGTTGCTCCCTGCTCCGCACAAGAGCCCCCCAATACCGTTTTTCGAGCTCAGCGCGGATGTCGTTTTTCACGTTACGGATGTCTTCAGAGAATTCCCCCGGCCTCTCCTCGTCCGCTTCCACGAGGGAGCGCAGGCACTCCACCAGTCGATTTACTTTCGCCCTTCTGTCTCTCGCCTCTTGTCGCCCGATTGTGATTGCTGCATCTTTGACATGCTGTTTGAAGCGCTCCCACGCAGCTCCATCAATGGGCGCAGTGCTCATTGCTTCAATTTCACCTCTTACGCGATCGACGAAGGACGCGTGTTCGAGGACCGTGGAGTTCATCAGCCAACGGCTGCCGGCTTTTTTTCTGATTTCACGCTCAGCTCGGATGGTACATGTCACCAAGCCGTGGTCCGAGAACGCGACAGGAGTGACGGCGTAATCGATCACTAATGGCAACGCGTCCCCCGTCAAGTAAATCCGGTCGAGGCGGGCCTGTGACGTGCCTCGCCATCTAGTGAAGCGGGTGGTTGACCACCCACGCTGAAGGGCCACGTCAGCCAGGTCGCCCTCTCGAAGGACCGCTTTCAAAATCCGCGCTGACGCGTCCACTACACCCTTAGCACCTGCTCTGTCGCTGGCGTTTACAACGCAGTTAAAGTCGCCCGCTAGGACAACACGGCCCGGGACCACTAGGATGTCCCGAATAGAAGAGAAGAAGTCGGTCCGCGCCTGCGTATCATTAGGCGCATAGACGCACACAAAGCGTGTAAGCTCCCCTCCCACCAGGACGTCGACGGAACAAAAGCGTCCGTCCTTCGCCAGCTCGCAGTCGATTACTGTTAAGAATTCGTGTTTCCGGATTAGAATTGCGGTACCACCCGCTCGGGTGGGTGTGAGGGTGTAAAAACACCAGAACTGGTGGCCGAAAAATCGTACAAAATTTTGAGCGTCCTCTCGAGAGGCAATTTTGGTTTCCTGTAAAAAGGCCACATCTATTTTTTTTTCATTCAGGAGGTCAACTAGCCAATGTTTCCTTTTCTGTGAGGTTAGACTTACCACATTTAAAGTGGCAAGCGTGACTGCGTTCTGGTGTGATGCCATGGTGTGAAAAGCGCTTACCGGTCAGGGCGTCAAGTCCGTCCGTTAGTCGAGCTTCCCCCAGCGGTCGTTGACCCGGTATCTCCATGGCTCGGTTTGTTGGTGACTGCACCGCCGTGTTTCCCGCGTGCCTTCCGCCGAGTCTCAACTCCCGTGATGTTATCGGGTTTGCGCGATGCTGCGGCGGCCTTCGTCGGGAGCTCGTCGTCCGCGTCGTCACAGCTGGTCCCTCCTGGCTGGTCGCTCAGGAGGGCCGCCTCCTCTCCCTCAACGTCGGCGGGTTTCGCCTCCTCACTCCGCTGCTCGTCGTCCGCCGCGGGCTTGGCGTTGGTCAGGGAAGCTTCGCCACCCCGCTCCGAGACCGTTTCCTTGAGTTCACGGGGCGCGCCGCTCTCGTGGGCCCCGTCGCTGACCATTTCTCTACTCACGCTCGGCATCGCTGGCGTCTCCTCCTTTTCCTTGCAAGGCGTTTGGGAAGGGGCCACTTGCTTCCTGGTGTTAGGGCGGCCTCGTTGTGGTTCCTTCTGCCTGCCGGTCGCCTCGGGGGGAAGGGGGCGAACGTCGTCGACGCTGCTGGCATTCTCCTCTGTCCCTTTTGTTCCCACCGACCTGTCGGCGGTAATCCCGGCTGCGAGGGGTGGGGGGCGGTGTGTCTCGTTTCCGTTCCCTCTCTCGGCGTGCGCGTTGGGCTCGGAGCTGACTGAGGGTCGGAGGCCGGACGGCTCGTTGTCTTCGCTCTTCTCTTCTCTCTTCCCCTCTGCCTCGTGTAGCTGGCCTGCTTCTTGCGCCGGAACGTCGGTGTTGACTGGAGGCGAAGGCACGTGCGGGGATGCCTGGAGAGGGGTTGGTGGGTGAGCGGCTGCCTCAGGTCCCTCGGTGCTCATCATCGCCGCCATGTCATCGGCGTCCATGTACTCCTCGAGATTCCTCGCGGGCGCTCTCTGCTTCGCTCTGGACGCGTACGACTGCGTGCAGTTAGTTTCGTGATGCCCGTAAGCACGGCACGCGCGGCACCATGGAGTTGAGCAGTTTTTCCGATAGTGTCCGGTGTGGTAGCAACGGAGGCAGAGCGACGGCCGTCCGGGCACCTCGATTAGAATGGGGCAACCGTTGAGAGTCGCCTGATGAGGGATCGCCTCCAGGGATGTCGGGGTTGAGGGAATCACGTGGAAGATCCTCGTGGTGCCGGTCATGTGCGTGAGGCCGGATTTCTGCCACCCCTCACGAACCACTCTTTGCACTCGGCCAAAACGTTCGAACTGCCGGATGAGCAGCTCGTCTGGGACTTTTGGCGGTACCCAGTGCACCCTTACCGCGATTTCTCGGCGGTTGGGGTTGATCACAAGGCACCGCCTACCTTTCACTGTTATCTCCGTGCGTGCTGCCAGCTCCTCCATGTCCGCTTCCGATGTGAATGTCACCATCCATAGGTGATTAAACTGAAAGGGACCGAGGCATTCGATCTTCTGTAGGTCCGTGATGTCACGAAGTGTGGACGCGAAATCTTCCACTCTGAAAGGCCGTGCAGACGGGTCTCCATGCAGAAACAGGGAGTTTTCGGACATCTTTCCGGTGGGAAGCGGCGGCAGTAGGGTTCGGTAGGCAGCCGAGGCGGACGGTGCCGGCGGGTCCCGGGGAAACCGGTCCGACGCGAGTGCGTCGCCTACTCGTGGGGAGCTTTCTCTCGACATGACCGTCCCCGTCGGTGGCTGAGAGGGGACTGTGCCAAGCCACAGACGCGACGGTGATATCAGTGTTAGACGCGCCTTATATCTTTAACGCATTCAAACTACGTCGTCAGCGGCGTGCGTTGGCGACTCAGCGGCGTTATAGCGGCTTGATAACTGCGTGGTGTACACGTGATACTACAAACCCGATGGAAGAGATGGAAGAGAAGGCGGCGAGGGGGTGGGCTGCGGGGGCCGAGCGCAAGCGCCGCAAGCGGGCCGACAACCGTGCATTCGCACTTTCACATTCTCCCCCTCGGGGAAATGCGGGGGAATTTTTTTCCTCCCGCGACCAGAAATTACGGAGTTAGGATGAGCTAACATAAAACTATATAGAACAATTCGTCTTAATTTGTAAAATAGCGTTTTTTTAGAGCTTTCATAACTCCGCTAGATGAATCTTTGAAAGTATTCTTTATGAAGCACTCTCATCCAGATTGTCAAATAAAAATACGGTTTCGAATAGGGTTTCGGTTCAAGGAAATTCGTTTCGATTTGTTTCAGTTGCTATTCCTCTAAATCACGTACCGAACTGATTCGCCAACTGGTTCCAAAACTGTGCACAGGTTCGCCAAGCGGTTCCGTGAGTTGAATTTGAGTAAATTGAAAAATTATGTTTAGCAGTTTGAAGTGACTATATAAAAAATACAAAACAAAAATTCAATAATACTACAATCTGCAAATATTCATGTTGCTCTTTAAAGAGAATTTTAAACATCTTGCCAGAAATAAGAAAAACTAAAAAAGAAGTGATGAATCACTCGCCACTTCCTCGCCCAGCCCTCATGTCATTGTAGGAACTAGCAGTTGGGGTGTTTTCGCAATAGGTTAGGGAGGTGTGCGGGTGGAGATTTTAAACTTTGCTGAAACATTTATATACAGTTTTTTTGTATATGGAATAGTTTATCTGAAGATATTTGGAAGAGAAAAAGTTTCCCTTTCTAAAAAAGGCTCGGGGAAGAGATGCGTGGATGAATCGCGCCAAATTACAAACCTTTAAATATGTAAAGCACGAGCTATATCGTAGCGGATATTTTCCCGTCGGGATGTCGCATACTTTTACAAAAGGTAAAGTATTTGTTTTTGGTTTACAGAAGCAATTCTTTCAGATGAATATCACAAACATAATACACTTGCAAGAATTGAGAAAACGTTCAATCCTGTTTTTCGGCTGTATAGAAGGTAGAGAGTGCATGTTTTAATAATTGTTAGCAGTCGTTTTTCATACTTAGTGTGAATTTTTGTTGATGCAGTAAAAGCGCTTCGATTAAAAAATTGCGTGGCATAGCAAATAAGTCGGCCATTTTCTTAATTAAAAAGCAATATAAAAAGAACATCTAGGACTTTTTTTCAACTTTTAATTGAAACTCAGTTTGTTCCGGATAACATGCCTGATGATATCGCTCCGTTATTTGCGTAATTCTTTAGGTATAAAGGAAAAATACGACCTCACCAGTGTTTTGAGGGGAAACAGCGATATCTAAGAAACTCCTGCCGCTAACGTAACACAAGGAAGGGCCGGTAGAAACTTGTCCGCTGACTGAGTCCTGAGAAACTAACGATTATACCAAATATTATTCGAAGCGATCGGACGTTTGGTTCTGTGGCAGTCCAGACAAAAGAAAGGACGGTTAGAGAAATCTAGCTGTTTGGTTTTGCTCCTATTTGATTGAATGGTGATGAATTGATTGTGTAGTTTAACGCGGCGAAGCTACAGTTGAGCTATGAGGCGCGCCGTAGTGAAGGCCTCGGAATTAATTTGGACTACCAGGGGATTTTTAACGTGCATTTATTCTTGATACACGTGTGTTCTAGCTTTTCGATTCCATCAGAAAAGCAGCCACCGTGGCTGGAATTGAAACAGCATCCTAGGGTGTGCAAGGCGGCAAAGAAGAGCGTAAACCGTTCTTGTTTGTTGTTTACGTTGGAACAATATAAAATTGAGAATGTTTTCCTGCGAAACACTGTTGTCAACAAATATTATATTATATGCATGGCACGGTGGCAGATAACCTTTTTTCCCAACTGGGAATACCTAACACACGTCGAAATATCACCACACAGGCGCCATCGTGTTCTACGTCAAAACAATCGCACCAAGGGCGGTGTTCGAACGTGCATACTTGCCTTTGCCTTATACGTACCACTGAACCACCCCTGTGGAGAACACGTGTGAAGTATTTAAACTTTCCTGGTGTCCGAATTCCTTAAGCAAACTATAAAATGCACCAAGAAGGCACGCTTAAAGTGTCGGCCTTCGCCGCTTCGAAGCGCAGCAATCTTGCCGCCCCAAGGCTCCTATAGTGTCGCAACGAAGGAACGGCAAAGTCAATGTATCCTATCGCTTATAGAATGTCAAAACTGTGTAATTTTTTTGTTCACCTTTGCACTACGCACGTACGACGAGCAGCGACATATACTTGCAAAATTTTCAGGGGCACGTCTTTTCACGTGGCGAGCACTACGAGAGTGTTGTACTTGATTTGAGGGGAATAGTTCGTGCAAAGGTACGACGTTGATGTGGCGGGAAATAGAAATGACCGAATGACATTTACTCCACTTTAAGAAGATTGTGTGGTCAACCGTTTTCGCTATATACAACTTATCATCATTTATTATGTCCAGCGCACATACTGGGTGGGCTCGCCTTGTCGTCTTAACTCGCTACCGGTAGATTCGACAGCCGGAATCAGGCGGCGCAGCGAGATAACAGACCTAAGTAGGGACCTCTGTACCGGTGTCAGGGAGTCAAGCTGAGGCTTCGAAAAACAACGAAGTTAATATAGTCATAACCCTTTGATTATCGTGAACCGCTGGCGCTTGTCATGCATCTCCCCGTTGTTTAGCGCAAATAAACGTCAGGTACATTTCAGGCAAAATCTGTGTATATAACTGGCAGACCCCGCGTTCATTTACGTAGGAGCGCTTGTTGGGTTGGTGTTCATGGTAGTAAGCAAAAAAAGCGGCCGCGCAAGAAAAAAAGATGGCGTGTTCGAAATGACTCAGAAAGGCTTCAGCAGCGCAAGAAAATATTTACGCGTTTTAAATGACGCAGAACAGCCCCAGCATATGAAATTAAACAAGCACAAAAGGAGCAGACTCCCGCTGGTGCAGTTTCAGGCAGGGGGCGCACGAGCACTGCGACCGCGGGAGATTTCAATAGCATTAGTTGCCAGCAGCGAGCGCATAATGCGCTGCAGCACATTATGGGGAATCACTGCTCTGCACTTACGACAGTTTTCACATTGAGTGGAACGGCTTTACGTTTTTATAGCTGACCTGTTATAGCTGGCCGTAATATAGGGCATAACGCGCAACCTATAACGGGTCAAAAATACAAATAAAATGCCCGGCGCTCGTGAGCGCGTTCCTCGCGGCGACCTCCCATCGCCCCAACCATGCGCAGTGGCCTCAGCAAACAAAAATTGGCTCCAATCTACGCTTTGAAGGTGATTGGAAAACAAAGCTTTAAATTACACCCACACCAATTGCCCATGCGAGGTCACCTGAATTCACACACGTGGGTCAACAAAGAGTGAAACCAGAGAATCTGCGAGCCCTTACTTGGAATTTGTGGGGGCGGCATCCCGAAAGCAGCAGCGTCGACCACGGCCGCGCTAGAGCGGTGTACGCCACCACTGTAGCCCGACCGTGTGTGGGCAGAAACAAAATGGAGAGGAGTGTCTTTTGAAGGGTGAGACAGCAGAACCTAGCCTGCCTGGCATGCTAGCTCGGGGCTACACCACCGCGCGACACCAGCGGAGACACCGAAACAATTCGGCATGTTAGCTTAATAATTCCCATTTATACGGATTTAAACTAGTGAACTTAGGAAGTTTGAGAATTCCGAGAAAGCTGAGGGAACTTTTATAATCACTGTTTATGAGAACCAGTTCCCACGTTCGCCTTTTGTAATACCTCTTAAGACACAACCGAATTGGTATTCACAAATTTGAAACACCTGGTCTCAATGGTGTAAGGAGTGCGCAACAGCTAGCGTTTCTCTAGCTACCAGATGTCTGTATGTGGTCTCGACATTTTCTTGTCCTGCCCCGAAAACCAATCCTTAACGTATCCTTGCCGTACAACCACTTGATTCTGTCGGGTTAGGGTTATGCAGGAGCTGCTGTCGCACAGGTTAATAAGGCGTTCGAAGGAAGCACGCATTGGACACAATATGCACTAAAACCGGTCCAAAACAACCGTCGCTAAAGCCGACGACAAAGCCGTACCACCGACGCAGCCGCCGGCAAGCAGACACCTCGGGACGGGGAACGCTGTGTAAATTCGCCGCGCCATGTACAGTGTGCTCCGTGAGAAAAACCCTTCCAACGCAGATTGCGCCGCTTTCCGAGTTCACTGTCTCCTACGCCGTGAAAGAACAGTTGGCTGGTAGATGTAGAAAGCTTTGCATTAAACAAACGTGCAAACCCCGAGGAGCGTGAAAATGGCAAGCGCTCTTTAGCGTGTGCCTTGCGACAAACGCCCAGCCTCCACGACTCCCGCAGTGACTGTAGCAAAAAAATAAAGACAATGTGAATAACCGCCTTGACCAGCAACCAACAATGTCACAGCCGGCGCAACACGCTCTACGGAACCTTGATACGGCTCCGGAAACGGCGTGGCTGCGCCGCCGCTGACTCCCAGAGGTCGTTCAGCGTTACCTCGCATGTAATACCTGGTATAAGCAACACGACACTACCCATGCATATTACGTTGAGTACTACTAGCAGAATGCAAGGCGACGATGCAGTATGTAAACAATAAATTTCAAACTTCTACGAATGCGAGGTGATGTGCCTTTAGTGCTCACGTTTTACGACATCCTGCAGCTCCTCTATGGCTCAAGGATTGCGTGTTTTAGTGCAATCTTCGCCAGGTTTTTTTCCGTTCATTTCCGGAGCGGGGGCCACGGAGTAAAAAAATGGTTCGAGATCGGATTTAGCTACGGCACAAATTGCGGTGAAGCTACGTTTTTGGTTCGGTTCATTTCCGTTTCGACACCGAGCTCTTATCAAAGGTCGATATTTGTTGTAAATTCGGAAATGAAGGTGTGCTTTTTTAAATATTCAATCTGCCTTCAATCGCCAAATACTTAATCGGCCTTCCACGCATTCGGCTGCACTTTTAAACAACAAGTTATAGCATTGTATGTCTTGCACGCGTTCGTAACCCAAGATACGCTATAAACATTGGTTCTAAGTTTTCACAGCAATGTTACAGAGGTTTAAAGCAGTGGATGCGCCTATCTATTCAAAACTGCTACGACTGGAGGAGTGGAAAGTTCTATTCCTGCTGTAAAGCAGCAATGAGCGCAAATGAAACTTTTTTATGCAATTTTATACCTCACAAAAGCAGCACAATACGCTCCTGAAAGCTGTCGTATATGACACAGGTGTTTGGACCCTGGATGTATTAGCTGTTCTGTAGTATTGAGGCATTGCAAGATCTGATCTGACATGTCATTACTTCAATTGCTGACGTATCCACTTTGAAAAAGGCGTAATGCTTTTTGTACAAGCCTGGAGATACTTTTACGGGGCACAAAATACGCTTGGCTTAAGCGTCACAGTTAAGGCATAAAGTTGGGCTAGTTGGTTATCTGACTGCATTTTACTAGCGAAAAATAGACGCGGACGAAGAAGAAGTACACAGGACACTCGCTAGTTGGCTTAACCTAAGGCGACACGAAGGAGCAATACAAAGATTTATGCGGCCTTTCCCCCCTCCTGCGGATTTCGTTTGCGCGCTGCATACTATCGTGCCACCAATAGATTTATGTTTCCAGAGCTTTAGTGCGGCGAAAACATGTTAAACTGAAAACACAGGCGACATAAATCATACAGAGTAGCAGAAATGCAAGCGGGACGGACACAAATATGCGGTTGGAAATGCAAGTAACAAGGGATCACAAAAAATCGTGATGTGTGTATAAAAAGGCTATCTTGGAGTAGGGTATGAAGGACTAGTAGCCATGACTCTGCAGTGCAAGATTGGCATATGTGCCAGCCGTTTATTCATTTGTGCTCAGTACAGGAGCAACACCGGAGAATGGATCTGGAATTACTGAACAGCCTGTGCATATTGTAAAATACATCATCCGCATCTCATGGTTCATGTCCTGTGCCACGTAACATGTTTGGTGGAGTGTGCGGATTTCTCCCAGTCCTGGCCCCGGAATCGCTCCGTCTCGGCACCGCCGCAAACATCGAGGGTAAGCGAGCCGTGTCGGGCAGCCCCAGCCCCGCCGTGACCAGCACATGACGATGCCCCCACCCCGTTTCCCCAGCCCGTGAAAAGCCGATCAAGAACCAAGACGCGACGAGATGTGACCAGCGAAGACGTGTTGCCCAGCCGTATCCCCAGCCTTTTCGTCTGGGGCGGTTCTCAGCAACCTCATCGGTTCGGCGTGGCCTTGTGGGCGTCGATGGTCGGTGACCAGTCGACATCGGAAACCGCCATTGTCATTCGCCGTGGAAAGCCCTTCAGTGTTTATGCACATCGCATCTCATCCTCACCGTACCCATCCATTCACGGTGACCGAGCGCGACCAAGACGGTCGTCTTTGGCCGGGGGCTGATGTTACGAACAAGTGGACAATCCCCGATGTCCCAGCATAGACGAGAACGAGGAAGTGGCTGACGCGCAGCCGGTGCGAGCTCGGTGATAGCAGCCATGTAAATAGTGTAAAATACATCATCCGCATCTCATGGTTCATGTCCTGTGCCACGTAACAATATGAATGGAAAACTCACGTTTCTTGCCTAAATACTTCGAGGGCTGCTTTTAAGTGGTGTAGGACCTCCGACGTCGTGCAATCTCATCGTCGGTGTATGAAAAACCTCTCCGCTGACATGCAATTCACGACGATTTTTGGGCCTTCACTTAACAATGGCTTTGTCGACAACCATATCCCCACATAAGCGTTTTGTGTTTCGTAGCGAAACAACTGCAGACTCTCACGCTCACCTTGATATCATTAACTAACCTCCACCTGTGATGGTACCTGTGTCTGTGGGTTTTTCGCACGGTGTTCTGCAATCAACATGCAGGGGTATATCGGGCAACGTCGCCCTTCCAAAGCGCATTCTGTGGGGAAAGCTACATATATGGGCACTGCTACTCCAGCAAACAAATGACCTCTATTCCCTTCCTGCACTTGTGCCTTATTCATGTACGTCCATCCTGGATCGTCGAACCACCACGCCTGATGTCACTCGAGGAAAGGTAGTCGCGTATGCACGGTCAGGTTTTCCTCAGATGAGAATGTAGCTCGCGCGATGGTGTACCCTACGGCAGGAATTCATCGGTGTACTTGTTCGCTTTCCGCGTACAGACGTCATAATAGTGTTCTTCACTTCTCGCCCCTACAGCAACCGTACAACGAAACTATTTCTCGCCTGACTTTCAATCTGTCTCTCTGTCCTGCATGCGTGAGACAGACTGCTGCGAGGTGACCACCACCAGATTTCTTTGGCATTTTCTCCCGGCGAGGCGAATAGACATCAAAGGCTGTCGGGTGGTTGAGTGGGACCTCTATAGATCGACATATGCGGGTAGGATATATTGTATTAATGATTAGTTGAAGATTTAAGATTTCAGTAAGTTCAACGAGATGTGTTCCGCGAGCTGAATTTGTTGAATGTCACCATGCTGTATGATGTGCATTGATGTCAACCCCGATGAAAATGGGTGTATTTGGATGTGCATTGGCAAGGTATTGAAGCCATGTGAAGGTTGACGGTGCCGGTGGAAGCAAAGGTTGATTGTAGGCGGACACCACGACTAACTTTTTAGCGTGGGCTGGCTGGGAAACAATGGCCACAACTTTGTCCATCTTCGAGTTCGAGGTGGGAATCTGTAATTGTAAAGCCGGAATTCACGCATCAACCAATATTGGTGTATACCCGGGGGTTGCTCCTTTTCGTGATATGGAGGTGTTTACAAAAGCGTTTTAGCCAGAAATTTTCGGGGGACCCAACGTTGTTTGAAGGGGGAGGAAAGCTCGACTGGATTCTTTCACTTTACTGGTCAGAAGTGTTTTTGCTGAAGAGAAGGTTCGGCAGTTTCACTGTAGGGCTGTGAGTGATGCGGGAGTCATGGTTTGGATTGTGGTTGAACTTTTCTTCGGGTATCGGGGATGGGTTCCAGAGTGCGCACATATAAGGTCTTCGTGGAGATGGGATTTTTTAAACTGCCACCTGAAAGTGCGACCACGCCGCCGACCGCGCTAGGCCGACTTCGGCCTCGCGATTCCATCTCGCTCTCCTGAGCCGCAGCGACGGTGTTCCAGTCTACCGCCTGCGGCTGAGCCACGGGGCTCAATTCTCCAGCATGGAAAACGTCGTCTAAGGTGAAGAGATGGGCCCCGCTGAGTTTTAGAAGCCTGGCTGGGCCATCATCCGGCACCGCCAACAAGTCTTGCACGCAGCGGAACGATCCTCCCCAAGGATGATGAATACCCCAGGCTCAATGCGCGCAGCACAAGGCCGACAGCGCCCTCCGAAGCGCCAGCCACCTGCTTCCCCACTGCCAGCCTCCGACTTCAAAATTATTCTAGGCCCACGCGGTGGACTTGCGCTAACATCTGTCGCACAAGCAATGCTAGCTGACGTCATCCAGGCTCAAGCTGCATAAGCCCCTAAGCGAGATGATGATTTAAGAAATAACCAGATCGCCAACTACGTAATCATCAGCATACCATCAGAGGACCGAGCGAAAATGTACGCCAACATCAACTCCCTCACGCTTCCTGGACAGCAGTATAAAATTACAGCTCACGTCTCGGCACCAGCCAACACCGTTGTCGGCGTAATCTTCAACAATCCTGAGGACGGTACTCCAGAGAAAATCATGGAGAGCATTTGCAACTACAACCCTGATCTTAAAATTGTGGATGCCAAAACGTAGAACTTATCCAATATGGTTTGAATTTTATTCGACGGCATGCAAGTAGCCTATTGGATCCGCTACAGGGCAACTACCTATCTCTGCAAGCCATTTAAGAGGAAGACAGAGGCCTGCTAAACATGTTGGCAGACCGGACACAGACCAGATGTGTGCTTTAATTCCAACGCTCTAGCTCGTCCCCGCTGCTGCAGCCGCGGCACAGTGAACCCTGCTGAAGCCCACCCCTGTTCTCCCAGGTGCATCGTCTGTGAGGGCCCTTATCTCACTGGGACTGCAGATTGCCCTAAACAATTCCAACCACGCAGACGGCAACCCACATTTGCAAGATCGTGGCTGGAGGGCACAACATCAACAGGACCCCTGAAAAAGACGCCGAATTCCCGCGATCACAAGACAAACCTAAGGACCATCCCACCCGCCAGGCCAACTCGTTCTCGCACCGCCACCGGGTCACCTCATCAAAACACGAAGTGAACATCGGAAAACAGGTGAGCTACTCGAGCGCTTCCCACCCTGACTCGTCGCACCCACTCCCGTCCCACCCTCCCTCCCATGACATCGGAAAACAGGTGAGCTACTCGAGCGCCTCCCACCCTGGCTGGTCGCACCCACTTTCCGCCATTTGAGCAGAAGTGACTCTCCTTCGCCAGGGGAACGCAGCACTGAGGCAGCAAAACCAATCTCTGAAACAGCGAATTACTTCTCACGTGGAAGAAGCTCCCTCTCCCAATCCCCAACCACCCAAGCGTAAGGCAGCTTCAGACGACTCCCAGTCCGCTCCCGCCCTGTCGGAGGGAGACGAACTGGTGGGCAAGCGCCTTATTGCTATAGAAGACTCATGTACGCAGGCGCTCCTGAAGCAAAAGGCAGAATACTCCAACTTTTATCAAGCTCTGCAAGGCAATCTCTCCGTTGTTCATGCCAACATTGAATAACTACGAACAGAACTGCGCAATTGCATGAGGAAATTTTTGCCCATTAACGCTTCCACGGCCCCTCCTGCGGTGAACCAGCGCCCTTATGACACCACGTATGAGCAACAATAAGGAGGTGCTCCGAGTCTGGCAGTAGAATTGCAGAGGGTACCGCAGGAAACCCCCCAATCTGCAGATGCTCATTGATTCCGCGGAGTTATCCACTGTAGTTATGGTCTTACAGGAAACAGGCACTACAGTTAAGTTCACGAGTTACCAGGTGTTCCAATGTATAACCAATCCATAAACGGTGGTCTTGGTTCAAAGCAATGTGCCAGTTAAAAGATCTCAATTCGATAGCGTTGATATCGCACCTGATCTTCTCCTATTTCCCCTTAAATGAGATCCACTTAGGATATACATACTTACCGTATATAGCAGCCCCAAAGATACTAGGTACGAATTCGGTTATTTATTTTCTCTCGCGAAGCAGGCAGCCCAGAAGAACACGCTGTTCATAGGAGGGGCTCAAATGATCCTCATGCTGCTTGTGGATACTGTCCTTGTACAAAGAAGGGTCGCCTGCTATGGGAACAAATACAAGCACACAGGCTTGTCATTGAGTCAGATTCGTCGATTCCCACAACAATTGGCAATACGTCCAAAAAGACTCCTCCCCAGAACTCACTCTCACTCACAAAATCAAGCACTGCCGATGGACCTGCACCGATACATTGCTGTGAAGCAATCACCTAACTATTCAAACGGATATCTTCCTCGACGACACCTTTCCGCCGCGACCCAGACAAACCTATTTTACTAATTGGGATGAATTCAGCAACCCCTCGCAAGAAGTTAGCTTCGGCAACTTTCAGGACCGGGTTGACAGTATCATCTCCGATGCCCTTCAGGTAAGCACTCGCTTAGACCCGAAAATTCCTTCGGTTGTAGTAGATTCCCGGCTACAGCACAGGTGGGAAGCATTCAAAAGCGTACAAAGCTGCTGGCGAAACAAAAAGCACAACCGCAAACTCCGCCTGAAGCTAGCTGAGTTAACCGACTCCATAGAAACCCACGCTGCCGAATTAGCGCGAGATCACTTGGGCCAGATCTGTGATCTGATGAAGGGAAATTTAAGTATGAAACACACATGGTCACTTCTCAGACAACTTCTAGACCCCGAAACGTCCAAAACAACTCAGTTAAATCGACTATCCACCATAGTTCATAATTTCACCGGCACAAATCAGCAACTTCTCAATAGAAACGCTGTCTTTACATGCCGTTAGGGGACAGACAGGCTCTACCTTCCTATTCAAGCAAAGCTAATGCTGCACTAGATGCTGAAATATTGGAAGCGGAGGTACGAGCCGCCCTCCTCTACATTCGCCCAGGGTCGGCCTCAGGACCAGACAGCATCACAAATAAGATGCTCCGTAATTTATACGACTAATATATTTCAAAACTTACAAAATACAATAACCATTTTTGGAAACTCGGCGTTCTACCCCAGTCCTGGAAGCACGCAAAAATTGCCCTGACACCGGGAGGATTTAAGAAAAATTGTTCGTTAGCTGCAATATTTGGGAAGAAACAAACTCTAAAGCGTTTTTTTTCCTCCTCTTTATTTCCTGAGTAGAGCAATACTAACGCTGGGCCTTTCGCTGTTACCTCCTATTCCAAAGAGAGGGACGTTTAAAATTATCCATTACAACACCCCAACTTGCGAACGCCAGTCCTTGCTTGTGTTAACTCAGGAGTTGCCGTCTACCCACATTGTCGCCCCGCCAGAGCCAGTCATTGGGATTGCGACGGGCAGCGAGTGCAGAAGCGCCACGTCATGGCGCAAAGCAGATGCCACTAAGAAACAAATGCCTGCAGCCCAGCTTAGCGAACTCTAGATATGCAATTCCAAACCTTTGTTTAGACAAGTTGCCTTGGTTAACCTTTGATTTACCTGTATTTAGTATAACCTGCCTTTTCCCGCCATTGCGGTGCTGCTTCCGTCGCTGTGTGAGGTGAACGGCTCGCACGTCCTCAGTCTCCGGCGCTACCTTCGCGCGCATGGCATTGCAGACCCTGTCGAGTGAAGTAGCGCACCGGGCGATATTCCTGGGGTGGTCAGACACCGCCTGCTGATGACAGCTCAAGGCCTGCCGCTCCCGCGCACCGCTCAGAGAATACGGCATCCCTCCCGTCCATGGCCAAGCTCGCGTTGACTGGGCGAGCGTGGCTCCACTCTTAGCCAGGCACGCGGGGTCACGTGGTCAATCCGCGACCCACCTGTAGAGAGCGCGTGCGCTAATTCAGCGGCAGCGATAGCGCTCGCGGCGGTGGTGCACCTTCTCAGGCGAGTCACATGATGCGTTACCAAGGCTACGGTGCAGCTGCGGTAATCATCATTACCAGCCTATCTACGCCCACTGCAGGGCAAAGGCCTCTCCCATAGATCTCCAATTCTTCCGGTCCTGTGCTAACTGTGACCACGTTATCCCCACAAACATCTTGACGTCATCCGCCCTGCGACCTTTCCGCCGCTCCCCGCCACGCTTGCCTACTAGATAGATCCACTGTGTTACGCTTAACATATCTGTGGTCAAAGGAAGGCCAAATTGCTGACAACGGCACAACTAGCTCCACTAGGTTAGTAAAGCTTTGTTTTTCAACCGCGTTCCGATGCGACGCTCTGCATCCTCTGTTCTGCGCCAGCTCGAAGTTGGCGAGCTGTCCCACCGATGCCACCGTCCCTAACGGGTGGACAGGAAAACTTGCGGGAAAGTTAAAAGAAGGCCCCTCCGCAGGCCCATGCCGCTAATATTGCCATTGCCGGAAACGAAACTGGGCACAACTGACCGATGAATGCCAGCGTCGTCACCTCAGTCCTAGAAAGGGGTGGATGGGCGTTTGAAGGACACATGCGGGGACCTCAAACACAACATACTGGCTCACGACAATATATGATGATTTCCACCATCCAATAGCGCCCAGCTTGCGTTACTGGTACGCGTTGCTGTAGCGGCGAATAGTTCCATCCAAGGCCGGGACGCACAGAAAATGCTTAGCATCACCGGAGTTATTCCATCACCGTTTTATATATTCGCTGCGACAGCGATCCCCAGCTCAATCTTTACTTTCACTAAACTATCACCTCTTTCGTAGCTTTGTGAACAGATTTTCAGCAACCGTCCGTACCTCGCGGCCGCCGACGACTTTTAACTGCTGCTATGTCTGCCCATTCGTGCGCGCTCCTTACACACCATGCAGGCAGATGCTCGTCGCGGTCACGTGAGTACCGTTTTCTCCTGCAGAAAAGGCTTTGTGCTTTTCTGCTTTATTCATATCTTGTAAATGACGCGTTATACCAACACGCTCAAGTAACCTCGTGTGATGGATAGTGACGATCGACATTCATCCCTAGAAAGATGCGGCGTTCCGTCGCTCGCAAAGACGCCACCCGAACGGCGGAAACAACCGGCGGCTTCCCTCAGAGTCAGAAAAACTGATTGGCTGCTGCATTTGATGGAACCCGCCAATAGCGGCGTCGTATTCTTCACCGACAGCTTCGTCACAGAGGCTACGCACACGCAAAAAGGTACGTGAATCCTCCTTAGAATTGCTGCGAGTATTCTCATGAAAACAAGTACAGAACAGAGCACGCAATGTAGCGACGGTGGACTAAAATTTGCGACCCATTTAGAACACCTTTAAAAGCACTGTTTCGTGTTGGTCTTTGTGTGCGGCTTTTCCCATTTCATTGGAATACCATACAATAGAAATTATTCTGAATCAAATACGATACAATCAAAATGTACTCTTCTTTATTCAACACTGGTCTCCGGATTCCCAGTGTGACCGGCGACAAATGCCATTCTAACATAGAAACAGCATTTGCACAAAAAAGCAAAGTTTAGGCAATGCATACTTTGCGACTTTATGACTTATACCGCTGTGCACAATAGACGGAGGTCTGGTGCTGAAACTGTTATCTTGGCACCAACACTAAAACAGAGAAGATAAAGATATCTGGACACTGGTATTTGAATGCCACCAACACGAAAACGGGGAAACTATCGGGACACTGGTATGAACTAAATGCACATATTCTTGAAACCAATAGTAGCTATTTCTTGAACATAATTTTATAGTCAGCTGCCCGCATCGCAATGTTTGTTCTTCGCACTTCTTCCCGCTTTTATATTACTGTCTAGCTTTCAAGACTGCGGGTAGAATACATAGAAAAACGTGTTTATGAACCACATGAATTGATTAGCTCAGTTTTCTAATTACACGTTGTGTATCCCATCGACAAAGCCTAGCACTGTATTTCAAATAGCAGTGAATAGTGTTATGCATTTAAATAATGTTCGGTTTTTGCAGGAGCATCAGATTTCTTAGTTTCCTTCGTAGTAGTTAGCAGCATGGGACGCCATAATAAGAATAGATCATAAAGGAGTAATGGCTCATCACGTCAGTGGGCAAAATAATATCTCACAATTGCAATCGAGGTGCTTTTTAAACCGTTGATTCCTGAAAATTTACTCCAAGTGTTCTAAAAGTCATAACTAATGTAACTTGGGTTTAATGTATTACAATGTAATTGATTTTAATACTTCGAAGAAAAAGGACAGCTTTTCTTCTGCTAGCACTGTGTTTTGATATTTTTCGATGCCCAGTTTCTAATGCATGTGGGGGTCACCTTTGGACGATTTGTGAAATCGATTCTTCAACTACCTCCCAAATAAAGTAGCGTTACCGGAATATACCTGTTTAGTACTTTTCTTGCACACGAACACTCATATTCGCCCATAAAACGCAAAGAAACTAGTCGAAAACGCTACGCCGTGGCACACCACACCACTCGTTTTATTGCCGAATCGTATTGAACAATATTGTTACGAACAAGTGGACGATCCCCGATGTCCAACCATAGGCGAAGACGAGGAAGTGGCTGACGCGCAGCCGGTGCGAGCTCGGCGATACCCGCCATGTAAATAGTTCAGAATACATCGTCCGCATCTCATTGTTCATGTCCTGTGCCACGTAACATGTTTGGTGGAGTGTGCGGGTTTCTCCCCGTCCTGGCCCCGGCGTCGCTCCGTCTCGGCACCGGCGCAAACATCGAGGGTACGCGGGCCGTGTCGGGCAGTCCCAGCCACGCCGCGACCAGCACATGACGATACCCCCGCCCCGTGTCCCCAGCCCGTGAGAAGCCGATAAAGAACCAAGACGCTACGAGATGTGACCAGCGAAGACGTGTTGCCCAGCCGTGTCCCCAGCCTTTTCGTCCGGTACGGTTCTGTGCACCCTCATCGGTTCGTCGTGGCCTTGTGGGCGTCGATGTTCGGGGACCAGTCGACATCGGAGACATGCATCGTCATTTGCCGTGGAAAGGACTTCAGTGTTAATACACATCGCATCTCATCCTCACCGCACCAATCCATTCACGGTGACCGAGCACGACCGGGACGGTCGTCTTTGGCCGGGGGTGATGTTACGAACAAGTGGACGATCCCCGATGTCCAACCATAGGCGAAGACGAGGAAGTGGCTGACGCGCAGCCGGTGCGAGCTCGGCGATACCCGCCATGTAAATAGTTCAGAATACATCGTCCGCATCTCATTGTTCATGTCCTGTGCCACGTAACAATATGCACAAACTCTGATCGATGGCGAAGGTAGGGTGATGTTTCCCACATACTCAGTGTCGGTCCAACCTTTGATACATTTTATGATTTACGCAATCAAAAGCGGCCACAAAATAGACAAAAGCGTTTAAATATTTTCAAAATTGTTCGGTATGAACTCTATGTGGTTGAGTACTGCCAACTATGCAGTCTGTCTGGAAAAATTCATATTAAACAGAATTATTGACGTTTTAAAGGTTTGAAAATAATGATGGGCGCTTGAGAAAAGATGTTCTCTTTGCATTTAGGAAAAACGGACCTCTGCCAGTTTTTGTCTGCCTTTTTAAGAAGACATTTGCGCACCTTGCAATAGTCGTGCAAGACTGACCTCCAACCACCTATGTGACGCGCCCCACGAGTCCATTTTTTGCTTCCTAGTTAGAATTATTTCATCCTTTCATTGAATAAATTGGCATTCCTGTATTTGTAGAACCGGCGCTTGGTGTCCACTCGGTTGTCCACCGATTGTCCACCGATTGGTGTCCACCGATTGTCATTTCGCCTAATTACGTAGCCTGCCCAAGTCAATTTTCTTTACTTTATTTGAAGTTCTCTATCTCTTACTCCACTTTCTTCTCCAATCCAGGAAGCTCCTACCCTGTCATAAATTGTTACTTATAGTATTCTTCATTTCGTGGCGCTCTGAGCCGACCTACGCTTACTTTCAAGTGTTTTTTTGTAAAGCGCCACGTTTTTGCGCCATATGTCATCACCTCCCGATTTTTTTTACTTGATGCTGAAGGCTGTCTGTGACTGGCTGACCCCGATCGTTTCGTCCGCAGGCTTCCACATCACTCCCAAAGTGTACCGCGTTAGGCCGCTCCAGAACACGTGGCTAAGTCTGAAGCTGACGCCCGTGCTACTAACCTAAAGAAACGCTGTGAGCCCGGAATGCGATATTACCTAAAACGGATAGACGGGGGTTTCATAACGCGGGGAACCCAGATTCTGTTCTTACCACGGGAAGCATTTTTTTAATTGGCTTCACATATTATTGTTCCCCAGCTCTGCTAAGACGTACCCCTAGTGCTGGTGCTTGCGGCTCAGCTAGACCCACTCCCCGGTAGAATGAATACAATCAAGCAGTGCGTTGCACGGGGTTCAGTAAGCACAGTACAGGACGAAACAAGAATCTGGATGTCCGGCGTAATAACATTGTTGCACGCGTGACCGCGCGCGCAGCATTGGTGAGAACGGCTTGTGAGAGGCTATGTCGGAACCTTGGGAGTGCGTAGAAGCAGCGGCGTAGATTTTAACCTGTGAGGTATCACTGCCAGCTTTTACAGTCTCCTGTGACGTACTGGGTGGACAAACTTTTTTGTATTGTGACAATAACGGTAGCTCTGTTGGTGGACCCCGACCGGCGATAGGCCACCCTGACAAGAAACCGAAATTTATGTACTTTGGACCATGTAACGTGGCGGCCCTGCACCGCGGCCAGCGCTCTTCGTCCGGTACGGAGAGGGGAGTCCTGGGTGCATGTCATCCATTGGTGTGCCGGTAGGAAGACGCCACCTTACTCTCGGAATATCAGGCACGCTCATGGGAAGGACGCCCGGGAAGGATATATGCACGGTGGCAGAAATGCCGGCCGTTGACAAGATGGATTCACTGACGGGCTTGATTTATAGGCCATAGCAAACAGGTGGGGTGGCCCGATAATAGCAGGCATGTCATCGAAGCTCTGTGAACGAGTGAACATAGCGATATCCCCACGATATATTGTTTTCTTTGTAAACGACTGTCAGCAAGCATTCACCTGTCCCCAGTCGGCTGGTTGGAGAGTAAGCTTTGTTAAGGCGACTATACGGATCTCCCTCATCAGAGCAGCTTTTAAAAGCGGAACCTGAGGGTTCTTGCCTTTCTAAAACTATTTTTCCGGATTGTTTTAGACCGAATATTTTTTTCTAACACGTTTTATTGGAGTTGTTCTGGAAAGTTGTAATGCATCACCATTTTGTTTCAAAATATACAGTAATAAAGAAATAAACGCACATACCAAATGTGCATTTTGTCGTTCCTAGCTAATGATATTTTTCGCCTTTTTTATATATCTTTTTGCAGGTACGATAATCTGGCTCATTGTAAAACGACAGCCCGTTTTTACAAAGTAGGGACAGCTTGCCTGTGATACGAACGTTCAAATTTTTGTCACGGACTGGACACGTCATGCAAACCACATCGGTGAGGTTCATGGCTGGCACGGGGTCCTGCGTAATTTGCTCCGTTGATGGTGCAAAAGCGAGGAATATGTGTAGTTCGCTGCACAATCATGACAGCTTTTGACGAAAAAATTCAGTCACAGCTGTGAAGAAGAAATGGCTGCATCAAAATCCTGACTGGTAATTAGACGAGATTTTGTGGCCTAGGAAATACGGGTGCACCGTGCGCAGTATTATACGTGCCTCTTTCATAGTCTCCGTCTGACAACGCCGTTACATAAAAATATTGATGTCACCAGATACCAGCAACCTAACACATCTCTATGTGTGTTTTTTGTTCGGCGACCCATTAAGCACTGTCTAAGTTTGTGCATGATCCAGGCATCACGTTGTATTGCCAAATCAGGAGAAACTTCCTTGACAACTTTTCAATCATTATCAGCCTAGTCTATTCTTGGAAAAAAATATAAACATTTTACCGAACTCGTCCCTGATGCTTGAACTGTTCGCAAATGTGAAATTCTCAAAGAAGGCCTTCAGAAAAAAAACAATGAATACTAACCCCCTCATCTAACGACAACGAGTGTTGAAGCGCTTAGCTTTTTGTGAGGGATTTGTTAGCTGTCGTTATGGCTGAGGGTATGGTTGAGTGCGAACATCATAGAGACCAAGAAACCTCTTTAAATCTTAACTGTATCCAGAGTGTCGAAATGGCGCAATCGGATAGACGTCGGCTTTACAACCCAAGGAACCCAGGTTCAATTACGACCACGGGAACTGTCTTTGTGTTCCTTAAGGCGCTTGATTACTCTTTGCATGTCTTCATTGTCCTTTTGTGAAACCCATTTTGTGTTGTTGGGTCATCTGCTGTGCGGTTTTATGACAGTATGGCCGCCATCGGTGAGGCATCGAAAGCTTCGCTTTACTAATTCTGCTCAATATAGCATACTTGCGGATTTCTTCGGCTTTTGTTACAAAATGACAGCAATTGTGTTGCCATAGGCGCTGCTGATAGGTCTGTTTTTAGACACACCAACAACAAGCGTAGTTTATATTCTGGTATGTTGTACCACAACAGCTCTTTATGCAGCGTTGGTATCAACAGTTATACAAACAAATAACAAAGAGCTTGAAGTTAGGAAATCATATTTCAAACTCAGAAACTGTGATTATCCTCCAGGCAAATCTTTCATCCCGGCCCAACCCTTATTAGCGGCCTTCACATGACAGTTTTTTGAGGTAAGAACAGAGGCCCAGCTCAGTGAGAAAACCGTATTCAAAACAGCCGCTGGACTTCAAACCGATAATAATTTTAAGAACTCCCTCAGTTAGCTGTTTTCTACTAATTGAGGAGGCAAAAAGAGGGCTATAATTTCTGTATTCTTTTATTACTATCATTATCTCAATACGGATGAAGGCCACAGAGGCCACAGCTTCAAAAACCCACCTGTCACCCGACGCCCCTGCACCCCCCCCCCCCCCCCGCAGAAACGATATTTCAGTATGAGGGTAAATCATTAACCATTTACGAGCCTATTTCCCCCCGTTTTTTTATCAAGATAGCGTCCAATAGTTTTAGCTTGTGCTTAGCTGCCCAACTCCCTACAATTGTCCCACATTTCAAATCCCAGTGCAATTGAACTGGCGAACGTGCGGCACCCAGTGGAGCTCTGCCAGTGGCATTGTCGAGATTCGTGCAGTTCTTGCGGATTTCTTTGTTACCACAATGCCCTCTTTGACGAATGACAAACACGGGTAACTTTTGTGAGCAGCGCTTCATTTCCTGGAGCCAGACTTCTCCAAAAACTAGCTCGCCTATGTGGCAATCGGACTGAAAAGACCAGTCACCTAAACGTCTCCAGTACCTGTTCTGTAGATTTAAGGAAAGAGCATTATTATCTCAAACAATCGAAATGGGAGCAATTTGCTGCTGACGTGATTTTTTCGATTATCAACGTTACGTACACAGAAGAACCACCAAGATCAATGGCGCCCGCTGTGACACAAAAATTCGGCGTAACCCACTTGTTCTTAACTAATAAGACAATTCCGCACAAATATAATTTAAACATACGCAGTGCCCTCTGGCATACTCAATGTATGTTACAAGATGCTGGTTAACTACTTCAATCCATCTACACTACAAGCTTCATACGCTGTTGCTGTTACTTCCGCCAGCCTCCTTAGAAGAAATGGGCAAATTACACGTAGATGTAACGTTTTGTAATTGCTAAAAGACCCAAAAAATGACGTTCTTGTGCTGCTGTTAAAACAATAGCAGCGTATAGTGCGATCTTTCTGCGAAATTAGCGCTGAAGTAGATGGGTCATTCAAAAATGACCTGCTCTACCGGTATGGCGTGCCTATGTGCCTATTGCTTTAATGAAGACAGCAGCCTTAAAAGGCTCTTTAACAGGAATGTGTTTCAGGTAAAAATATTTATAAAACTTCCCAATGGTGGGTGTGCTCATCTGTTTGAAAGCTTTAGAAATGGCGAGCTGCGGAATGAAATGTCACCACCTATAAGTGTTATACTAATTTTGTGACAGATCTCTACAGACCATCTCTATAATCCTGACTCCTCAAAATTTTATTTCTTTTGGAGTAGGGAGCCCACTGTACAGAAATGTAAGTTGTCGGCACCTATTTCCCCCACTTTCCTGCTATTAATGTCACTAATATTTTTTTACTATGCAATGACGACTTTTAAGCAACTGGTTCTTGTCGGGATATATTTTATTAATTTTTCAGGCATGTCACCTGACATGGTACTGTTGTGTACTTACGTTCAATGATTCAGAATTTTCAGACTCTAGACGCAGCACCGAGAGGAATATCGCTTCAGCAAAGCTTAGGAAACCAACTTTGTTACATTTCCAACCTGTACGGCCGCTCATGGTTGAGAAATGTTTACCCCGAAAAAGTGTTTCCAGAAAGTCCTAACCACATTTTCCCAGCTCTTTTGTTTAAATATCATACCCGCAATGAAACAGTTCTTAGCTAACATATTCGAACCCGTAAACGTTTTTTTTCTTCGTCTCCTGTCACAAAGACCTACGCATTCTAATGCCGGAAGCTTAAATGGCGCCAAAAACCCGGGAGCCTATTGTTTAAACCAGTCACCGGAAATGCTCCGTACAATGAATGAATGCTCGTATGTGAAGCGGTGAACCATGGTGACACTGATCTTTTCAGTACAATTGTAAAATTTTTCTGCTGCTTAGGTACGATCTGCCTCACAGAAAGGACAGCATTCAAGAAATGTTTCCGTGGTATTATGAAGTGTCCTCAAACTTTCAAATTTTTGTTTCGGCGGCTCCATAAAATTCCACTCCAAATGCTTAGCGATTGTAGCTGGCAGCACCCGACCAACTAGCCATGACAAAATACATGCATCTCTGCTTCCTCTTCCTCCACGGTGTGTATACTCTGCATTCCCAGTTGTGCTACCTAATATTATCATTCTTTGTGTAGCTTTTCCAAAGGCAGGTATGTCAATGTGTATATTCTAGTTCCTTCTGCTCCTATCTTGTGTTAAAATTTGTGGCCATCGACGAACTACATTAAAATTATTATACAGCAACTGGGTAAAATTGTTTTTGTAGTTGCAGAGGTTCTCAATACTGAAAACCGACTAATTTTGCTGAACTTTTGTTTTTGGAGAAAAGCAAGTGCAATAAATTTGTTTTTGTCGGTACAGAATTTTTATGCCGTCTGTAATACGGTCCCACATTCATTTACAAATTTACTCACCGTTGATAGGTTTTAGCAGACAAAATGGAAATACATTAAAACGGCTGTTTCGCAGCTCAATGTAGCAACGAACATATTCGGTAACATAGGCCACAGAGGAATTGTAAAACTGCAGGTGGTTAGAAGCTCATTGCTGAAAAAGAATTAACACACACAAGATGCAATCGTGAAAAAATCTTAGGTCTGCCTGCAGACCCACTTGCCCCAGTGTTCTTTTTCATGTTTAAGTCAACCTCATCCTATTTTCGGTGTCGTCAAATACTCTATAGGTAATACAACTAAAAAACAACACAATGAATCGTTGTATTTATTACGGCCACTTTTTGCACTGAGATTTCAAAATTTTGAGTTTTGCCAAAAAATACGCGAGTCACAAATTTACTAAGGACTAGTGTATATTATGGGCAGATTGTAACTACAGAATGCTGCCTATTTGGTCGAACGTGATCTAAACAGAAAAATCTCCAACTTCGAAGGCAATGTGAAAAACATTCATTTGAATGAACGCAGGTACACATGTTGAAGTTATTAAACGGAATTTAATCCGGAAGAAACCTTTGATTTTTCCAGTAAGAATTAACCTGCAAGATTCTGCATGATGTGCTGTTTTTTCCTAGTTACTTCTATCAAGATTGTAAAACAAAAAACGTAATATTTTTAAACAGGAGTAGCAAGAACGTGGATCCACATGTTTTATTAGCCGCTTTGGCCAGCATACACACTTTGTGATTCGGTCGGAGGGGAACCGCGGCAATTACTACGAACCACAACACAGGCACATTACAGTAGGCTCAGATAGTCGCAAAGCAACAACCTCCGTATGCTGCATTTAGTTACGGCCGTTATGTCAAGTAAGGTTTCCCTGCACTGCTTGGAAGCAGTGAGGATGAACTGGTTCATTGTGTTTTGCAATATTTCTTGAAGGTATCTGGTAACTGGTTTACAGGCAAATCGGTTTCTGCAGATATAGCGTCTGTGGCTAATTTGGAGCCATTAGCCCTATTGTCTTTCGTGGTTACTTCCGGTACGCTCCTAAGTCCTGTATATTAGCCAAGTTGTTTTTAGAGATATTTGATCATTTTAATACGAACAAATAGCAAGAATATTCGGGTAACAATTTTTATATAAACATTCAAAAATTATAAATACATGCAAAACCAACAATAATCAATATGCTTTTTCACATCACACTCAAACATGTCTCTGCTACCTAAAAAGAAGCTCGCTCAACGCATTAAAATTTATCAGGAATATTTGATGATTTTAAACCCTGAGAGCCCCATGGTTCATACCCTTTTCACTGGTGCCTACGAACAGCTGTCAGATACCTGCGCCATAAAAAAAAGAATATCGGGCAACTTGGCACTGAAAACTTGTCAATACGAATGAGAAATAAAAATTTGACAGGGATTTTTATCTA
Organism: Haemaphysalis longicornis; assembly: GCF_048455015.1. NCBI lineage: Eukaryota > Metazoa > Arthropoda > Arachnida > Ixodida > Ixodidae > Haemaphysalis > Haemaphysalis longicornis. The sequence continues at coordinate 91,318,131 of NW_027526295.1, forward strand.
CGCCCATCAACGGCTCGTGCAATGAAAAGCCCTAGCAGAGATGTTTTCCGTAGACACAGTAATAACTTTAACTGCCCTGCCATAGTGGATGTTCACTTTTTGGGATGTGGATTTATTAGATGAAAACCGCGGTATTGGGAACCATGGCGGAGGAGTTTTCAGAACTGGGTTGCCAATCCCTATATGGAACACATACACGCATCTGTCATTTAAGGGGGGTTTTCCAAAATGACGGTTATGATGAGAAGTGTGCAATCGAAGGCCCAAGAAAAAAATAGGAAGAGAAGATAAGTCTTATTTCACCGCTTTGATTCACTTTCTCTCGCTTTACCCTTTATCAGGGGGGATAAACTAGGGCAAATATGGGCGATGACATACAGTAGACTAGCGATCATTCCAACTCGGATATACAAACTTGCCCATAATTGAAAGAAATTTTGAAATTTTTTCTTGGTCACCTATGTTTTGTATTCATTTTCAACATCATCATTATCAACAGCATATCTATGCCCACAGCAGGAAAAAGGCCTCTCCCATTATTCCCCAATGACCCCACTCCTGTGCCAACTGTGACTAATTTATCCCCGCAAACTTCTTGATCTCATCTGCCCATCTAACTTTCTGCCGCCCCCTGCAGCGCTTGCCTTCTCTAGGGATCCACTCTGTTACCCTTAATGACCAGCGGTTATCTTGCCTTCGCATTACATGCCCTGCCCACGTCCATTTCTTCTTCTTAATTTCTACTAATATGTCTTTAACACCAGTTTGCTCCCTAACCCACTCCGCTCTCTTCTTGTCCCTTAATGTTACACCTATCATTTTTCGCTCCATTGCCCGCTGAGTAGTTCTCAATTTAAGTTGAACCCTCTTAGTGAGCCTCCAAGTTTCTGCCCCGTAGGTGAGTACCGGTAAGATGCAGCTGTCATACACTTTCTTCTTCAGCGACAATGGTAGGCTGCTATTCATTATCTGAGAATGTCTACCCTATGCACCCCACCCCATTCTGATTCTTCTAATTATCTCTGCCTCATGGTTGGGATCTGGGGTAACAACTTGGCCTAAGTAGATATATTCGCTTACCACTTCCACTGCCTCACCACCTATCTCAAACTGCTGTGGTGTCCCGAGGTTATTGATCATTACTTTAGTTTTCTGCATATTAATTTTCAGGCCCACGGTTCTACTCTGTTCGCCCAGTGCGGAAAGCATGCTTTGCAATTCGTCCCCCGAGTTACTTAGCAAGGCAACGTCATCAGCAAATCTGAGGTTACTGAAGTATTCTCTGTTACCCTTACTCCCACCTGTTCCCAATCCAACGTTCTGAATACTTCTTGTAAGCATGCTGTGAATAACATTGGAGAGATTGTGTCTCCTTGTCTGACGCGCTTCCTTATAGGTATTTTACTGCTCTCCTTATAGAGGACGGTGGTAGCTGTGAACCCATTATAGATATCCTCTAGTATTCTTACATAATGCCCATCTACTCTCTGGTTCCGAATGCCTGAATGACTGCTAGGGTTTCGACCGAATCAATTGCTTTCTCATAATCTATGAAGGCTATATATAGGGGTTAAGTATACTCAGCGCACTTCTCTATCACCTGATTGATCGTGTGAATATGGTCCATTGTTGAATAACGTTTACGGAACCCTGCTTGTTCTTTTAAAAGCGTCGTATTGAAACTGCTTCATTGCGTTAATTCATGTAATTCATAATTTTTGTTGTCCTTCAGGAAAATACCTGCTGAAATTGCATCTTCTAGCTGCACATTTGCATTATTTGATGCACATTTCTTGGATCCGCAGATTCTTGACCAGTGCTGAAAACTCTCGCAATAAACTGGCTGCCTTCACTGGCATCGAAAGCTTTGTGTTGAACTCTCATGCAAAGGCAAAGCAGTCATTCATTTCTGATTTTTTCAAACCGAGTGTAGCACTAGGGTATTGTGTGGCAAGATTCCCTTAATAAATAGATGGGAATGTTTCAATACAGCAAAAGTTGCTATGTTGTCCCGAGTTATACTTCAATTCAAACAAAATCCTGGGGTCCATTAAGTTGGAATTATCGCGAGACTACTGTTTTCCAAAAAAATCCCGGGTCATCTCCACTAATGTGAAACCTGCGGAAGGGGGGGGGGGGAGGCGAACCATGCAGTGCATAATTGTATTCTTGGCGTCTTGACGTTTTTGCAAAGGGAGATGAAACCGCTGAGAGGTTGAGGTATTCATCCTTGCTGTAGAAGTGTCTTGTTTTTGAAGCACGAAGCTCTTTATCCCTAGGTGTAAACGAGTTTCCCCGTTTTTTTAATACGTGTTACGAAGCGCTTCAGCGCGAAGCCCAAACGATTATATCCCTGTGTATTTATTAGTACGCGTTACGTTTGTAGTGCCAGGCGTAAACGAATTTTCTCTTGCTCCTTAGGCAATATAACACTATTCTGGATAGATCGGCGTATGTCCACTTTAATGTTAGGCAAAATATTAGCTCTGCCTTTTACGCCAGTGTGTTCCGGCCCTCCCTGTTTCGAGTTGCCGCCTTCCAAATTAAACTTCTTCGGGGAGGTCTGCATTGGCTCCACCTGACGGATTTTTTGTTTTTTATACATCTGAATCACGAGTACGCATTGTAACCACCTTAATGCCTAGAAAGCCATCACGTGTCACAATTGCTGCTTTCTTGTGATCTAGTTCATCGACTATTATCTGCAGATAAATAGGATTGAGTTCGATTAAAGAGAAAAATTGAGCGCCTAGCAAACGTTTCAATGTGACACCGATTTTTATAAGAGGGTAAAAAATACAACTGGCGGTTCTCAATACAGAAATTAAGGGTGTATTTTTTCTCATCGGTACTACGGGTGAAGACCAGGCACTTTTCGCCGGGTGAATGACGTCGGCGTTCAGCATCTCCTTCAGTTGCTCCTATCTCACCTCCCACTGTTTCAGGGACGTGCTGTACAGTTGCTGAGGCAAAGGCCGGGCGGACTCATTTATTATGATTCTGAGCTTCGCGACATGTGCACAGCGTACTTTAGATGTCCTGGTGAAGCAGTCGGAGAATTCTCGCAGGAGGTTTGCGAAGGCATCCTTCCGAGTGGCCGAGGTTCGTGGTCGATTTTGGCAGGTAAACTTAAGTGCTGTCGGCGGGGGATCTGGCGTCTTCCCCAATGTGGCTACGTGCATGCCTTCGTAGATTTCTTCAATGGAAGTGCCTGTGGTGCCTTTCACCAGGTGTAACCGCTAGTTGGTCAAGTTGGTAAGCAAAACGGGGGTAGAAATCCTCTTGAAGCTGCAAAAATCTTCTTGCGATACAAACACAGCTGTCTAGCAGTAAACGAAGAGTTACGCAGTCGCAAGCAGTACGAAGGGCCGCGTCATGTCGAAATCTAACGCTTACGGTTATGGCCTTCTTTGCGATAGAGGTGAATGCTGACATCGGTAAGTGAATAACCGTGCCGATGGCGTTCACAAAGTGCATGCAAAGGATTAAGTTCCTATAGAAATCGGTATGTAGTGAGAAAGTACCTAAGTATGTACCAAAACGCCGGATCTCGGCCCGTGCACTGCACCTACTGACAGGTAAGATCAGATGACTACCACTTGTACGAATATGCAGGCCTGTCCACGGAGGGATGACTTTCTTCAGTGCAGTCGCTAGAGTCTTCCTAATAACCAAATGATCGGCACCTGTGTCCGCCAAAGCAGCCGTCGCACACTCAGCGATTCGGAAAAGTCGATAGGAAAAAAGGTTGGATGGGGAATTTTTCTTCTCCGCCCCGTCGTTGGTATCCGACTGTTGCTATCCTCGTCACATTGGAAGAATTTAAAAACAGTCGTTCGTCAGCGGCCTAACCTCTTGATGTCCCTGACCAGTTTCCCAGGCTTTCCGGACTGCGCGAAGCATGGTTTGTAGACCTTGGCGCAAACTTCGGACTCAACGATCGGCGTTGGTTTATAGACATCAAACGAGAGTTAGGGCGTCGCGGAGCAAGCACGTCGTGGCTTTAAGCGAGGCAGCTAGGAATCTCAGGCAGTAGTTCCCCGCTTCGTGGTCGCTAATCCACCCAAACCGGCATGGCGGTGTGAGCACGCGGAATAGACATACCCAGTGTCATGTGTCGCTGTCGTAAAAATAATGAATTCCGAACACAAAAGGACCAAGCTGAGAACAGACTTTTATGTAGGTGAAGGTATTGAGAAGGAAGGAAAATAAAAAAAAGACAACAAAAGTTTCGTAAAAACAGAAAAAAGAGAGCCCAAATATCTTTCCGTTCTTAAACTACAATGGTGTCCCCAAGTTCTATCTATTGGCTTCTATAGGTTCTCAATGGCCATTTTCATACTGTTCCTTTGTTCTTCCGTTCCACCGGCTCGCTGCAGCAGTCAGGTGTCCATTGTCGCTGAGATGGCTTCGTGAACGCAGTGCCGCAAAGATGGTGACGAAGCCGCTGGTGCGTGTGTGCCCGTGCAATTCAGTGCGGAGGCCAGCGGAGCAGAGCCGATGTTGCGCAGGAGCACCCTCGTCGATTGCATGAAGAGGCCAGTGGAGCAGTGCGGCTGGTGCTTTGCGGTTTTCTAGGCCTCGGGTCCCGCCTCGTTCCGTCGTTTCGAACACCGAGCTCATTTCCATCTCTTTGTTCCTGCACAAGCTCCCACAAATTTCTCACTTCTTAAACTCTTCTTCTTGATCTCTCTTCTTCGCACCCTGGTTCTTGACGTCAGTCTCCTTTTCAAGAGTTTTTTTTTGTGAAAACCTGCTTCCACATTTGATGTCAATGACATGCACTGATGTCAGGAATCACAGTCACAATCACTTTGTCCCAGCACAGCTCAGTTTAGTCTTAAGCATCACATCTATCACACACTAGATTAGAAGCAAACTAAATTGTGTTAAATTTTCCCTTTCTGCGCGCGTTAGTGTAAGTTAACAAGAAAATTGTTTTTCTAGCGTAATATCCAAGCACTTCCTAACACGTCGACTACTCATTTGTACATCCCGGCACAATACTCTTAAAATCTCCTGGGAAGATATATTGTCATTTATCTGTTGAACTGCTCACCTGCTCATTTAACTGGTCTTGCTCATTTTGAACATTCCATCAAACACACTACTACTTCAAAAATCTACCAATTCACCCTACTGAGTTCATATAAAAATTCTTTCTCCCAATATGACGTTCTTGTCAAACTCAATCTCCATGATCTCGACCGCCCTGGTTTAAATAGCCATCGTTTTTGTGCCCTTAAGCTTGTCCATCATAATGCATTTCGCTAGTGTAAAGTTTGCAGTTACACCACCTACTTACTTGAACCTCTTTCTGTCCTTCCAGTTAATCAATGCGTTGATCTGCGTCTCTACTTCCTCGAAAATCTTGGTAACGCCCTTGATTTCAGCCACACACTTTGAGTAGCCCGTCTTCTGGGGCCTGTTTTACCATTCTTCGCCATCTGCTTCGTTATTCGTCTTGGCTATATGACTGGTGTTCCACTGTATATTTTGTCCGCTTTCTGGTCACGATGACGTTCGATGGCGAGGTCATGCTGACAAAAGGTTTGATCTAGTTGATAGTTATGGCCACCGCCATTGTTTCTGTGGCATTCCCAGCTACCGCTTGGTCGTCTGGTGTTTTGAAACTGTCGCCAGGAATGTTGGTAATTGGGTTGCCGACACCATAACTTAGACATCACTCCTTCGTTGGCTGTCTGCTATTCTCTGCGGGAGTCAAGTCTGACGCTTGCGTATTTGGACAGGAGAGTTTATTTAGCAATTCTGTTTCTAAATTTCGGCCATAACAAGCGCTCACATAGGCAGTACTGCCATGGAAAAGATTGCTTTTGTTTCTTTATCCTTTTCTGCTTCTTTATCTAAGCGTCTTTTATTTTCACCATTTACCTCCATTACTTCACATGTCCATTTACCCTCTTCGTTATACTTATTTTCAGTCCTGTCACGTTTGTTAAAATCAGCTCATCAGGTTGTATATCGACACATGTGGCTGTTATCTCTCCCGCGTAGTAAGGCGTAGAAACTTGTATGATAGCTTCCGGCCAGCACCTCATCGTTCCGTCTACAATAACTACCTTTATTTTTTCCCAGTACACTCCTCCCACATCACATTACTCCTTGTTACCAATACCGTGTTCCTATCGGTGTTCTGTGGAACTCAAATCCATTTCCCTCGGAGCCCAATGTCTACAACTACCATCTGCTATTCCTGGTACGCATTATCGGTACCTTCTCACTTCGTTATTGTGTACTTTTCTTCGTTTATTGTTTTTAATCTTGAAGGTTCTGTGCAGAACTTGTTTTCATGTATGGCACAGGCAGATATAATCCGAAAACGTCTGTGTTCTGTTTCATGTCGCATCTTTTTCCAAACCTTGTACGATGATGGCGCGCGTTCTCCGCTACCCACAACTACACAACTCCACAATCAGCTGTATGGTGCCCTAAGCTGTTGCAAAGAAACCAACCAGATGGAGGCTTCGGGTCGAACCCTTCAGTCTTGCCTTCCTGCAGTTCTATGCTCAGTGATATTTCATCTCCCTTAATTCTGCTTAAGTTTGATATCGATCTCGAGTTGTAGCCATCTCATCAAGAGCCTTTAAGCTGTGCTCCTTCAGATATATTGCGAGATTAGAATTACAGCATGCGAGGAACTGTTCGGTCACCATCCGGTCACGAAGTTGGTCATAAGTCTTCTCTGTGTTGCACAGTTCCAGCCACCTGTCGCAGTAATTGAGACTTGAAGGAAAGGTTTTACTGTCCTCGCGTCATCTGGCTTTACGTTGCAAAATATCTCGCAGATACATTCCACTTTAATTTTAAATCTTTACAGCAATGCTATCTTCAGAGTGTCATAGTCCATCGACTCTGATGCCGGCATTCTCCAGAAGACACTGAAGGCTTCGCCAACCAGGCAGATACTGAATGCCATCTCCCACTGAACCTTCTGCCAACCCTGCCAACATTCGAAGCGTAGGAGATAACTCTTTTTTCATCAAAACAAGCCATGAGCTTTCTTGGGCGAATTTCCCGAATTTTGGACGTCGATGGTATTGGAGATAGAAGGGATTGTTCATCACTTCGGTTTGATGCGCTATAGTTCGCTAGACGTAGCTTTAACTCACCCAACTCTGTCTCTTGGGCTAGCTTTTCTATTTATGCATCCGCCATGCGCTTGGCTCTCTCTTTCTCGTCTTTATTCGCCTCTCTCACTTCTGCTCTTTCCTCTCTTCGTCTCTGATTTTTTCTCTCATGCTGGCCCAAAATCTCTTGCTTAGTTAACCTAAAGCTACTCGCTAATGCCATCAACTTTTCAGGCTCCATCGCTTTTACCGTAGAAAACAAGTAACAATAGGAAACGTAATCCTGGCAGGCTCGTCAATGGTTTTGCTATGCATCACCTCGGTAAAAAGAATAAATGCGGGACACAAAAGGATGAAATTCAGAAGATACCTTAAGGTAGGCGAAGGTATTGAGAATGAAGGAAACATGGACAATAAAGTGTTCAAAAAACATACGAAACAGAGAACGCAAATGTATTTCCGTTCTTAAACCACAATGGTTTCCTCACGTTCTATGTACTGGTCTCTACAGGTTCTCAATGGCCATTTTCATACCGCACTTTTGTGCTGGCGTTGCGCCCGTCGCGGCAGCAGTCGGGTGTCTATTGTCGCTGACGTGACTGTGTGACGCAGTGTTGCGAAGATGGTGACGGGGAGAGCGGCACGAAGTCGCTGGTGCGTGTGTGCCCGTGTAATTCAGTGCTGAGGCCAGCGGAGCAGTGCCGCTGGTGCTTTGCGGGTTTCTAAGCCTCGGGTCCCGCCTCGTTCCGCAGTCTTGAGCACCGAGCTCGGGTCCACCTGTTCCTCCACCAGCTTCTAAAAATTTGTTCCTTCTTAGCCTCTTGTTCTTCGTCGTTTCACTCTTCTTCTGACGCTGGTTCCTGATGCACAGCCTCCTTGCAGTGAAAGCAAAGAGGTCGCTGGTCATGGGCGTGCCAGATGTCGCTCTTCTTGGGTTTCCAATGAGTACGGCTCGAGTGAGGACTGAGCATCAAAGTTGCGGTCGTCGGTTGCGCTGCAAAAGCAGTGATAGTGGCCGGCGCAGGACAGTGGGAGTGCCGCAAGGACTCCGGTCACGAATATCTGGCTCTGCCCGCCTTGTATGTTGATCAACTGCGCTGTAACCTGTAGAGCGCGCTTGATTTCGCCTCTCATTATATCGGCGACGGAGACAGTGGGTCGGGAAGCGTGGTTTTGACATATTGCTTCCAGCTCTTCCCGAGCAATTCTCCGAACTAGTTCGCGCAGGCCATCAACGTCTCCCTGCTCCGTCAGACTGTTTGCCTCGGAAACGCCGGTTTCCGGACGGAATTACTATCGTGCTCTTTGCTGGAGCTCCCTCTCTATTGTAGTAGCATCCGTAACGAACTCAGCTACTTTGCCAGAAGGATTTCTCATTGTCCACTTTTTTCTTTCCAAATTCTTTATCTGTTTAAATGACCCACCATATCCTCCCCTTTGTTTTCCGAGGTTTCCTTGACTTCCAACACCTATTTCTATATATATATATGCCAACCCTTAGATATATATAAGGGTTGGCGGTCAAGAAAACTCGGAAAGCAAAGGGGGGTTGTGGTAGGTTATAGAAACAGATGGAGAATTTTTTGAGTCAGAAAGAAAGTGGTGAAAAAATGCCCGCCGGGTGGTAAATGTGTGCATTTTTTCCCGGGTGGGCATTTTTTCACCACTTTCTTTCTGACTCAAAAAATTCTCCATCTGTTTCTATAACCCACCACAACCCCCCTTTGCTTTCCGAGGTTTTCTTGACTCCCAACCCTATTTTCTGTCTTATTTTACCGAGCGCCTCATTTCCCATTTTTGATTCGCTACTGTGAAGAAAGGAAGTCCTCTTCCTAAAACGTCAGTAAACGCATTTCTATTTTTTACGGCTTTCTCGTGTGTCTCTGTCTCTACTAACCCTATATATATATCAGTGTGTCGAACCGTAAAATATACCTTTCGGTTACGGTTCTGGTTCTGGTTCAGGCGAAATCATTTCGTTCCGGTTCAGTTCCGGTTCGACAAAATCACGTACCGAACAGGTTCGCGAACCGGTTCGGCAGCTTGAACCGGTTCGCTAACTGGTTCAAAGAATTGAATTATCACTGAAATTGGGAAAAAACATTTAGTAGTTTAAAACGACAGTCCAATTAAAATACAAACAAAAATTCAAAATGCTGCTGTTCCCCATGGGCAGTGGCTCAATTGCAAATCAAAGTTTAAACAATTACGAGATATTAGAAAAACAGATGAAGTGCCGAAGGTTTGCCACCTACTTTCTAGCCCAGATTTTATGGTGTGCTAGCGACTATCATAAAGCCACCGCCAAGAGAAATGACGGTGGTGTATATTTTCTGCCTTTTCGTTTTTTCTTGAAATCGCAATCGTCGCTATGGAATCACCCATCAGGCTATTCTTAAAGCCTTAAATTGAGGCCTGCGTACGGGCGCGTTCCAATCCCAGCACTTAATACCAAAAGCGCACATTTTTTATATTTGCAACAAAACAGAAAAACCCTACAACGGGTACATAAATACTACCGATGAAAGAGATTATTTGGTCACACGGAATAATTTGTAGCTGTCACCTTATCGAATGTGTTAGCCAAATTTTGGTAAAGGTAAGCTTCATTTACCGCTCAGTCACTGCATTATTCCTCTGACCACTGCAATTCCTCTTGCGATAGCTATACCGGATGTGTGCACTACAATCAGTATGTCATCGTGCCGCGTGACCGCCGGCCATTGTTCCATGTGCTACATTGTGGCATCTTATAACAGATTATGCTGTTAAAAATGAAATCGAAATTGGACGCGTGGAGCATGAGATGGGACTATTTTGGATAGACGCTCTTTATTTCATTCACAGCAGTACTCCCATCCCGAACGAGTAGCAGTAGAAGTAATGTAGCCACTTGGGCAGTCAGTACAAGTCTACCTTTGAAAAAAATCAGATCTGATACAAAACTGCAGAACAAGGAGAAAAGATGATCGCTGAGCAAACGGGGCAGTGTGAGGTAGCGGCCTGCCTTTCTGCTCGTATCATCTGCCTAATTACTGTTTTTGCTTCCAATACAAAGTCGAGGGCTGCATTTTCTTTCCAAGGGATAAAGTGCGCGCCTTAAGAGTTTTTCCTGACATATCTGTTGTTATTTGTATTTGTATAAAACGGAACTTGTCCACTGTACTGTCCTCAAAAACGGACCCCGGAACTAAGTTCCTCCGCATTGATGACACGTTTGGTTGTGAAAGGCATGGAAAAGAAAAGTGTAGAGCAATATCCACGTTTTGGAGGGTTTTTTTTTCTTATTCGGTTTTGCTTACTTTTTGCGTGATATTTTAAAACAATCTGATTCGCCTTTTTTTGTTTTCCGTGTAAACACATTTAAACCAAACTGGCGCAATTGATGCCGCGTGCTGTATGTCTGCTCCGAGGTGCAGCTCATGTTGCATGCAGGCCGGCAGACTTATTTTGACCAGTTATTTATATTAAACGTTGATCAAAATCTCGATACACTGACGTTCTCAATTTCCATCTACTTCAGAAAAACAGTGGTGGGGAAGGGAGATCGAGGCAACTTGTAGTGAGCAGCAAACGGCTTAGCCACTGAGCCGCTCCTGCGGTCGCAGTTGTCAAGTATTAACAATTTGCAGGTGTCGGACCTTGTAAACAATTTATGAAATGCCAACGTTTGCACACATCGGGTGTTGGCTTTCGCTGTTGCGCCGTGGAGCACTCCTGCAGCTTGATTGCTCCAAAAAAGTCGCAGCTAAGGAAGGATAAAGTTATTTTATATCCCCTGAAAGCTGCCGAGAATAACATTTCGTTTGGTCAGTTTGCACTACGCTTGCGCTTCCAGCAGCCACAGCCCATTGCTACATTGGTGCTCATTCATTTCCCCTGTTGTTACACAGAGCGTGATAATGTTCAATTATCTGGAAGGGAAAGAGTGCCAGCGGGTACGAAGTTTATGGTACCTAAAAAAAACCGCCTGAATTGCATTGATTGTGCATTATCAACAACGGAAGGTAGAACCGTTTCTGCATGAACCCGTAACCGTTATTTTTTTTTCTGGTTCAGTTCCGGTTCGAGTTCAGCGGGCTCAAAAACTAACGGTTTGGGTTCGGGTTTATTTCCGGCCAAAATACCGGTTGAGTTCCGGTTTTCGGTTCGGCTAGGTTTCTGTTCGAAACCCTGGTACATATATATATATAAATATTGTTGCGTCCCGATAGACGCAGGAAAAATCGGCTGTACGGTGTGGCACTGATTTATTAGGCACGGCGCCTAAAATGTAAAGGCGTGAGAGCACGTCGAATCTCAGCAAAAATGGCTGACCGATTCCAGCGCTCAGACCCGGGGCACGCGTTTATGTCGTCGTCTTCGTGCTTGCTGGCTGACCAGGAAACATGGCACGTATCAATCATTTGTAAATTGTACCAAGTGCAATAACACCGGTACACACCTTAAGCAGGAAATGACCCTTCTTAACACACAATCCACCTATATATATATATATATATATATATATAATTTCTGGTAAGGACCCCACCCTCACCGCCTGGTCTGCTTCCGGCGGTTCTGAGATCCTTTTCCTATACCCCGCGGCGTGTCAATAAGCACCCTCTCATCCTTTCTGTCCCAAAATTCCACGAATATCAACCACCAGCTGACTTCCGTGTGACCTACTTCGCGGCTTAAACTAGACAACCTTCTTGGCTCCTCAATCTCTCCCCCGACACACTCCGAAACCAATCAGCTTGCTCAATTTCCCTTCCATCTTTCCCTCTCCTTTCACCTGGGGTCCTACCCCTATATAAACCCTGCCTGCCAGGCGAGAGATTGCCCTGAGGAAAGCAAGTTCTCTTTGCTGAAACATAGGCCACAATCGTGCTTTTACCTTGTTCGAAGTTTTTCTTCTCTTATATATATATATATATATATATATATATATATATATATATATATATATATATATCAAGGTTGCAGTCGTCATTGCCAGTGCTATTCGGCTGTTTCCGAGATATTTAATAGTGCCGAATGACGTGTGTTTGTCATGTTTCTTTAATACAGTGCTAAATAGGCGAAAATATAAGTCGAGAAAAAATCCGCCGTTTTTCCGGGAGCGGGAGTCGAACCCCCATCTCCGCATAACGCGTGCGGTGCGTTAATCAATTACGCTACCCCGCAGCGGCTCCCCTCTCCACTTTTACCGGGGGGGTTTATATTTACAAGTGCTCTGAGACCGGTCAACTAGCGCCACCCCTCGACTACCGCGGGAGACGTAGAACGTCTTTTTTTTCCCAGCGGCCGCCACGTTAGACGTGGTCGGAGGTCGGGGTTAGCAATTGGCATATCCGAACTCCTGGAGCCAGAGTCCTCGTAATGCATGTAGCAGAACAGAAAGATACGGGACGAGGGACTCAGTAAGGACACATATCAAGGTTGCAGTCGTCATTGTCAGTGCTATTCTGCTGCTATTAGGCTGTTTCGGCTGTTCGGCTTACTTTGTATAAATATATATACAAAGTAAAAAACCTCGGTAACAGGAACAGCGGACGGTCTATTTCGACGTTTCTACTTCCAGACAAGTCTTCTACAGGAATGAATCTTCTACAGAAAACTTGTCTCGAAGTCGAAACTTTGAAATAAACCCTCCGCTGTTGCTGTTGCCGAGGTTTCTTACTTTGTGTTCACCACGCCTTCGGCCCCATCGACAGCATGCCAGTCATATATATATGTATATATACAAAAACAAGGCCTCCTTCACCCCGTATAGTCCGAGTGGCGCTGGCTACCGCCCGCAAGCACTGGAAACAAAAATACCTAAAACATAAATATCCCAGAAAGTACAGGAGAAATCGCCCCGCCGGTAGCGTAGTGTTTATCGCACCAGACCGGTATTCTGAAGATCGTGGGTTCGGATCCCACCTGGCGGGCATTTTTTCTCCACTTTCTTTCTTTCCAAATTCTTTATCTGTTTCTATGACCTACTATATCGTCCCCTTTGCTTTCCGAGGTTTTTTTTGACTGCCAACCCTTAATTCAGTCTCATTTCAACGAGCCTCTGATTTCCTATTCTGAGTCGCTACATGCATAGCGAGGGCCTCTGTTCTGGCAGTCTTGGTGCCATAGGGAGCTTAAGAGGGTTCAACGCTGGTCGACCACTCTCGACATGTCGTAGACACTCGAGTCACGGCCCAGGGGTTATAAAGAAGGTCCCCTTCACCCCGGCATGTCGGAGTGGCGATGGCTACCACCCCAAGCACAGAATAAAAATTACATTGACATAAATACCCCAGAAAGTGGAGGGGGAAAATAACCCGACGGTAGCGTAGTGGTTATCGCACCAGAATGGTATTCTGGAGGTCGTTGGTTCGGATCCCACCTGGCGGGCATTTTTTCTCCACTTTCTTTCTGTCCAAATTTTTTATCTGTTTCTATGACCTACTATATCCTCCCCTTTGCTTTCTTAGTTTTTCTTGACTGCCAACCCTTATTTCATATATATATTTATATATATATATATATATATATATATATATATATATATATATATATATATATTACACAATCGAGGACTCATGAAGCAGCACGGTATATTCCTAGAGCCGAGGGCAGAGGAAGACCCACCCCGTCAGGAAGCGGTGATGCGGTGATGATGATCCGAGAAACCGAGATTATAAAGATGAAGCGACGGCGATAGTGCGTCCTATTTGAACACGGCGATTGTTCCGGGACTAGAGTCTCCTGCTGCTCATAATAGGTATAGAAGAAACTTCTCAAGGAGCCAGGAGACATATTTGAGACAATGGTTGACTCACGATTAACAACAAAACAGTTGTTTACTGCCCCTACGACTGGAGGACCAGTCTGCATCTGAGTAACATTACAACCAAGAAGCACTCACGCTTATATAGGTGCACAAGGGGTGCTACAGTGCACCCTTTTAAGAGCATAAGTTGGCGGGTTGGCGCGAGGGAGCAGGGAAAGAGAGGGCCCTATACATGTGCATACAAACCTTCGTGACGTACTCCTCACAATCTCTCCACAGCAAAGAAACCAAAGAAAACAACAGAAAAGCAATGTTTTGTAGTAACAGGAGATGCGCAAGCACGGGCGATAAACTGTTTTCTAAAAATCAAAGCATAAACAACTTCATTCTATTGAAAAAAGGCAGGGTGCCAAGCTGGTGTCTGTTTTCCACCTATATATATATATATATATATATATATATATATATATAGATATATATATATATATATATATATATATATATATATATATATATATATATATATATATATATATATATATATATATATATATATATATATATATATATATATATATATATATATCTTTAGATTACTTTCAAGACCTGGAAACTTTACAGAAAGGAATCGTACACTACTGGCACGCACCGAAAAAAAAAGAGCCAACTATCAATTGTCTATTCAGGGCAATTTTTACACCATTCTGGAACATTACAACATCACGTATATCAACGATGGAGCCAGGGAGGTGGTTCCAGTCATTTCTTGTTGAAGGAATGAAGGAATCGTAATGCATGTTCGTACGTCTTATTGGTACGCCTACTTTATGCACGTGGTCATATCGAGAAGGTATGTACGAGGGACGATTGAAAAGTGCATGTTTCAGGATGGGGTTGTGTTAGAACATTTTATGAAATATGCAGAGGCGATAACATTTTCGGCGCAGTGAAAGAGCAGGAAGGTGAAGGGATGTTTTCATGGTGGTTACGCTAGTGTGTCGGGAATTATTTGACAAAATAATGTGACCTGCTCTGTTTTGTACTGCTTCTAAGGCTGTGACGAGTGAGGATTGAGAAGCATCCCATACGGCGAGGCGTACTCTAGCTTCGACCCGCCTAGTGTTTTGTACAGTTATTTTAAACAAGCTAGGCACAGAGGCAAAATTGCGATGCAGTTAACCAAGCATGCGATTAGCATTGTTAGTTACATAGTCAACATGAGCATTCCAGGTTAGGTTGCTGCAGATATGAAGACCGAGGTATTTGTACATGTTAGCAGGCAATAAGGTGGAGTTAATAATAAACTACAAACTTTGCTGCTCCTAGTTACACGCATTGTGATACACGTGTTAACGTTTAGTGTCATCAGCCACGGGATCCACAGTGACCTGAAGTCTTTCGGTGTTTCGGGCCATATGCTCAACACTCTGGCTAGTTATCTGTCCCACAGAACGTTTCGCGTGAGAGTTGGTAGCGCACTGTCAACGATTCATGTGCAAGAAAACGGCGTGCCGCAAGGTGGAGTTCTAAGCTGTTCTCTTTTTATAATTAAAATGAACTCTCTTTGGAAGGCATTGCCACCTACCATTTCTTACTCTATGTATGTAGACGACGTACAGATATCTTTTAAATCTTGTAATATGTCAACCTGTAAACGTCAGGTCCAGCTTGGTGTTAAAAAACTTGCCAGCTGGGCAGACATGAATGGTTTTAAACTCAATTCAGGAAAAAGTTCTTGTGTTGTGTTCTCCAAAAAGCGCGGGACCCATCCGGACCCAGATATTACTCTGAATGTCGTTTCAATTCCTGTCAAAAAGGGGCACAAGTTTTTAGGCATAATATTCGATAACAAGCTAACATTTGTCCCACACTTGAAACATCTTAAGCAAAAATGCCTAAAAACTATGAATATTCTCAAAGTTCTCTCCCACCAGTCTAAAGGTGCAGACAGGTAACTCCTTCTTCGGGTTTATAGCGCCCTAGTGGGATCCCGCTTGGACTACGGCAGTGTTGTATATGGGTGCGCAACAAAAACGGCACTAAAAATGCTGGACCCGGTGCTGCATTTAGGGCTACGCCTCGCATGCGGTGCTTTTCGCACTAGCCCTGTCCAAAGTCTCTATGTAAAATGCAATAAATGGTCCCTAGATCACCAGAGGGTGTACATGGACGTTTTATATGCCTCAAAAATCATGTCTATGACAAATCATCCTTTTACTCCGACCATTAATGGTGCATCCTCACAGCAACTCTTTTTAAATCGTCCATCAATCTCCATGCCGTTTCATCTAAGAGTGCGAGAAGAAGCCTCTGAGCTAGAAGTCTCGTTTTCAGGCATTCACAAGACGCCCATCATTGATTCAATTCCACCATGGCATCTCCGCCCTGTGTCATGTGACCAGTCTTTTATGCAGTTTAGCAAGAACAGGTCACCAACGATTGCGTTTCTGCAGCATTTCTTGTTTGTGCAGCATAAGTACCGCTGTGAAGAGTATTACAGCGATGCGTCCAAGACTGCAACTGCTGTGGCTTGTGCTGCGCATGGGCCAAACTTTAACGTCAGTAAAACAATGAACCTTTGTAGCAGTATATTCACAGCGGAAGCATACGGTATTTTAATGCTAATAAATCACATTGCCCAACATCAAATCGTAAAATCCATCGTGTACACGGACTCTCTTAGCGTTGTACAAGCACTTGCATCAGGAAAGCATTCTAAAAACTTTGTCATCAATCATGTTTTAAGGCTATCATGTCTGCATATGCATCAAACCTTCAAATAACTTTCTGTTGGGTTCCAGGGCACTCTGGAATTGCCGGGAACGAAACCGCATGTCGAATGGCCACTGCAGCTACACTCTTGAATACAATGGACATAGCAACAGTGCCACACACAGACATGAAGCCACACATCAGACACCAACTTCGCAACAGATGGCAAACACACTGGAGTGAACAAACAGATAACAAGTTACACGTTATTACACCACGCTTGGGACCATACCCCACTGACACACGCAACAGATACACAGAAGTTGCCCTTGCTAGGCTACGGATAGGGCACACACATGTCACACACTCGTATCTCCTCACGGGGTCTTCAAAACCCCAGTGTGGCAGGTGTGGAGAGGCCCTATCTGTAGTTCACATACTCATTCAATGCAACGCACTTCCCACAGCTATACAGACGACACGTCCCACTACACCCAGCGTTTTTCCTCTCTGACGATCCCATGTTTTCTATCAAGTGCGTTTTTAAATATTTAGAAGAAGTTCAATTTTTAGACCTGATTTCATACCACGCGTGATCACTCCCTGGCCCTATACACCAGCCATGCTCATTGTCGTTTTGTGATTTTACTTTTGTTTTTGCTGACTTTTCGTAGTGTTTAAGGTTTCACCCCTCATATACGACTATTGTTTTGGCGCTCTTTTCCCCAGTTGGCCTTGCGCCATAAACATCCAACCATCATCATCAAAAATATTTTTTGGAAGGTAAACTCGACCACAAATTATAAGAAAGACTAGAATCCTAAACACGGGCTCTTTTTTTTTAAGGAATGCATGCTGCAAAGTATGGCGACCGGGAATGCGACGCTGATCCAACTCCAAAACCGGTAAGAAGTGGCAAGCACAGCCCAAAAGATCAACGTGCTGCTATAGGCCTCTTCGATTACAAAGTATTCCCTGTCCTTGTTGCAATATGTGTCATGGTATCACAGCAAAAACAGTTAATGACTTACTCACTTTTAGCATACTATACGTTTTCGGAATGCTCTTACTGAAACTGAGAAATACTCCGTCCACGTGCTGTACCACTACTCTATTCTCAATTCTTGCTGAGCAAAACGTCTGTCGTACAACAGTAAATGCCTCAGCAAGTAGGAAACTTCATAGTATGTACTTGCAGAGAAATCGCACCCTTCCTAACTACAGTGATCTAAAATAAATACAGGTGTTCGCAGTCAAGGCATAAGATACATCTCGTAAATATTATTACAGTTGCAATCCGTCAAGTGGGTTGCCTGTGGGACGTGCATTTTTTAACGCGGTGTCCTACTGCAATGCATCCAAAGATCAGTTAACCTGAAAGAATGACTGCAACTAAATCGATGGCTTTGCGAGAAGCGTTCATTTACTAACGCGAAGCTTCCTTGGTCTAACCTAGGGGGGTGTGTTGACCAAAACGCACGGAAGGACAGAGAACTTTACACAATAGAAGGACCCGCAATAATGATGATAGTGAAGCAACGGGTCCCATTATGAAGCCGACGGCTATGTCATTCCGATTTCGTCGCAATCAGGCCCCCAGCATTTCTTTTGAATTTCTTGGGTATGGTCAGCGGGCTTTGGCTTTGTACTTTGGCTGAGTTGAAGTGGTCTTTCGCTTGGGGCTTTGCCAGTAAGAAATTTTGGACGACTGCTGTATTACGATCGCGATAGGTGGGAGGAGGCTTTTAGCTTTCTCCTAGGGGCCTATTTGCTGTCTTCTGAGTTTGGACCTTGACTTGCACTGTCTTTGCACTTTGATCGTTGAAGCTAGACGGTTGACTCTCAGGACGTCTGCACTTTGTGTGTGGACGTTTTGACTTTCATTGTAACACCAATGACTTCGGCAGTCTGCCTTTTGATTTTCGTAGTCCAGAAAGCTTCGCGTGGTCGCCATTGTCGCAGTAAGATGGAGGTGGTTCTGATTTCTTGCCGTATTTTTCAGCGTTCATTTCTACATAAATGACAATGAGACAAGCCAAAGGCGGAGCAACCTGGGGTTTTCATTGCACAGATTATAGGACATTGGGGACATCTTGGCGCCATGAGCCACTTATGGTGCTCCCAAAAAACGTTTCTACTGCTTATAACACATTCTACAAAATAGGTTGCCGATACGTAATTTGACCCTTCCCTTTAAAAAAAACTATTACAACCTTTATCTAAACAAATGTACCCGAAGTGATTAGAAAATTACGGCTGATGCTTAGAACCTTCTAACAATTGCAGGTCTAGCGCAATTTTCTGTTGTTGAGCCATGGAACTTCGTTTTGAACTTTGAAGTTACTGCATATTTTTACCATGATTCGACTACAATCGGAGGTTGCCATTAAACTGCGGCAGTTTCCGGCATGCGTCAGCAACAAAAAGAGCAATAAAATTCTGGACCTAGTGCTGCCCTATGGACTTCGCTCTCGGCCGAGCGCTGTCCGCGTGGCCCAGTCCACAGCCTATACGTCGAGTGGGATGGGGGGACCTAGATGACCAGACAATCTGAATAAACGAGCTTTCTGCTAAGATTCAGCCAACGACTAACCATGCTTTAAAATTCATCATTACGATTCAACCAAAAATACCAGTGTGCTCGGAATACCATTATGTTGACTTCTGTAGTCACGCTTCAAAAATAACCGCTGATGCATCTTCTGCTGTTCACTGAACAAAATTTATCCCTCTAGGATTATGCAATCGAGTATACGGCAAAAACGTAAACTGTTTTTTGTTGCGAATCTTAGTTTAGAACATCAAAACACTGTGTAAATCAGATACACTGATCCATGCTCCCCTTAGTCTGGCACATGCGTCAAAATTTAAAACGGTATTTGAAAACCACGTGAGCAATCTTGTTTTTGTCATTCTGTCCGCGTATACTCAAAAAAGCGAACTAACAATATAGCCTGGGTTTCCGGCCTATCTGGTTTTAACGATAATAAGGTGGAGGATGGACGGGGCTCTGCTGCTGTTTTTAAAACCACCCTAGATAGTACACACTTCCTTACACCAACTTCAAGCCATACATCCGAAAAAATTTCATGAAATATGGCAACCGGAATAGAGTACCCGGACAGACAACAGAATGCACGCAACAAAACCACACTTGAGACACAACCCAGCCGACCCACACAACACATTATCTGAGCTTTCCGTAACTTGGTTGCGGAAAAGCCAATCACATCCAACTCACTCGCACCTGACAATGGATTCCCGAAGACCATAGGCAGAATGAGCGTAGGAGGCATATTCGTACTAACACTCTAGTAAAACGCAAGGCAGTAGAAATAACGCGTCATGAAGGAAGGAAACAATAGTACAGGAAAGACAGGGAAATTAACCAGGATACTGTCTGGTTGGCTACCGTACTCAGGGGGGAGGGGATACGGGAAATACAAGGGAAAGAAAGGACAGCGGTACATATCAGAGGAGAAAATGAGAGGAAGGAAATCAGGAAAAACACAAGGCGTGACCAGGCAACTACAAAGGCTGTACAGACGACGCACACAGCCGGAAAATGTACAAAACTCATTCGGTCTACTGATAAAATTGGCGAACTAAGGGCACTGCACTGTAGTAATGTCCCTACAATCGTTGAAACAGGCCCGTGTACTTCAAAAAGAACAGCAAGGCTTTTGTAGCCTTTTCGGCCTGTGACAGACAACGCCTATGACACAAAATTGTCTGTGCTGTTAAGGAGTGGTCGTCGAGTCGGCGAAGTGTAGTGGAGAGCTGTTGCCTCGGCGTTATGAATCGGTCACAATGGCACAGAAGGCGTTCAATCGTCTCGGCGGTGGCAAATACATCACAAGCAGGCCTGTTGGCCATTCCAATGGTGTAGGAGTAAGCACTGGTGAAGGCAACAGCTAGCCACAGGCGACAAAGTAAGGTGACTTCCGGGCGTGGCACGATATTAGGTAGGTGGCGCTGCAAATCTGGGTCGAGCGAGTAAAGACGAGCCTTTGAGATCTCAGGTGCATTCCACTTGGCGAGAGCGACTTCCCGGGCAACTGACCGCAGCGACCTTGCTGCATCCGTGCGTAATAGGGGGATGCGGGTGAATCTTGCACTTGTGTGGGCCCCATGAGCCGCTCTATCCGCCTGTTCGTTCTCAGTAATGTGGCAGTGGCTTGGAAGCCAATGGAAAACAATATCATGTCTATGCCTGCCTAATGTGCCATATAAGCGCCGGATTTCAGCCACAAGTTGTTCGTATGGGCAGCGGCGTCATACTTTTAAAAATTGTTACCGACACAACATTGGCTGAGGTCAAATTTATAACTCATTTCATATTACACATCATCCCCACTTCACCCATTATACCACCTCTTCTACCTGTCTTTTAGTAAACTTGACTTCTAAATTTTTTGGTGAATTTATTTGTAGTTCACAAATCATTTATTATTCATCATCGTGATCCGCTCATTTCTGCGTTGTGCAGGACAGAGGCATCGCCCACTGACCTCCAATTACTCCTATCTGCTGCCGCCAGAGTGCAATGTTGCATCGGAATTTTCTTTTTTGCCATCTATTATGCTAATGGCGTTCCCCTTTTTCGGTACCACCAGTCTTTTACGACTTGGTCATGCCAAGTCCATTTTATTTCACTATTATCAACTATGACATGCTCTACTTAAGTTAGTTCAATGGCCCCGGAGGCTAGTTTCCTGTTTCTGGGCATTATTCCTTCCATTCTTCGTTCCATGGCCAGTTAGGCCAACCTAACTTTTTTCTTCCCTTGCTTTGCAAGGCGCATAGTTTTCGCTCCATATGTTACCACCGGAACAACGCATTGTATGTATGTAATTACTTTCAGGGGAAGAGGTAGTTTACTTTTCAATATTAGCGACTGCTTGCCGAGTGCATCCCGCATTATAAAAATTCTGCCCTGGAGTTTATTCAGATGGTCTGGATCACTAATGATCACTTGCCCAACGCGGTCATATTCTAATCATTCTCGGGTTGTTTTATCTAAGCTAAAAGGGGCACTTTCAGACTGCTTATTTGTTATCAGCTGAACTCATCTTGATTTTAGCTGGATGGCAGAGTCTTCTGCCTACACGTATTGGACTGTTTTTTGCAGGTGCTTTGCTCTCACCGAGCAAAACAATTTCGTCTTGAAACCTCAAAAGGCCCAATTATTCACCGTTTGTTGGTACTCCTGTGTTTTCCCAGTGAAGCTTCCTAGCTACACCTTCCAGACATAGTGTTTTCACAAATTGCGAGATGGCATGTCCCTGCCGTCCTTTATTTTTCATCAGAACCATTTTACAATTCTCGTGAAGGATTATCCTGCCTGTACATAGATGTCCTTCATTTACTGCTCCTCCAATGTCGCCAGCACTGTCGCGGTGTTTATTTTATCATACGGTATTTCATAGTCTCTAAATGCCATCTAGCCTGTTTATGAGGCTCCGTGGACTTTCATGTCACATTATTGCTGACATAGATGTGATCTGTTATACAGTAGGATTTGCTGAATCTCTCGTGTTCCCGGGGTTGTTTGAAATCTTGCATCTCGCCGATGCGGTTTACTATTCCCTGGGTAAACAGTCTGTATAAAACTCAGATTAGCCTGCCAGGTCCATGATTCTTAGCATGTTTGATATCTCCCTTCTTCTTAGTGCGAACTATGTTGGCGTTTATCCAAGCTACAGGAACATTTGAATTCCTTATATATTTCAACAATGGGTTAGCCGCCTTTTGTGGTACAATATTTCTTCACTCATTTAAAAGATCGACGTTCAAGCCATCGTCCCCTGCACCTGTTATTTTTTTGCGCACTCCAGTGGTTCTTTTACTTCTATTTTAGTTACTAATGGGACATCTCAAACTAGGATTGTAGGCTCAGTAGTTCTGCCTCGTGTAGCGTTCCTGTCGTAAAGCCTGTTCTAGAATCGTTCTGCTATGTTTATTATCTAGCCCTTGTTTGTAGTAATGTCACCCTGTTCCTTTGTGTGGTTGTCTCAATCTGTATTTGACATAGGCAGCTTCTTAGTTGCTTTACTGTTCCTCATTTTCCCCAGAGGTTCTTCAATCACTGACATATTGTGCGCACTAATGTCTTAAGTGTTATTTCTAAATCATTTTTGATAGATCTGCCAATTCAATTTAGCTACCGTAATTTAGGGATTAGAGTTCGTATGTTTCGCCATAGCTTCCATGCTTTTCTATGTCGATTTGGCAGTTTGCTTCCGACATGCTCCTGATCGCATAGCTGATGCTGAATCCGTCATTGCCGTTCTAGGCTGCTGCCTACCATGCCCACACTAGCCCATCTGCATGGTAAATGAGGGAATTTGTTTTTCAGGGTTATTTGAAACTCTTGTGCTCTGGCTATAGGCGGTCTTATGCTGGTTTTCGCACTTTTTGTTAGTGTACCCCTTTCTCTTTTGAGATCCACCCTTATTGCACATAACCATGCTATGATCGCTGCTCCTAATTTGGCCTAGCTTCTCCACTTTCCTGCACATAACCGAAAATGTCACTTAAAACACCTCTCATTTGGTTTCAACAGCGGAGGTTTTGTACAAGCTGTAAGTTGACTGTTACAGGAAAAATACAAAGGGACAGCGGAGCTCTCGTGAGCGCGTGCCTCGCGGCGACCGCCCATCATTCTCGGCACGCGCAATAAATTTAACAAAATAAGCTGGTGAAAATCCCAAGTATCAAAAAATGTCGAGCTAACGTGATCACGTGCCTGTCGGCGAACGCCCTGCCCCCGGATCGCGTGGTGAATTTTCCAAAAAAACTCCAGAGCTATCGTCAAGCGCTACCCCGCATAAAATGCGTAGCACGAGGAACACGATGATATGGATGCATATCACGATGCCTACTACTAGCACAGGGCAAAGCAACGACGGGACACGTAAATAAACGATTTCAAACTTGTACAACTGCCTGGTGGTGTGTCCTTCAGTGCTCGCGTATAAAGTAATCCTGCCGCTACGCTTTGCTTCAAGCCCTGGGCGACGTACTGTTAGCTTCGCCAGTTGAGCTGGTGGAGGTCTGCAGTGCTGAAGATGCGTTTGTACTCACCACTCACCTCGAAGAAGACGATGACCTCTTCGGTGGTTATAGGACTGATTACTGGCACCGCAACTATCACAGTAAACGATGACACTGAATCTTAACTCTGTCCCCGGCAATGCGCACCGAGAACAGCTTGGCCATTCAAGTCTTGCGCTTGAAATCAAGCTCCCATAATTTTTTACGTTTAGGCATTTCTATGTCCGTTGTCTACTCTTTCGTTTGCAGAACAGTGTGTTCGTTTCCCTCGGGTTATTTCTCCCCGCAAATCCGGCCAGTGAGGATCCTTGGCTGTGTAAAGTGCGTATTCAAAAATTTTCCAACAAGTTTTTTTGATTTGCTTCTCATCTAACTTTGGGTTAAAGTATTGCATCGCAATCGTGACCTTCGTTGTTCTTCTGTTCCTTGCTGTTTCGATATTCCTCGTGCAAATTGCCTATGGCCTCATCATGTTATCTAGCTGCTGGCGCAGAGGCTTCTACTGTGCTTAACCTTTATCGATTGCTCTCCCTGATCCTAACGCGTACTCCTCTTTCGTTAATGTAGAAGCGTTGCAACATCTTCTTTGATATTTTGCTTCTGATCAAGAAATCCACCCTATGCTTCTTCTGCTCTTCATGCTTTGTAGCACAATATATGCTCACTATGAACTATTTGCATCCTTCTGTTGTTATTCCAACCTCGGTTAGTACAATGGTAGCCCAGTTTGTGCCAGAAATCCCCTGAAATTTCACCACTCAGCTCCCATCACTGGACGAAGTTTGCCTGTTGAACGGCACAAATTTCAATTCCAGGAGCGCAGTGTGCAGGTTAGAGATAGAATTCTTCATAAAATTTGTAGAGGTGGGACCCACACAAGATTCTTTCACGCGTTATTTTGAATTTGAAACATTGAAAAACATGATTGCGCACAGATCTACAGCCCCCCGACATATCCATTAAGGCGAAAGCCTTGGATGGTCATTGAAACCCGAAATGTAGCTTATGTTCGGCGACAACATAGACGGAACCAAAATGACTGCCGCTGAACAGAAAAAAAAGCAAAGTGTAAATACAACCACATTTTGGAATTTGAACCCGACCCCCCAAAGGAGCATTCATACGCGCTAACTACACCGCTGAACCAGCGTGGTTCGCAAACTGACAGCGGCAGCAGAAAACAGCAGAAACAGCGTCATGGATAAAAGAAGGAAGGAGAACCGGGATTTGAGCTGACTAACCATAACCGTGCCAGAAAAGAGCCAGAATTAGCTTCCGGCCTGCCTTGTGATAGGTGAACGCTACGGCAACGCAAAACCGAAAAACCGATGCAGCAGTAGAGAAGCATTTTATAATCGCGGGAACTTGCTACAAATCAAATAAGAGGTTCACGTTCCAACCTCTTAGATGCTGCATCACAAGTCGTAGATGCTGCATCACAGCACAGCTTCCGGCTCGGTGGGATTCGTCGTCCGCTATTGAAAGTGAGTAGGAGAGACTTAAAGAAGCCAAGCTTCGTCGTTGGAACGAAACGAAGAGGGGGCAGCCAGACGAGGTGACGGTGGAAGAACGAGCCGCACGCCTTGAGAAGCGTCGTAACCGTACAGAAAAGCAAGCTAAACAACTACATTAACCGTGCCTGTAACTACGCAAATCCAGGCATAACTGAATTAAGCCAAAGGTAATTTTTAAGTGCGAATGCAGTTCTTAAGCGAGCCTGAATCGTCCGCCGCCGTCGTCCGCATAGCAACAGCTGCGGGTGCGCGCGCTCCTCGTCTTCCTCCTCGTCTTCCCTAGCAACGGGGGGAGATGGGCGCGCGCTACTCTCCTCCTCCTCTCTCCGCTCAGTGACTGCGGGTGTTGGGCGCCTCCTCTCCACTTCGGGCGGGAGAGCTCTCGCTCGCGTAGCGGGCGCTCCGCATTCCGACGCGTGAGGGCGCTCGTGTAGCCCTCGCCGTAACGGCGGGCGCTACTCTCCTCCTCCTCTCTCCGCTCAGTGACTGCGGGTGTTGGGCGCCTCCTCTCCACTCCAAGATCACGATATTCACCGTAATCGCGCAATCAACAACCGTGCATTCGCACTTACACACTCTCCCCTCGGGGAAGTGCGAGGGAATTTTTTATTAATTATTTACTGAATGCTTCCAACAAAAGTTTGTTCAATTCGGTTTGTTTAATTTTTTGTTATTTTTAATGTCACGCCCTATATAAGTTGTCAGGGGCCTTGTCGATTGGGTATGGCTGAGCATTTGTTGAAGCTTTCGTAGCGTAGGTACACCGGCTGAGTTTGAGCAGTTTCGCGTGGACCTTGAAGGGTCGGGATGCGCAAGCGCGAAGACCATTGGCTTGGCTTGGCTTGGCTTGTATTGGTTTGGATTTGATTAAATTGGATTGGATTAAATTGGAAATCCAATCCAACTGGAGTACGGGTGTGTAAAGAATTGGGTCTCTACACTCGCCGGTCCGCGCATTCCAGAGGACTGACGTCATAGCCGCAGCAGACGCACTGGCGCCGGCGCGTGCCCAGGTGTGCGTCTCCGTTGCGCAATATCCAAGTCTGAAGGTGCGCCGGAGCCGCTTGATAGCCGTTTCGCGTGGCTCCCGGAGAGTCCTGCAGCGCATGCACGAGGAGCAGTGACTGGACTAGACTGGACTGGACCAAACTGGACTGGATTGGATTGGAAATTGTTTTAGCAGCAGTAAGCTTGAAAATCCGCTAATCCTAGACAAACAGGGAACTTAAAAATAACCAGGTGAACCGTAGCTCACATTAGGTATATCTTGGCATAGCCGAGCTAAGCCACTACTAATTTTTTTGACGACGCGAGCCGCGTGCGGCTTACGCCAACACCAGCCATGTGTGCGCTTTCGCCCACAGCCAATTACGATAATTGAACCCCTTTTCTCCGCCCTGTGTACGAAAAGGAATAACTAGAAGCGTACAAAGGGACAGCAGTTTATAGACCGCACTTTGAAATCTAAATACCACTAAATCTAATGTAGTGGTTATGCTTTTTCTCTAATATAAAATGCAAAGCTTAACCTCTATCGGTGTATGTCTACTAAGGTAGCCCTATTGTCCAAAATAAAATAATCGAGGGGTACAGGTTACATAGGAGTAGCTGAAGTTCAGGGTGGAATCTGGCCAGTGCCTTTTGTTTTAAGGCTCTGATCAAGTGGAGGTCGGTAAGTTTAGTGTAAATGTCCTTGCCGCAATTCATGATGTATATAAGGTTCCGCGGTTCCATAGGAGAGGCAAGCCGGAAAAACCTGTTTACAGCCCACGAGAAAACTTTGTGAATTAGGGAAAGTATTACCAGCAGGGTGAGTTATATTGTTTTTGACATCTGTGTTCTCAAATGTGGGGTGAGAACTGTGTACTGCGAAGTAGCTTGTCTTGCAAAGTAGTTTCTCAGTACAAGACTGGAGAATGCAAGTGCTCAGGATATGCCTTTATTACCTACAGATCAGTGGGATATATTTCACAATACGATGTAATTTCAGTTCGTTTCGTTTATTCGCTCCATAAGGGCCCGAAGGCCTTACATAAAGGAGCAAACACATATAGGGAAGACAAAGATTAAGTCTAAAATAACATCAACAGGAGATAAAAAAAACAGCGGCTAAGATGTATAAACAAGGAAGAAAGAAAAATTGAGCAAAAAGAGAGACATAAGACCGAATACACAGGTACAGTTACAAAAACAAAAAAAACATAGGCAAGACCGATTACATACGTTCAACTAGTAGGGCGTATCAATAAGCCGTCAGTAGTTTTGATAATGGTCGTCGATTTTTTTTTCCCCAAAAGGCGCGGTCAGTGCATGATACTATGTTGTGGCGTGGCGAATTCCAAATGCGTATGTACGGGAAAAAAAGAACATTAGGACGTTGATGTTATACCGGGTATGTGTGGTATTGGGTGAGTGTGATGTAGGCGCGCTGACGTGCGGTGGGATGGTTGCAATAGTTGGTGCCTTTATTTCGGATTATAGTACTCTCCATGACGGAGGTACGAAAGGGCGACATGACGGCACGATACAAGTGACGAAAGGGAGATGGACAGTTTTAAACCTGTGACGCTGGTACCGGACGAGTATTGGGAGGTGATAAAGCGAAAAGCAAAATTCTGTATGGATTCTAAGTTAGTGATCAATTGTGCTTGCTAAGGATGTTCTATTGATAAAGCGCAATCAAGTTTTGGTCGGAAAAATATTAGACAAGCAATTTTTTTTATTTCTATGGGCGCGTACTTAAGATTTTGTCTGAGGTATCCAAGCGTCCTTGATGCTTCGGAAAAGATTCTGTGGATCTGTAATACCCATAATAATGACGGTGTCATGTGAACACCTAAATAATTATATGATGCGACAGGGCTTATTGGGACAGCATTACTATTGTAAGTGTGGCGGGTGATGATGTGTTTACGAGAGAAAGAGATTAAGATTAGTTTGCATTTCGAAAAGGTAAGAGGCATAAGCCATTTATTGCACCATAATGCGATAGTGTTAAGTACATCTTGTAGGTTGCTGTTATCGTCGGAGCTTATAATGGCAGCGTAGAGGACACAATCGTCTGCAAAAAGTGTTAGTTTAATTTTTATGTTATTTGGCAGACCGTTAAGGTGGATTACGAATAAAAGTGGTGACCAACTGACGCCGCGCGGTAGCCCCTACGTAACAGCTGTGAGCGTTCATTGGTTGTAATTGGCGAACGTGAATTCCATGCGACCTGCAAGGACGTCGTGAATCTAATTTATCGTGTTGAAGGGAAACCGAGGTAAGTTAGTTTTGAATGTAGATGGTTATGTGGAACGCGATCAAATGCTTTTGCAGCGTCTAAGAAAATGGCATCTGCTTGAAGGTTGCCCACACGAACTCAGCGAGATGTGTTGGGCAAGAGTAAAATTTCCGAAATCCATGCTTGTATGGGAAAAATAGGCTCATGAATTTCAGATGATTCATGGTATGAAATGCTATTATGCATTAGAGACCCTTGGACGAGATGACGTAAGAGAAATAGGCCGGTAATTACCGGTGGAATAGCAGTTGCCTGATTTAGAGATGGGTTTTTTTTCAGTCGTGTGAAACCTGGCCTGTGCGTAAGGATTGACAATTTGCTAGACACTGTTTCACTTCAGACACGGGTAATATTTTTTTAGTAGCTTACTGTTACTCCCGTCGCAACCGCCACAGGATGTTAACTTGATTGTAGAAATAAATTCGGCTATACCCTTGCGAATAAATTGAATGGGACTAAATTGATCTTTTGCTTGCCGATGCCACAGTGATCTGCTTTGGAAACCATCATTACTGATCTCGGAGGTAATCTTTGCACACTCCAAGTGCCTTCTATTATCGGCGTTTCCGCTGCTGGAAATCTGTAAGGAGGATTCCGGCATTGGCTTCTATAAGTGCAAGGGCTATCGAAAACTCGGCTTATAGGAGGTGCTTCCTGAGGCGGAGATGTGTTTAGTTTTTATTATTCGATGTGATAGATACTGCTTCGGCTGACCTTGGCAGCATAAGACACCAAATCAATTAAAAGGAACGGGCTTATTCCTATTCTCCTTTGGCAGCGACACCCGATGGAGCTCGCTCAAGGTCAGGGATGCACCGGGTGAAAATTGTGGTATGAAACAGGTATAAATCTACAAATATTGCGGGCTAGGTTTCAGGTGACGGGATATGGTGACTGAGTGGTGCTTACACTATCTTATAAGAAGACGATCCGCCCCGTTCCGTTACTCCTAATCTTGCTTTCGTTAGACAGATATGTCCATCTGCTCGGCCGTGTAGCGGACAATACGTCTACTACACTGTTAAGGACACGCGATCGATGTTGTAGAACTTTTTAGAGGGATAAATGACCAGTGTGGCTATGTTTTTCGGGTCTATGGCGTTAGGCAGAGTACGAGGAATGAGCTAAGTAATTCTTGCTGGGATGAACGCCATAACAAGCCAACGCTGATTCGCCGCAACGACAATATCTTTGTCTAGAATACTACACGTTGTGTGACATTGAAGAGTTCATCTGTTTTTTTGTTTGTTAGCTTAAAATGACTTGTGCAGCGTCCAACCTAAACATTTTATCCCGCCACTTATATACAAAATTATTCCATGACGTCTTCGGACGCACTTCAAAGAGTAGTCCTGGTAGAATTATTTAATTATAAAGAACTTGCACTCACAAACCAGCTGTTATACCTAGCTTCAGCCATACTCCCCATTAATTTGTTCTGCTAGTCTACCTCTTTGCTTTGTGCCTCCTCTTCATCTTTACGTGGGGTTCTTGTGTGCTAATACCCCAAATGTCGGTCCATGCAACTACACTTCTAGAGGCGTGACAGATGGGCTTAGGTTTTACTCCACGCCGTGCGAAATGCCAGTTGAGGCACAGAAAAAGGTGGCAGGTTACTAGGGAGCCCGAAACACCTTCTACGGCTTCCTCCTGTACGCGCCAGGGTACACCATGCATTCCTTTCACTTTCTACATAACACCAATTACACACGTGGCTGGCCTCTGGCTAACGTTAAGGTAAGGCATTACTGCGCGCAGCGCCACAACAAGGGGCCGCGTATTTGTTGTCAAACTAACAAATAAGAAGTTATTGCTTCTCAGACTACCACATTGTGCTCTTTCTTTTAGGGTGTGCTTGTTAGATCCTGTAATTTTTACTGTATGGACAAATCCGGGAACGGCTGGGAAAATCAGTACTATGAAGACGGCACACCATGCGAGGTAGGTCCTTTGCGTCTGACGATGCCTTTTCTACCGAATCAGTCGATTCCGCGGGCTTTGCAAAAATACGGTTTCTTCTGTGGCTTCCGCCGTGTCACGTAATCCCGATGGTGTATCTCTGCAATCATCAATGCGAGTCTCAAGCGGCTTTTAAAAGTTCTCCAAAATACTTTGGAACATAATATACTTACTGCGAGAAATATTTGACAACAATACTCCGTCTGTGTCGATCCCCCTTTCAAAAACCTGTGACAATGGCTAATCGTTTTTAAACTTTTAAGCAACCTCTTAAGGTTAACTTCCATTATGGCTTCGATAAAGCCTCTGTATCTGATTTCAGTTCCTCAGGTGCGAATTGGCAATGCATAGCTGTTTTGAAGAACAGCACAACCCAGCGGAACACAAAATCAAAGTGGTGGTTTGAAACGCTAATCTTCGCCTCGCTCTAGAAGCTTATCGTAGTTTAGTGCGAGGTATAAAAGTAGAGCAACAGGGCCAAAGAGGCGCCCCGTGTGCCAAGGGGCACAAAGCTTTATTCCCTGAGGCATAGCACTCGGTAGAAAATCAAAGATACAAGGATAGGGGTTTGTATTGTGAGAAAGCAACGGAAAGCATTATCTTACATATGGTGATATTTTGTCCCATGTGCAATCTCATGCTTCATTTCATATTTGCACACACCCAGCCATCTTGAAGCCCTGAACCATTGAACTCCCTTATCAGAATTTGCCAGAATATGCTTACTTGTTTTTTCATGCAAAGAAGTCACCTTCGGAGTGAAAATTGTACCAGCTGCCCAACCTGAATTTTCAAGATGTATCCGTTAACCACAAGCAATAAAAGCTAGAAAAAAATCCCGGGCATCTCAATTGATGTACAAGCTGTGTGAAAGCTGTGGAGGAGCGAACCGTATCAGAGTATTCTTTCCGCCTTGGCGTTTTTGCCTACGACGATGAAGCCATTACTTTGCTGTAAAATGTTTGTACCTTTGAAGCACGAAGCGTTCTAGAGCGAGGCCTAAAGGAGTGTCCCAGTGTTTTTTAGTACGCGTTGCATTGTAGAACGAGGCGTAAACGAGTGTCGCGGTGTTGGAGTACCATCACTGCACGAGACGACCATTACGACGACAACAGAAGACGGCAACAGCTCCAACCCTTAAGGGGCTTCGCACCTATTAACTTGGGTGCCAACAGACACATAGGTGTGGTACTTCTACGCACACAATGGAGTGAATGCACGAAGTCGATGAAATACTAAAGTGATCTCGAGCTCATGCCACTGTGACCGGCCCGCAGCACTGGCGTACTGAAGCACTACCATAAACTGAACAACCATAAACTTCAGAATGACGAAAGGAAACCACTTCTATTCAATTTAAAGCACGATCTACTAAACTACAAACATTTCCTGGAGAGTGTACCCTGACTACAGTGTTTCGAAAGGACAGCTGTGGAGGAATCAAGAGCGCCCAAGGGTTAGTGACGGCACCCTACCACATTATTTCACCTACAGGCTTTCTTCGCTAGCATTGCCAACGCGTGCTGGTTTGGCCGCGAAAGTCTGCTCGGCCTATTGTAGAACTGCGCTTTGCCTATGAGGAGCTAGTAACCATGGCGCGACGAGGAGTATCGCAATTCAAATAAAGAGAAATCAATTAAACCTAAGCACTCTGATTATTGCAACAGGCAAATCACAACGAGGAAGCAGTACTAATTTAATCACACATCCGAACCAGTCGGTCTCCGATCTTCTGCTTCTTCTGCTTATCCCTTAGCCAATCTCTCTGGCTCACAGCCCTAGGCAGGATGTCCTGGCCTGGTTTATTCTAATTGTCTTCTTGATGCACAATACTTGACCCCTCTCCTGGTGGTGTGAGATGGCCGAAAAAAAGAACTATGAAACGGTGGCGCATATGGTCACAGCTTACGGCAAGGCTTCGGAGACGACGTTTTGCGTTGGAAACGTGCTCGGGAAAGCAATGATGCTCTACATGCATAGGTCTGTGTACTCACTCGTGAGTACACTAATTTCTAATCCTTGGTACTCAAACTCACAGTGAGCACGATGATGAGTGAGTACACACCCAGTTTAAAAAGCGAGTACGATGACGAGTGAGCATAGGAGTAATTCCACTACTCATGAGTACAGTACTCATGATTAGGTGGAGTGTCTTGGCCTTGTTTAATCTAATGGTCTTCTTGATTCACAATACTTTCTACCCGTTTAAAAGAATTAGCAGTGGCTTAGCTCGGCTATGCCAGGATATACGTAGCGTGAGCTACAGTTCACCTGCTTATTTTTAGGTTTCCTGTTTGTCTAGTATTAGCGGGTTTTTATGCTTACTGCTGCTAAAACGATTTCCAATCCAATTCCATTCAATTCAATCCAGTCCAGTCCAGCCCGATGGAATCCAGTCCCGTCTGGCCCAGTTCAGTCTAATCACTGCTCCAATCGCATGCGCAGCACGGCTCTCCAGGAGCTACGCGAAGCGGCTATCAAGTGGCTCCGGAGCAAGGTCAGACTTGGGTACTGCGCAACGGAGGCGCACAGCTGGGCACGCGCCGGAGCCAGTGCGTCTGCCGCGGCTATGACTTCACTCCTCTGGAATGCACAGACCGGCGAGTGTGCAGACCCAATTCTTTAGACACCCGTACTTCAATTGGATTGAAGTGGAATAGAATCCATTTTAATCCAATCTAATCCAAATTCAATCCGACCCAAGCCAAGCCAAGCGAATGCTCCTCGCGCTTGCGCAGCACGGCCCTTCAAGGTCCACCCGAAACTGCTCAACCTCGGCCAGTGTAGCTTCCGCTACAAAAGCGAGTACGATGACGAGTGAGTACAGGGGAAATTCCACTACTCGTAAGTACAGTACTCATAGGTACACTACGTATGTGTATGAGTAATCGTGAGTAGAGTACTCATGAATATGAGTACTTATTAGTATTAGTACTCATGAGTTTGAGCACCTATATGTACAATACTTATGAATACTCCATTTGCGAATGCTTGCACTCATGAGTATATGCACCTGTGAGTGCAGTAGTGCGAACACGTTTTATCACGAACTCCAGTCCAGACTGCCCGCATGCTACCAGCGCTTCGTCGCAAACTTCCCACCCATTGCAGAGCCACTCGCGTGCTTGACGAAAGATAGCACCCCTTTCAGGTGGCAAAGTGCCCAACAGGAAGCATTCTACGAGCTGCAGCAAAGCCTCCAAAGCCCGCCTGTTCTCGCTCATTTCGACGAAAACGCCAAAACGGAAATCCACACGGACGCCAGTGACATAGGCCTTGGTGCCGTCGTCGTCCAAAAGCAAAATGGTTGCCATAAGGTAATCGACTATGCCAGCCGTGGTCAGTCGATGCGGCAGAAAAACTACTCTGCCGCCGAGAAAGAGCGCCTGGCTATCATATGGGCCATTTCAAATTTTCGCCCATACGTGCATGGTAGACCATTTAAGGTGTTGACAGGCAACTATGCGCTGTGTTGGCTCAGCAACTTGAAGCACCCCTTTGGCCGTCTTGGACGGTGGAGTTCGCACCTGCCAGAATTCGACGTTACAATCGTATATAAATCCCGCAGGAAATACCCCTACGCCGACTGCCTGTCTCGCGCCCCCGTCGACCCACCACCCCGTGAATCCAATGCAGACAGCACGTTCTTCCGAGTCATGACAGAGAGTGGCTTAGCCGCGCAACAGCGCGCCGACCCCGAGTTACGCGTCATGATCGACTACATAAAAGGACGCTATTGCGAACGCAACTTACCGGAATTCAGCCTCAAAAACTCCCTCATCGGGAAGACAATTTTCAACCCTGGAACGAAAACGAATTATCTTCTTGTAATCCCTGCAGACCTTTGTGACAAAATATTGGAAGCGTTCCACGACGACACGTCGTTCTGAAATTTCGGCACTGGACGCACTACTGAAAAACTCAAGGGGAAGTACTACTGGCCCTGCCTTACAACCGATGCGTCCGACTATGTCCGGAGCTGCCGTGACAGCCAGCGACGAAAAACGGCACCGACAAGACCCGCCGGACTTCTGCAGCCGATCGCCGTCCAATCGATGCCCTTCCAACAGATTGGAATGAACCTTTGGGCCCATTCCCTACGTCGTGATCCAAGAACAAGTGGATTGTGTAAGTGACAGACAACATGACGCGTTACGCGGCGACCGCCGCTCTTTCAAGGGCGACTGCACAAGAAGTCGCGAAGTTCTTCATAAACGAAGTTGTGCTGCGACATGGAGCACCTGAAGTCCTAATCACGGACCGCGGAACTGCCATTACTCCGGAGCTGATGCAAGGAAGATTACGCTAGAGCAACACGCATCACCGAATAATGACGGCGTACCACCACCAAACGAACAGACTGACGGAACGTCTTAACAAGACAATAGCCGATATGTTTCAATGTAAGTCGACGTTGAACATAAGACTTGAGACGAAGTGCTCCCGTATGTCACGTTTGGAGACAACACGGCTATCCAAGAAACTGCGCGGATGACACCGTTCTATCTTGTCTATGGAAGATGGCCGATCACGATGCTTGACGCTATGCTTCCACACTAGAAGACGACTATCTCAACGCCGACATCCAAGGATACCTTCAGCTTGCGGAGGAGGCCCGCCAGCTCACTCGACTTCGTACAACAAACTAGCAGCTGGTGGGTGCCGGAGGCTACAACCTTTGACGCTCAGACGCCGAGTACCACCCAGGGGATCGTCGATGCACGCGGCCCGATGTCCTCCACGTGGTTCGCCTTACTACGCAAGATGATGGACTTGTTTTTGTTGACGTTTTTTCGGAAAGTCCCTTCATTTTCGCATCGGGTCGATGCGAAAATGTTTTGGTGTTGCCGAACGTCTGCGCCGGGATGTATTATTTAAGGTGTAATGAGTTGGCCCCGTAACGGGCGTGTTCCATTCTTTATTTTTATGTCGCATGTGCTATCGCCTTTGATATGGAGAGTTTTTTAAAATAACTTCACCAGCCTAGAATAATCTTCTTTGATCTACACTGTTCTGGGTGTAATTCGACGGTCCGAGAAACACTCGTGCCGAAAGATAAATGCCCCCACCACACTCGCCTGTGCACGTCATTTTGTTGACTGGTGCGTCGCCGCCTCTGTATTAGTTGGGTTGTTAGGGGAGCCCAAATTCGCTTCAATAAACTTGTTTTACCTTCGAGTCAGCTGCATCGTCTTTGGCTACGTGACAATATGTATGTTTAAGTCACCATGAAAATAACAGCATTGATTCCGAAGTTGATTGATTGATTGATTTGGGGTTTAACGCGCCGACGCAACGCAGGCGATGAGGCGCGCCGTTTCGGCTGGGGTCCTTGGGATCGTAATGGATGGATGGATGGATGGATGGATGGATGGATGGATGGATGGATGGATGGATGGATGGATGGATGGATGGATGGATGGATGGATGGATGGATGGATGGATGGATGGATGGATGGATGGATGGACGGACGGACGGACGGACGGACGGATAAATGGATGGATGGATGGATGGATGGATGATGGATGGATGGATGGATGGATGGATGGATGGATGGATGGATGGATGGATGGATGGATGGATGGGAGGACAGATGGATGGATGGATGGATGGATGGATGGATGGATGGATGGATGGATGGATGGATGGATGGATGGATGGATGGATGGATGGATGGATGGATGGATGGATGGATGGATGGATGGATGGATGGATGGATGGGCTGACGAGTGTAGGGAGGAAAAATAGAGGGTCAAATTAGGTGCGGCTCACAACGTCAGCCTTGTGTGCAAAACACCAGATAAAACGGAGGACTTGGGCGACGTGCATGTGCTGTGGTGACGTTATCCAGAGCTCATACGTTGGCACTTGGCCTTCAAGACCGGGACACCCCCACACAAGGGGCTGCATAGTACGCCGTACTCCAAGTCACATGGTTGGCAGGTGACGTCAAGACGGGAGGGCTCAACGTCATCAGATTGCTGATGTCCACGATGAGGGATATAAGCTCGCCCCTTGACGATGACATCTGCAGTCAGGGCCGCTCCAGCTCGAGCCTTGTGTTGAAAGCCTCGCCAGAGGGAGGCAGTCCGCTCGGCAATGAAGGGGGGTTGAAAGGGTGCGAGGACAGAAACACTTTCCGTTCTCGTTGCTTTAGCAAGTCTCGCTGTTCGTCGGGGTCCTGGAGTGGACGGACGGTAGTGGAACTGTGTTACAGCGGCGGCAAGCGGGACTTGAGAAGCACGCTCGCCAAAGCGTGAGCGGCCTCATTTCAGAAGCCGCCCCCCTAACCGCTAACCAGGGAACATTACGTACACGCTGTGTTGCACAGGAAGCGCGTGGCAGCTGCCCATAATTTTGATGCGTTAGACAACCTTGCCGTAGAAACTTTCCAATTGTTCCTAGGGCCTCAAAGGATCTGTGTTATTGGTGAGGCACTCCTCAGGGGAAAATGCCTCTTCAGATAGTCGCTGTCTGATGATTTGCATGATGCCTGCAAAATATGACGTCTACAAAATACCAATAAATAGAATGTTGTGAGCTTATTTCAATGTGTCTCTTAATGTTAGTTCTATGCATTGTTTAAAAACGTATTTTGCTAGGTCTCGTAGTCACTCCAGCGTAATTTTATTAGTGTTTCATGTACTGCATAACATTATTTATTTTGTGGATTAACATATCAAAGATACGGTTACAAGCAATACCGTAGCTGGGAAGGCATTATGTCTGACAACGTGGAACTCTCGATATGTCTATGCACAGGTTGTTTTATACATGTCGCATTCATCGAAAAGTGGCTGCCGTCGCTGCAATCTAACTCGCATGCTAAGGAAACAGAACCGCTGAGCAACCATTGCAGATAAAACATTTGAATTTGAATGCACGTACATACTCGTGCACGGAAACGTGGCACCAACAATTTCATCATTACACATTGTGGCCGAGACAACCACGTGACGTTGCAAAGGCTCTGGGTATACCATGTGATGGTTTCTTCACTTAAGAATAAAATCTATTATTAGGCCGATGTCACGCGAGCTGAAGGCGGTGGAAACTAAACTACGGCCACCACTTCACCATAAATGTTTGAATTTAAATCCATAACGTCCTGTGCATACGGGGCTCATGCTCCATTTCAATGCAGCTACGAAGACACTCCACCAAGGATAACAAATTGCCTTTCCTGTGACAATAAAAGAAAAGAAGCAACGCTGGTTGTTTACTGTATAGCGGTTTTATAGCCGAACGGTAGGCAGGGCAAGCATCCGGCCGGCATTCGGCAGGCATTCTCATATAAATAATAGCAGCCTACCATTCGCCCTTAAGAATAAACTGTAAAACATCTGCATCTTACCGGTACTCACCTACGGGGCATTAACTTGGAGGCTCACTAAGAGGGTTCAACTTAACTTGAGGGCGGCTCATCGAGCAATAGACCGAAAGATGATAGGTGTAACATTTAGGGACAAGAACAGAGCAGAGTGGGTCAGGGAACAACCGCGTGTTAAGGACAATAATAGAAATTAATGAGAAATGGATGTGGACAGGACATTTAATGCGAAGGGAAGATAACCGTCGGTCATTAAGGGTAACAGAGTGTATCCCTACAGAAGGCAAGCATGGCAGGGGGCGGTAGAAAGTTAGATGGTCATATGAGATCAAGACGTTTGCGGAGATAAATTGGTCTCAGTTAGCCCAGCACCGGGATAATTGGAGATTATTGCGAGAGACCTTTGCCCTGCAGTGGGCGTAGATAGGCTCGTGATGATGGTGATAATGACGCACGGCAGTACCGCATCCCAGTTGGAATGGTCAGATGCAGCGCAGACAGCGAGCATGTTGCGCAATGTGCTGTTGAATCACTTGGATAGATGTTTTGTTTGCGGGTGGTAGTCTGCTGTGGTACGGTGGATGGTGCGACATGTGGCCAGCAGGGTTTCTGTGACGTCTGGGAGAATAACCTTACACCGGTCACTGAGGACTTCGCGGTGTGCTCCACGTCAAAATATAAATTAGTATAGGATCAAGGACGAACCTCACCTCTAGTAGCAGCAGGTAGGGCCACAGACTCGGCGTACCCAGTAAGGTGGCCAACCACAAGGGTGACTGGCTGGATGCCTGCCGTGGTAGAACGGGTACAAAAGTTCAATGACGATACTACTGATGGTCCCATTGGGCAGAATGGTGGCAACACGGTATGAGACGATTGCTGCGGCGGGAATTTGCGGCGTTGACGATGTCAACAAGAATGGACGTACTGGTTGAGAAATTCATAATTGCCATGAGAGTAGTGTCAGAGCCGGACACCTCGATAGGTTTTAGGGACACCGTTGTGGGCGCAATGAAGCTCGCTTTGGTAACAAGCAAATAGTTCCTACTACAAATGACACTTTTTTTCAAGGAGCGGTTAATGTACTTCGCAGCTGTAGTTGCGCCGGTACAACACCTCTTTTTATATGGTAAAGAGAAACTACTGCTTAAGAAATTCGCGAAACGCGCCATCCATGGCGCCATTATTTAGAGTCGCCAAGCCAAGCGATGCACGTGTCTTTGCGTTGCTCTGATTGCATGGGGTCAGAAGTTATGGGAGCTACAAAGCAACATGTGCTGTATAAGCTCCGATATACAGACATCAAAGGAGAGCTTGAAAGAGCGTCGGCGTCATTATGCCTCCAGCCTTAGCGGTATATGACGCGAATGCCGTAGTTTTGCAGAAGCACCAACCACGCCAGAAGGCTTGCCGGGTCTCTTTACGAGGACAACCAGCAAATGCGCGGTTAACCGTTACCACGTGTAAAGGGCAGCCATAAAGGTAAAGTATTAACTTTGCGAGCGCATAAACTATTCCTAGGTATTCTTTCTCGGCAAAAAAATAGTTCATCTCCGCTTTTGTAACACAACGGCAGGCGTAAGCCACTACATCCTCAACAAATTCAGGTTTCCTCTGGTATGAAGCCATGAACTTAAAATGCCTCAAAATTAGTAGAGGTGTTAGGAGCCCGCGCAATGAGGTGAAAGCGTCATCACAGGTTGGTGATTATGCTTAGACACCATTGTCATCGCAGAGAATCTTCGTCAAAGATACGCTGTTAGTGTAAACTGGCGTTATGTTGGGTAATAGATGCCCCTAACTACGCTTATAGGCGAAAGAAATTGCGGAGATACTTCTTCCTGTTAGGCTTCGCCAACTCCACCACCGTAAGCAGATACTGCGAACGAAAGCAAAGTTTTTAAAATTACAAGGGCTGCTGCTCTCAGGAACATGAAGATGTGCTCTTAGCGGAAGAAATGCCTCGGTAAACCTTTAGAAAATACCTCAATGTTATCAATGTAACACGGACATTCCTTAAACTTTCAACTACAAAGGACGATGTCCAATGTTCTTCCGAATATCGCGGGCAGGTTACTCAGACCGAATGGCCTGACCTTAATTTTGTACAAGTGGTCGCTTATAAGAAACGCCGTTTTAGGTCGATCCCCTTCTGCAAAGAAAACTTGAGAGTAGTATGATTGTAAGTCCAGGAAGCAAAAACGTCACTCCCTCTAGGCTACCAAGGGCATCATCTATACGTTGCAAGGGGTAAACATCCTTGCAAGTCATCCTGCTAATAGGTCAGTAGTCACCATTATATTGGACAGAACCGTTGTTTTTTTTAAGATAAGGACAACCGGTGAAGCCCACGTACTGTTTCAAGGTCGCATAGCACAACCTTGCAGCATTTCGTCAACCTGCTCGTTAATGAAGTGACGCTCAGTGGCGAATATGCAGAAATGTTGCTGCCACAGTGGTGCGTAGGATGCGGTGCCAATGTGGTTGGTAACAATTGATTTACGGGCACGCGATTCCTGTGACAGTCAAAGTAAGACTGAAGGCGATGTAGTAGGTGGAGAAGTTGGCGTCGCTCTTTTTGAGTGAGTTTCGCGTTGATAACACAAATTAAAGATTCCGGGTAAGGCGGCGACGTTGAGCATTGAGGAAAGAGTTCGTCTGTATCGACATCCGGAACATTGCTCCGCATATTAACGAACATTTCATCACTGTCCAGGCATTGAACGCGTAGCAAAGGATGGTCGTAGAAACTGGTTTTTGGCAACACCAATTGTGTTTCGGACTTCTTGAACATTAGTCATGGCAAAGTGTAACCGATGACAGCGTTTCTCGAAGAACAAAGAGGACAGTGGAAAGGGTACGCTTTCACTAGAGAAAGCCGTATTAGATAAATTGAAGAGCGCCATACCGGACTGGGGAATCGTGGTACCCTCGGTGGTGACAAGTCTTTAGAAGGTGAGGCAGGCGGAATGGAATGGTAGCAGAACGGTCCATCAACGGGAATACCTCGAATAAAACACGGGCGCATTTCACAAGGGCTCTGTATCTTGACTGTAAATCCTATCGCACGGTAACTTGATGTGCGAACAATGAGACTACAATGAACTCGATTATGTAGCGAATATCTTAAATGATTACTCGAGCGGTACATGTGCCTACGTGATAACAGTGTACTGCAGTTGGAGTACGTAATGGCAGTCCCAAGTATATTGTGTCACTTTCTTTAAATGCCGGCGTAATTTGGCGCCTGTAACAGAAACGGCAACTCCTATATACATGAGCGCCAGAGTAGGGACGGTGACATTAATGACATTTGATGGTGCAAATCTATGTCTTCGGCAGTTTGATGACATTGCAGTTTTTGCCTCCTGAACTGCGGAATGACGTTTCTGACATCGCTGGAGGAAGGATGGCAGCACAGCAGGGTGGCGCCAAAGCGTTGCTTTAGGGTCGGCTTACGACCGCTGTTGAAGTTTTGGTGGTCCGAAATTCTAACGGACTCGAAAAGCAAACGAGTGGGCGGCTGTTGGAAAAGCTGCGAGGAACAGTAATCATACGGAAAACTTTCCCGCGTAGCACCACGTTACGAAGGCAGCTGAGCCACATGTCCAGCAATGCCACGCGATGATAAGGTAGGGTGGTAATGGGGCGTGCCCAGCTTTTCCCAGCATAATGTGCTGTACGCGTCGACAATCTCAGGGTGGCAACTGGTGCTGGTGTGATAAGAAAGCTGACCTTTGGCCTTCTTGCGACCGCATCATATTCCCTGGTATTGGCTCAATGACAATTCCTAGTTTCCGCGACAATGCAAATGATCTGTCTGAGGTGTCTGCATACGTTAAAAAACAGCCACAGGCATAAGCTGACCACCAACAAGGGAGTGCTTGCGCAGCCTGCTCAGATTGACGCTCCAAACAGGAGCAGCGAAATGGAAGCGTAGCTGTATTGTGTACTGTAGACAAGAGAGCTTGCGAGCAACCTTTCTCGTACCAGTTGCGGAATTGTATGAAGCACGACGGGATTCTTTTGACATTAGTGGCTACGCTTAAGAACTGCTAATACGCAGCTGTGCACCGTGTGTCTACCCGCTTTTCGCGGAGCTCGTCGTGCGTCTGGAAAATATCGATGATATCGCCAGTGGTTTTTCGGTTTTAACCAGAACACCTGAAAAGCGTGCT
The DNA here is from genome assembly GCF_048455015.1 of Haemaphysalis longicornis. Taxonomy (NCBI): domain Eukaryota; kingdom Metazoa; phylum Arthropoda; class Arachnida; order Ixodida; family Ixodidae; genus Haemaphysalis; species Haemaphysalis longicornis. Next base: position 91,360,009 of record NW_027526295.1, read on the forward strand.
AATCTATTTCTTTGAGATTGTGCTTGATTTTCGTTTTCGCTCATACCGCTAATTACGTTGACGCAACCGGCCCAGACACGATAGCCCTTTGCCTCGAACTGCTGTATTAGGCCAGCGTGAGCGCACAAGAGCGTGCGCCTCGTGTGGAGCACCCGGGGTCGTCCAGGCGGGCGTGTGAGCATGCCCCGCGTGAGAAGCTCCCGCCTTTGTCGTATACGTGTCGCGGACTCTTGGCGCGCCGGCCGCTACAGGGCTCTCCCGTAGAGCCGGAGGCCGTTGGGTTGCCCATGTGGGGGTTTTCATCTGTTAAGGTGGGAAATTCCGGGGTGAAGTTGCTGAGACGCGGATAGCCCTGCCGTGTTGGAGGGAGCGACGTACGCGGGCTAGACTCGGTTGGCAGCGATGACTGCTTGGCGGCCGTTAATATCGAGGGTGAATTTCTTCGGATGCCCCTTGTTGACACGCTATGGGCCAGCGTAGGCGGGATTGAAGGGGCGTCAGGTGGCGTGACGGCCGCACCAACACATGAGTACAAGACGAAAAGTCCTGGATCACGAAGACGGACCGGTCACTGCGCTGTCAAAGAAGGGCGGGCTCAATTTGTTCGAAGAGGCGACAGAGGTCAGTCGCGTAACCGACGGGGTGCGAAGGTTCATCGTTAAGCGGAGGTGTAACGAAGTCACCCGGGAGACAACATGGGCAGCCCTACATTACGCTTAGCTGATGTGCAACTCAGGTAGTCTTTAAAGCCATGCGTAGGCTGAACAAAACGGGGAAGAAGAAGAAAGACATTTATTTGGGCGCAGAGTTAGTTGACGATAATATCCCCCATTGTGGCAGTGACCGCGGCCGCCCGGGCGACCAGTAAAGCTTGGGCCTCCTGGTCTCGGCAGCACAACGCCTCCTGCAGTGCTCACATGTAGTTATTTTTGGATAGAATTCTCTCTGGCATCCCCACATAAGGTATGAAGGGTGCCGAGAGACTGGCAGGCTGTAGAGTTAGGTGAAGGGTATACGGCTTGCTGAATTAGGTGTTCACAAAGGCGTTCGCAACGAGCACAAGCTTTAAATAAACAATACCGCGACAAACATGAAGTCCACTACGTGGACGTAGCGGAATGTCGGTGGCATGGTGCCTCCTTAATCATCTCTTATTGCCCTTCCAATCAGGTTCAGCACACCTATCTGACCATTCGCACCACCAACCCAGCCACGGCGGAAGATGCGGCAGTAGCGTTAACGTTAACGCAAAAGCCGACCCCCTCCATAGTCACCACTGATTCTAAAACGACAGTTCAAAATTTCTCCTACAGCTTTATTTCGCTTCAAGCACTCAAAATGCTCCAACAAGCAACCCCAACGTCGCATGTCACTAACCCCAAGACCAATCTGCTGATGCACCTTATTGCGTTCATGCTTTCTCGCCGTTGCCCCAGGCAATCCCTTTAGAAGAGCACGCTGCAGCACCTTAACAAGGAACTGAGGCTGCTACACAAATACTATGCGACCTATCTGACACCTATTTTCCTAGACGCTTCCTTCACGTTCCAATCGAGCACCTTCAACTTTGAGACATCAGCTGGCGTTCCGCGATTCCCATTTCCCTACGCTTCGTCACGCCGTTTTCCACGCCCTGAACAGCAACAGTCACCAGGCATCTGAGCAACCCACCACCACGTTACAACCCGGTGGTTCTGGCCTACCGTGAGTGCCAATGTCCCGTGGTTGGCATGCACCTGCCTTTAGTGGCCACGTAATTAGGTGACAACGAACGTGTTTTCTCCTGCCTCCCTATTGCAGCCAGCGTGCACAAGTTTCCCGCACATGTAAGTTGGCCTGGTCACACACTGGTACCATTTGAAGGTGCGGTCTACTTGATGACGTGCGTGCACGCTTCGCATGCTGGCGCACGTGACCGATATCGCGTATATCACTGCGAAAATGGTCACCACAACATTCAAAGGTGGTTAGGTGCCCCGTTTTGCCTGACCTTCGGTCGCGACAACTGATCACGGGCTACATTCTCATTCCGCCCTGTTCAGTACTCTCGCTGTCATTTCGGGAGTACGTCCCGTTCACGCGATTTCTTACCATTTGTCTGTCAACAGGTGGAATGTTTGCACCGCCGAGTAAAGGCCGCTCTCAGGACTTACGAGCCACGAGAGCGTTAGGCCGACGCCTTCTCGTTCTTTTCCACTTTCCCTCAGCTTAGCCTTAGATTCCAGTCAACGAAAAAAGAAACACTTTTCTCACGATACGAGTAATAGAAGGCCCTATCACCGTTCGTTTGTAAAGCACACAGCATTCTCCCATGAGGGGAGTTCCCTGCATTTCAACGTTGCAAAATATGGCGTATACTTCGTAATTTACTATTTTTTGTATTTCAGTACCCCGCGCAGGGTGGTGGAATTTGCTTGTTACGGAAGGGCTTCGGTGGTTGTCACGGGATACACACCGACGAGGCCAGAAAGTTTCTTGCAAGCAAACAACAGATAACCACGCCGTCCCAAGACACCAACCACATCCCGGAGGTACCCCGAACACCACAACATCAGAACCCAACCAACAAGACACCGGTTCCTCAACCTCCCAAGAAAAAACCAAAGTGCAAAAGCAAAAAACCCAAGAAGTCGCAGAAACGTAATGCGGAAAACGAATGGTAGAACATGTGGGAATATTCAAAAATAAATATAATGCAAACAAATGTAATACTCTTTATTATAAATCGAAGTACAGTTTTCAGCAACAAGTGTTCCTCGGTATTGTCTACGGCGGGAAATTTTGCACGCAGTGGCAATAGCTGGCTAGACGAACTGCTTGTTTTAATTTCAGTTCCATAGAAAGCATTTCTTTTGTAGTTTACCTTACTGTTCATACAGTTTGTTTTTTCCAATATTCTAGCTAATATATTGTACCAAAACTAGTAACGTATCTTACAAACCTATCTGTTCCTATGGCTGGCGGATTAGGAAGCTAACTGCATTTACTATTGGCACTTCTTAAAGGTAATCTGGGAGATCCAAGTCAAAGCTGCTGCAGCTTACTTTTTCAACTGCCTGATATAATGAATTATCGCATAACTGGCATTGCATTTTATATAAATAATACTGCAGAGAAGCTGCTTACAATTATTACTATGCATGCTTCCCACTGGCTTCAAGCAGTTACCGAGTGAGGAAATGTTATAGGGCGAGTGGCAGCCGGGACTGGGTTAAAATTCAAAGTGGGGGGGCCGGTGGTATGTGTGGGGTATCAAATAAAGGTTTTGGTGAAGAAAATAACGCCGCAGAAATAAAAAAGGCCTCCCGCTGATCAGTGCTACTTTAGAGTAGTTTAACTTTCAGAACTCACTCTAGCCCAAATTATTATGATGTGAAAGGAACCTAATCACGGGTTCACAATGACCGAATCGTAAGATCATTATGTCCAGTCATTGCATAACTAAAAATTTTAAATTCTGCCATTAGCTCATGTGGGCTGTACAATTAATGGTTTCCGTTTAGGGAGACGGGTGCACATAAAGCAAACACATCCCCTATTGGAAAAGTCAGCGTATTTCAGCGCCATTTTTGTGCCGAAATTAACTGAAATTGGTAGTTTGCGCTGCTGACGCCGCTGAAAATCGGTGGCGCTGTTTTGCAGCGCTTCAGCCCCGCTGTCAAGCAGCGTCACGCGCGCCGGAGTGGCGTAAGTAAGCTGAAATGTGCTGCAGGTGCTCCAACCTCACTTGTGAACCCCGCTTTTCATGATGCAATTGACGTCTCGCTGGCGGACGGTACGCTGGACTCAAGCGGTGCTGGCACTGCAGTGTGCGCGCTCGTGCTGTGCGGTGAAGCAAAGAAAGTTTGCGTGCAGAAACTTCGAAAAATTGCGTTATTACAAAATCAAGTCACCTAACTGACCGAAATTTTCAACTCTGCCGTTTTTGCTGTCGCAGAAACAGCAACCGCTTACAATATAAGCACGTGCGTATATATGTCGAATTACAATCGAGGCAGTGGGGTTTGAGTCACTTCGTACGGTTGCACCCCTACCGTGCATTTGGTATTGCTAGAACTAAAATTATCGCTGCAATCAAATGACGGCGCGTGCACCGCCCAACAAAGCATGATGATCGATTTAAGCAAGAATGTACACAAAACAAGTGATTGCACAAGTTATTGCGCACCAAGTGCCAGCAACAAAAAACGAAACTTAGTTTACATGTGCTTTTTAATAAAAAGTCACCCTTTACTTCCATATTGGAGAGTTGAGCTGCTGGAGAACGCCTTTCAATTTAAACGAGACTAACGAATTCGACAATGGTTTCTTGTTGCCGAGTATCGCTTCCACCAGTCCGAAGATATGGCAAATCTACAATGAAGTGCAGGGAAACGCACAATATGAGGGCGCGTTCTAATGAAAATTCTGGTTGGAAGTGCATTGTTTCAAGCCGAGATGCAATCTTGCTGGTTCCGCCATGGGTTACGATGCACGGACCTCGTAACAGTTGGCTGCTTGCATGCGACTCCTTCAACAAAATATTTTATGGCGAGGATATCAGCGTCACTTCTACCAGACTCTTTCATTTCTATGGAAGGAATGAGTTTTGCGGCAAAGATGTTTTTCCCAAAAGCTCTATTAAACAGTAATCGCAGTTCAATTGACAACTGAGGCAAGAGTACCATTGCGTCTAGGTTTAATTAAATGTGAAATTAGTTTAAAGTGGAGTTCTGGCGCTTCATAACTACGATTTGCTTCACTGTATATTTTTCTATGTAGGACATTGTTTGAACTAGTTTTCTACCTCAGCCATCTCAAAACAAATTGTACGGGGCCCAAATTGAGCAGTTTGAGCAGCGGGACCCAAGTCTGAGCAGTTTTCTACCTCTTGTTATCACAAATGATTACCAGCCGCTGGCCCATAGCCATTCCTGGAGCATTGTGGTAAAACTGCCGCCAAAGTGACGGTAAAACCTCAACTTTGTAGCCCTTCCAAATTCCGTTAGGCCAATTAACTGAGAAGGTAAATCCAATCTAAGAAACAATAGTTTTTTGCCCACACTCGTTCGGTTGCACTCTACTGGATGTGGAACAATCACTACGGTCTACAAAATAAACAGTTTTGCCGCACAGGGCCCAGGACGACAAAATACAACTTTGTGTTCATGAAAGAGATAGGTTTTGGCAACTCCCTCAGCGGTGTTCTAGACCCGAAATATATTTTTTGACCAAAAGAACACATATGGTAAAGAAGGACTTTGGAAATTTGGGCTACAGTGACGTAATATCGACCAGCACCAAAATCACAGTTACGAGTTAGTTAACTGCACTTCAACATGGAAATGGACAACGGATTGTAACTAGATGCCCCACTGCAATTTTGAATCATGTATTTTTTGCGATGACTTTGTTCAGCAGGCTCGCCCGAACCAGATTCTGTGAAGACTTAAAGAAGTCACCGGAAAGTGGCTTGGGAGTTGCCACTTCTTCACCTAATCTCCTTAATGTACCCATTATTAGCTCAAAGTTTGTGAAAAATCTGGTACAATTGTCACTGAGGCAAAGAAGTCTTTTAATAAATTAAACTTACAGATTATCTTATACCTCCGCTACCTTTACAACTGTAACGAAAATAAATGATAAGAAGCACAGACTCCTCAGATTTGCCGATCATTTATGTCATCATTGAATGAGCATACCGCATGTTTCATTAATATTCGAGCATACCGTGTAGTTCAATAACAGGGTTGAGCTACAGCATGCTGTTTTACTTTGCGCAATGGTCAAACAATCATCAACAAAACGATTCTTTGGAATAATGTTTCAATAACTGATTTTTCGAAATCACTATCTTTAATGCGCTTATGAGCGATACACACCAAAAATACAAGAAGCAAGAAATCTCTACTCCACATTATGTCCCATGCCAGCATAGGTACACAATTTCACGATTTTTTCTCGGTTAGCTCAATATTATTGTGAAGGAATAAACGGTGGCGAGAGTCCCGTAATGCATTCACAAAACCTTTCGCCATCGTCTTGCAAATCCGTGTTTTATTGCGTTAAAACAGCTAGAAAAGTCAGGAAACGGTAGGACGCACGTTAGATATCTTGCTCGACTACTAATTTAAAAAAAAAACTGCGCAGACGAGGTAAGTTCTTTTCCTTCGGCATAAACAAAAAGTCCGCATTTTCAGGGCGGGGCTGAGCCTCATCCACGCGAAAATTTTTCATTACCAGTGTCCCCACAGCTTCATGGAGCTTAGCTTCCATGTCATTAAGTTTCGCATTGAATCCCAATTCTGCCTAAAGCTCAAGAAGTTGTAAACAAAACAACAAAAAACTACGGGTACCACTAAAGAAATTAGGGATGAATAATAAAGTATTAAGAGATCTTATAGAATTTCCGCACTTGAAGTATTTACGATTAGAAACTAAAACACTGAGTTAATTTCGAGGCACAATAGAAACTCATACATAGAACTCAATTCTGACAACGTGCTTTATTTAATATTGCGCCAGCAAGCGATGAGGACTTGCACTGATCATTTAAATTATAATACCAACGTAGCAAGCAAGGACAGAAGGCATTTTATGGACACGCATTGTTTTAGGCGTTAGACCGACCTTTCAGCTTTACTAAAAGTGATGCATCCCTCCGTTAACGTAAACACGGTTCAAGGTATACGGAAAAACGTGATCATAACCCAATTTTGAGCGAGTAGCACACAAATATAGGTGGAACACCAGTAAGGCTAACAACCATCATCGTCTTAATTGATTCATGAAATAAAAATAACTAACGTGTTTATACAAAAAAACAGACATTCTAAGCAACATAACTTTCGAGGAAAACATGGAGCCCCCCGGCATTCATGTAGTAGCATTTCCATACTTCACGAAAGTCTGACATATAAAGCGTAACAGATGGACAGTCTGTTCTTTTCGGGCCCTTCCGACGCCCCAGTTTGCCCAAAACGTGCCTTATATGACCGTTCGGTGCATTTCAGTCGTCGAGACAAACTGAACAAGCAGAGAAGAGCAATTTTTAGGCAGATGATATTGATCTACCGAAGTCTAGAATAGGTTCAAACGAATCAGTCTTTCAATCACAGCACCGTACTGCGCTAGTTACCGGCACAAATCAATATTAGCCTTGCTCTTTTTAATATCCGGCAGCTGATGTAGGATTAACAGTGTAAAGTCGTTGAAGCAAAGCCGTCGGTTTAGAGTGTAAGGATTCAGTTGTTTACGGGAGCTTGGGATATCATGCACAGTGGTGGGTAGTGTGTATGACGATGTGTAATAGGCAGGGGACAGTAAACAACAGCGAAAGTGGTGCAGCGAACGCCATCATAATTAATTCATATTCTTTGAATGCTTCACCTACGCTTGCATATCTTTTTTTCAAGCCGGTAGTCAATCGCTTTCGCTTTCCTGTACCACAGCAAACGAATAAAATTTGTGATGAGGTTTTCTAGTTCTCGGAATTTCTACATTTTTTTCCGCAAAGGTAATTAAAATATCATGCACCCGTCCGCATACGCCGACGACGACGGCTGAAGCTTCGTCGTGATGGATTCTTCTGTTGACCAATCCCACACTGAAAGTATGTGCTAGTCTGGATGTACGCACCACTTTTCTCGAATAACCGCAGTAACTCTCAGGTGTGCCCTCCGTAGGCCTAACGTTTGGGTTCGGGGTGTACGGCGCAAATTGGTACTTGCTGCTTGGTGTTCGCTTCGACCATGTCGGAATAGAGCAATCGGATAGACGCGGGCTTCAGAACGCGATGGACTCTTGTTCGGATCCGCTACGGGAAGCTTTTTTCTCTTCCACTTTACCCACGATCATTCATAATCATCGTCAGATTAAGTTGGAGTTCTTGCAGCGCGTACTAGCGTACTACAGCATTAGTGAGGACTCTACAACTTTGCTTTAAAAGTACTTCCTAGCATCGCCTTGGTGAAAATGGCGTCTTTTCTGTCTCCTTCTCAAACATTAACTTTAAGATGGCTACTTTTTGGCTGTGTTTTGGCACGTTTTCGGCAACTGTTCCTTATGAAGACCTAGACATCATGCTTCTGACCGCTGTACAGTGATTAGCACATTTATGGAGCCAAATAAAACTAAGGACACTACAGTTGCACACCACACGTGCGACATAGGCGCGCTACGCTAAGCAAAATGGTGGACTTCGGGAGGGAAGCAGAAGTCGATCCTGTCATCGAGAAGTGCGTCCGCGTAAAGAGTTGTAACGAAATTTTTACCAGAAACCCGACTGCACGCAGCAATTGTTAATGGCGAAATAAAACGCGGTGCTCGTCGCATAGAGCTTCGAACTATTTTGACTTCACGTACTGTTACTTCGCTCAGTTCGCCATCTCATACAGGCAAGCGGTAAAATGGAATGCAAAAGAAATTTTGCCTTCCATTGCTACAAACCTGAATAAGCCTGTTGTTCAAGTAATGTAAATGTTCAATTCTCTATAAGGGTGGGAGAACATACCTACGCGAAAGTACAAACATCACCTTAAATCAACGGAGAGTATCGCGCACAAATCTCTTTTGCCATGGCCATCGTGGCAGTAGAAGATGCTAAATGCAACTCTCTGGCATCCACCTTTATTTTCACTAATCACGCTGAGGAAGGAAGACGGGGCCGCTATTGCACTTGCCGTCGCCTCTCCAAAGGGTAAAATCATCGTAAGCGACTCTAAAAGTGCTCTCCGCAATTACGGAATTGGCAGGATCTCTAATACCTCACTACGCATCTTACGCTGTGTCCATGCCACTCGCATGCGCAACGTGCAAATAATCTGGACACCGGCCCATGCATCTCTCCCAGGCAACGAGCTAACACAAGAGGTGGCCTGGGGTTTTAGCTCCCTTGATTGCCCTGACGACACTGCTGTCTCGGACCAGGGGGCTAGGGACAGGCTGGTGACCTACCGGGACATCACTCAACATTATCGCATGGAGCGCCAGAAATATCCCACAGCGCATCCCACTCTCAACAGACGTCAATCTGTAGCCTGGCGTCAGCGGAAGGCTAATGCATTCCCCAAGCTTGCGTTATGCAGCCACATTTATTCCGACCTTTACAAGAATCACTTCAAGTGGTTTATCCAGCGTACTCAGTGCTGTGCTCACATGATTTCGACTTGTGATTCTGAGCCATGAACTCTACGAACATAGTTATGAATTCCCTGTGCAGAGCAGTGGGAGTCCTGCTTGCTTAACCCCGACCCCTAAATACAGAACAAGGTCGTCCAACTGGCTGAAGACGCACGTTCGCACCCACGGGCTGCAGGCTGCCATCTGAGAGGGAAGAATTCAGGGAGGCTCCCTCTTCCGCTTCCTCCTTTCACCCAGTTTTAGGAAAAATAAATTTATCATCATCATTTATCTTAGTGCCTGTATTTTACGAGGTTGACCACAAGTATATAGCGACAATAACGAGCAGGCAACGCTTACTTGTTGGTCAGTCCGACGAACAAATGTGGTAGACGTCCTTAAAGAAAAAGTTGAAAACCTGCTCTTTTCAAAAAAGGGAACGTTTTTCTTTTGCAGAATTACACCCCGGCGACATTTCGTCAAATGGAGACCTGCCACTCCCGTAGTCCGCCAGTTGCACCAATACAACTAGTGCAAAAAATAAACTGAAGGCGGTGACCGACAGCTGTTTTCTCTCGTTGGTGGCGCTAACCCTTTCAGTCACCGTGTCTCCATATGGAGACGCGACTTTCTTTATCGTTTTCTTCGTGAAAACGAAAAGAGGTGATGTTGCAGAACGGCGCGGATGATGTTTGAAGCATACGAAAGTGAAAGGTGACATCATGTGATGTGGAATGGCGGAACCGCACTCATAAACATCTTTTGAAGATGGACGCCACCAGGTTTTGTGGGAGCTCCGGTGTGGGACTGTCCTAAGTTATCTTTCTTTGTGGCGCAAACCATTTATAAAGGCTAAAAACACCTCTTTCATGTGCAGAAATTATTATTTCACCTCCTTGTTTGTAAACTGCCTAAGGATATTTATTATTTTTATAGGGAAAAGCAGGATTGAGTGATGGTGTCTCCGTATGAGGACACGACGCCATTTGCGTAATAAGTATTCTAAAGAGACAGCCTTTTTTTCTTACCTCCAGACACTTGACACTGCTAAACTTCCAAGTATAGAATTTTTCCTCAGTGAATATAATCATTCGTGACTGAAAGCGCTAAAGAAACAATAATTGCCCTTCGCGCTGTCCCAATGCTAGAGGCAGAACCTGCGCTGTGGTCAAATAACGGCTTCCCCTGTAAGAAAGCGTGCTGTCTGAAGGGGTGCTTATGTGCCGGTAACACAGGTACTTCCTTGTAACATACTACGTGATAAACTGAAGGCGGTAAGGAGCCCACCGAAGCGTCGGCCACTGTTGTGCGCCGTTGGTGGCGCTGACGCAACAAGTGCCGTTAGCGCTGGGCAGTCCGAGGTTACTTTTTGCTAGTTCCTCTTTGATTTACCCGCTCCAAGTCGTAGCAACGCGGGGCAAGCAAAACAGTCCTCCTCCTCTGAAAGCTTTCCGCTCTCTGCCTCTCCCCGCGCCCCTTCAGGCGCGCATGCGCGACAACGGGATAACGGTCGTCGCAGCTACCGCGGCCATAGTACAGTGCCAGTAAATTCTAGGCACTGTAGCCATAGGGACCGGGCGGCCGTTTTGTGGCACCACCGTCGCTTCAGTGAACAGCGCCGCCCGTGGCGAACCACTCGTCAGTGGAATGCCGGTGGCGATCAGCGCAGTGTTGTTGTGCATGGCTTTCTGACGATGTGCTGCGGTGAGGCTTCCAGAACGTACATAACCAGAAGGACGTTTTTCACAGCGGTAAATCTTGAGCGTGGGGGTGACGTTTACGAGGCATGCCGTGTGCGTGATTTACGCCGATACCCAGTGATTATAAATAGCAGACGACGCTCAATGTGTCAAGCTGAAAGTCACGCTGGAAGTGAAAGTCCGTGCCTTCGTGCAATTTTTTCATGCCTGCATACACTTCGGCGTATCGAAGAATATATTGCACCTAAGTACTCCTACATAGCCTGGGTATGCAGCTGATCCTGGAATAATTTGGCGCGGGCCTTTGGGTGACGAAACGGCGTCGTGGACAAGCGAAAGACAAAGTCGGGGATTGCCTTCTAAGATTTACATCAAAACGATGGACCACGCTTCCGTAACTTCATTGACTATGGTAGAAACGCATTTAATTTCACAGAAATGTCTAAGTACAGTCATCGGGAATCATTAAGAGTAAATACCGCATCATAGCAGAACATTGTTCTTGTCATCGAAAAGAATCGCTTTACGAGAATTGCAATGATTTCTGGCTAGTTGGTTAATGGTTGTTCAACAACCAACTCCTGCGGCTGAAGGACGAAAGGCAGGAGGGTACCGAAAACCTGCACTTAGTTTCACAACTGAATGCGGCGGTCGGTTTACAAGGTGCCACCTACGCTTGACAAACCATGCACTCCTCCGTTTAACGACGATCATGGTTTATCGCAGAGCTTTCTCGTGTGCGTTTCCTTGGTTGCCTTCTGGATTTGAACTTTGACTAGTGGAGCTTTGAATTTGACCAGCACGCAGTTTGGATTTGATCGCAGTGTCTTTGACTTTGACCATTTCCATTCGATTTCGCACGCAGTAAGCTTCGCGTTCAACAATCGCCGTCGTTAAACGGAGGGCTGCATGAATTTTCTGTTTAATTTTGCACTTTTATGCACCCCTCTGCACATTCTAACTGCTTCCAGCGTGTGGGAAATGCGTCTGTGCTGGAGGACTCGGGCTAGTGCACCCCTCGTTGAGGCAACTAATATCGCGTTTTTGGTGTCTTCCCAAGGCATTACAACATTTCTTCAGGTACTCGGCAGAGAATACTTTAACATTAAAAACAAAGGCTGGTGTTAACACTGCCACATTTTCAACTGTCGGTGCCAGCCTTTATTCTACGTAGGCGGAAAAATGGGAAGAGAAGGGGTGATGGCTTGTAGCTTGGGCTGCTGGGTGGTTGAATAACTTTGGCCCTTTATAAAACGACCACGACAAATGTGGGAGTTCCGGTTTGGTTCTGAGGCTCCCGTGCTGTCACAGTTCCGCTCACCAAATAGAAGCCACAAAGTTCACGGTTATAGAAAGAAAGTGTAAACTTGCAGTGCAACGACGTTTCTGCGGCCACACGGTAATCGATATCATACATAAGTGCCCTTCTCTTCAAAGCATACGCATCGAGGTACTCCAGCGTTAAGGCTGGCGTGGAAACCATAGTCATTGAAACCAGTAAAAATATTTTAAAGTGGCAGAAATGAATACTAATATTAATAGTTTTATTCCTACTCAGATCGCATGGAGCCATGAGCAGAGCGCTGCAAAAAGCGATTTGTATCATTGCAGTCCATACCCAACTTCAGAAGCGTCGGGCGACTTTACGTAGCCGTTATTGTATTTATGAAGGAATGAATACTAATAATAGCAGTTTTATTTGTACACAGAAGGGGTGCAGCCAAGCATAGATCGCTGCAAAAAGCGCTCATGTCATTGTAGCCCATACTCTATTTTAGAAGCGTCCGACGAGTTTACGTAGGCGTTATTATATCTAAGAACCCCACACATTGCTCTAGACTTCGTTTCACGCACATATTCACTCACAACACCACCGAAACATTCAAAATACCGTAGCAAACACGGAAAAAACAACGGGAAGCTACGTAGCCCATTGCGCTCGCTCATTCCACTAGCGAGGGGAGCGCCATGTGGTGGCGCCACCCGTCCAGCTGCCCGGTCCCTATAAAGTTTCTTACAATATGCGCTAGAGAGGTATCTGGCGCTAGCGTCTATGCGTCTCACATCAAGCCCGTTCATGTCGTCATGGACCCCCATTACATCATGCGCTCGCGCTAGTTTCATCGGCTTGGATTCAAACGTTTTGGGGACCGCAAATTTAAACAAAGTGCCACAAAAACGCGACGAATGCTGTTCAAATATGCAAGAGGAAAATAAATTAGGCTGTTTTAAAACTAAGAAAGATGGAAGTAAAGCGTATTTTTGCCGGAATGGTTGTGCCTGCTGTTCTACAGGTCAACGTAGTAGTTACGAACAATGTTGATATTTGCGGAAATGACTCATTAGAGACTGGAAGTTTATTAATATTACCATTATTTCCAATAATAAGTTGTTTGAAGAGTTTTGAAAGTTTTTTTGAGCGGGCCTATGAAAACGCCGCCTTCATGGTGAAGCGGTGCATCAGCAACTTTTAAGAAAAAAAATTCCCGCGCTTTCCCGCGAGGGGAACACGAGTAAATGCAGAGCATTGGGGCCTCAGTACTGATTGAAGGCAGTGTTGCTTCCATCGCTTCTTCCGTGATGCTGGAGTAGCAGACACGAGTAAACGTGGGCACGAGCGTCAACCAAGGAAGGAAGGAGCAACGCAGTGACTGAAACACGAGCGACCGCTAGCCGCTATATTTGCAGCGCGCGCAGTAGAGGGAGAGCAGTACGGGGGGAGAGCGAGCATGCGCAAGCAGCGCGCGCCCTTCCACGCCCCACCGCGCTGCTATCACGCACCTGTTGCGCCGAGACCGCGACGGAGCGAACGAACTGACTACGATGCATGCGCGCGCAAGCTGCTGTTGAGAGAGAGGAGGGAATGAGAGGCGCACCTGCTGCGGACGCGGAACTGTTGACACCGTCCGACGCAGGAACAGGCGAGGCTAATAAATGCTCTGCATTTAAAAGAAAACGTGCCGTCAAACAATCGTGGACGATGACAACATAGGACGGATACAGGCGCCCATATCTGTTGTATCTTGTCTTCGTCGATGTACGTTTTGCTTCTTTTTTCGTCGGCTACAATATTCGCGGCGTCATATTACCCGCTTAGTCATACGTCCTTCGACTGTGGCATGACCAACGTTAAGTTCGTTCACGCACTGCTTCCTGTTTCACCGAACACGGCTAGAACAGAAGAGGGAGGGTTTCGGCTTCGTCCTAACTCGTAGACGTGTTAAGGCATAGTGAAGAAAGCAAATCCCCAAAACCGCTTTAGAATCCAATTGTCATGCCAAGCATGTGCCAAGCCCAAGCTAAAAAGGCGGGTTTTAGTAGTTTTACCATAAACCCCTTCGACGACATGGATTACACGGCGCAATTTCCTCTCTAGTATACGTACTAAGAAACTCTAGGGCAGCGGCTAATGCTGCTGCCGGAGCAACCGCGGTGCTATGGTTCCTAGAAATATTTGCTAGTCTGCCGTCCCCGCGCCTTCTCTATGGGAGGTGTGTCATGTGACCGCGCCTCTGGTGCACGCACAGCGCTGCAAGAAATCGTTGCGCCCGAGCGGTCGGAGCGAGAGCGGCCGCAGGCCGGCCTGTGCCGCATGCTACTGCCGCGGATAGCGGGCGCGCATCGGGGTTTGTCGGCCAATTAGAGCGGTTAAATCCAACGGCTCGAAGTACATGAGCTCACTGTTGGAGCTGCGGTAGAAGTAATATAAGATCGTTTAATCTCGCGGCTAGAATTCTTCGTGAATCGAGCTACAGAGTCTATTTGCGGCCTCTTACTTTCCCGAGTAAGACCGTAGGATGAAACCGCAGCAAGTAGAGTAGCCTTTTCGCTGCCGCCGCTCCAACCATTATTTTACCAAATGTTGAGACAGTGAGATCGCGTTCAAACAAAGCCCGGTGGAGCCAGACGCACTGTTTGTTCCAATTTATTGTGAAAAGTGCTTGGTCATCCCCGAACGTCACTCATTGAAGGTGGTCAGCATGCATGTAGACGGCCAGGCTAGAACAAAAGCTGTAGTGAAATGCTTTCCCCCAAAAAAACCGTTCCCAAATACTTCAGGCAGAGCCCCAAGGGAGGGAGGGTGAGTGGTAAAGCAAGGCATTTGTCAATGGACTCAATAAGACCAAAGAACTTTTCTTCTTAATTTCAAACAGCCGCAAATAAAATTATTAGCCATAACACAAATAATCTCGCTTGTTGCTTTCCCCACGCGCGTCTCGCGATTCACTTTCATTATGCCGGCGATAAAACAAAAAACAATGCCCTGTGAAACGAAGAATGCAAGCGCAGTTACTGTTTGGCAGCCTGATTTTATTAAAAATACGTTTCACGTGCCCCTCGAGTTAGCAACTTTTCCAAATCGTGGAATTCACAACAATTACATGCGCGCAAAATAAAAGGTTTGATAGTAACACAGTTTCTGTCTGTTGACTACAAGTGCCAAGAAAACATCGTATGCATACGTACACACGTAATATTTTTATTAGGCATTTACACTTAACAGACATTCCCAACTGAGGAAGCAGTGAAGACGTGCGGTGGGGCCTAATTAATGAATGCCGCGAATTGGTCAGATCCCATTCAAGCTTCGGAGCATATGGTTCGCAGGATGGTTCCAAAGTGGTTCCCTACGGACATTCCATAAGTCAGGATGGTTCCAAACGGCCACAAAGAATTTGTCGAGCGCCAAAACACTACACAAATATTTTCACGCGTTTACATATCCATGGCAGTGTACGTACGGCGGGGTATACCCCAAAAAATATGGTTCATTTTCTCTCTAGGAATCGGTAAAACACGAAAGCGAAATGTGCAGTGAAATCTGCAGCTGAGCATTCTTCGCGAGTCGGCGGCTGTCTTGCCGGTGTGCTTGACGAGTGACGGCCTGCTGCCGGGCCACTTCAGCAAAGGTGTACTGGCGTCATTTCCGTAACGGATATGACGTCAGTGAAGTCTTAATGTATCCCGGCATAAAACAGTTTCGTGTTAGAACATCAAACCCGAAAACAAACAACCCTAAGTATAACGTACTCTTCGGTTCTAAAGGTTGCTTCCCCGCAAGAAGACCCAGTGTGTAGGGTGCATCCTTTACAGGCCGCTTGCGTCGTGTACTGGCGTCACTTCCAAAACAGATATGACGTCACTAAAATAATTGTGCATCCCGGAATGAAACACTTTCACTACCTAACAAACCCTTGTTTGTTAGGTAGCGTAGTCAAAATTCCGCGTGGTGTGCCCTAGCTAGCGGAAGATGCCGTGCCGACCGTGTTTCCGGTGCCCACAAGTACGTGTCGAAAGTTTTGAGGATAGAGCGCACCCACACGATTCCGTGGTTTGCCTCGATCGTTCATAATACGCGAAAGCGTACTCCCATTAATCCATACTTTGGCACAAAAAACTATTCCTATTGGTGGAAACCAATTTATTTGGGCAATCTGTTTTGCAGACGAAAACGCGCAGTTAAAATCGGCTGAAACCGCCCAGACCTACTAAGGCAGCATGGCGGAGCGCCTTCCGCCGCACTTCTCCCAGCGCCGACACACTGGCCATGACAATTATTACGCCTCCAAGCTCAAGATGGCGGTGGCGTTGCTATGGCAATTACAACTCACTTTTGTAAGCCCAGGCTCACCAGGGGAGGATAGGGCGCCAGAACAACTAGCCGGGACGCTGGGTTGAAGGCTAAGATGCCACCGACTGACTGGGCGGCCTCCAAAGTCGAATATCAGTCTCGGATCGTCAGCAGACATGCCGGGACGCAAACTGGCGCTCGCATTTTCTATTTCTTTTGTAGAACTTTTGGTTCCTCTGAATAGTCGGACTTAACACGGGCTATCCTGGCGTGTTATATTGAATAGGCCCAACGTCCCATTGCATTAAGCAGCAGCTGCACTGCTGTCGCTTTACGTGGCCCTTACCTGCCCAGAGCAGTTGTAGAGCAGTTGTAGAGCCCAGAACTGCTCTCATCGTACAAATTATGTTGCAAGTAAAACGCGATGCTGTTTTGCAGCAGTTCTAAGTATAATATAAAATGACAAAAGACACCTGCATTTTGCACGGGGGAGAAAGGGTACTCTTACCTTGTACTCCCGCTTCCCCCAATTCGCCTAGCCTCTTCCTGCTGCGATAAAGACTCTCTCGCTCCTTCCCTCTCTCTTTCTCTTGTATTGTGTCTCCGTAGAGCTAAAGGTGTTCCGTAGCCAGGCATCTTACTCTGTATAACCGTGAGTAGCATGCAACAAAGAGAATATGAATGCTTCTACAAGGGCTACATGCTGCGCCCACAGGTGCACATTGTTTCTTTAGTATTTGCGACGCATTATTAATGGAGAGGAAGGTTTATTCATGAATGCTTCAAACTATAACGAGAACTAGGTATTTATGATAATCAAATTAAACTGGGCTGAATAAAAGCGCCGGCTTACCTGTCACTCTAAAAACGTTCCATCGTTGAACGCGGTTGACCCAAGTGTCAAAAGAAAGCTCTATTTTCGTACCAACAGCACGCAGTGAACGCACACACAATTGCAGCACAAGACAAAACAGACGCTGCTCGGCGCAGTCGCTGGTGTGCGCATGAATGCACAGTAAAATTGGACGCAGCCAGCGTCTCCTTGTATCATTATCTGATAGCACATATCCTTATACTTTCGTCTATACCCCAACACTGCTTAAAACGAATCAGCGATTACACGGTTTCATTGTGGAACCGAACGAGCGGCTGGCTTCACCTTCGCTGAGCGTGAACGTCAACTTGACGCTATGGGGAAGAAGTCGATCTCCACGCTTGCACCTGAAGTACTGGATCTTTCTTTGTAAACTTTTGGTCCTCGAATAAGCGCGAAATGTTACTCGCAAGACAACTCACAATTGGGCTGTTTACCCACTGAGACTTCCCCGAATGAAGCACCTTGAATAATCTTGATGATGGTATTGGCAGCACCATGGACCACGAGCCATAATACCCACGCTGGAGCCAACCGTGGTAATGAGTTGTAAGGTGAAGGGTAGAAACCACAAACGGTGGTCGTCGGAGCCGTAGTAGAGCTACGGCGGATGGGCTCCCCTGTCTGTTTACCAGGTCGGAAGCTCCGGAACCTTTCCGACCATTAAGGTAAGATGCAGAATAAAGTACTCCCGTCCCCTGCTTCTACGCTATGCTGTATGGTATGGTCTAAACCCCACCCCTAACATGATCGGTTCCCGAAAAGGGGCGCACCAAAGTTTCATTTCCACCTTTTTCAACAACCGTCTTTTAAACAATTATGAACAACTATCCTCGTTTTCTTTTAATCGAGTTAGCTGACTCTGCAAGATGTGTCGCTTCACTGTCGGTATTCCTGCTTTCAAAATTTCTGCAAAGCACATTAAGTGAAAAGTATCAAACTAAAAAGCTCAGGACGGGTGAAATCTTTGTCGAACTCAATACCAAACAACACTCCCGCACCTTTCTTACCTAGACTCGCATACTTGATCTGGACATCATGAACACACCCCACCAGAGCCTGAACAGCTCCCAGGGAGTAATTTCTGAGACAGATCTGTTTACCGAAACAGATGTCAACCTCCTCGAAGGTTTAAAGGCTCAGGTCGTCACAGCTGTGCGCCGCATTACGATGCGCAGGGATGATAAGATAATCCTTACCAAACGTATTATCCTGACATTAACCGCTCGTCACTACCAGTTGATGTAAATGCAGGCTTCAATTGATGTTTCATTCGTCAATACATACATCCCGAACCCGCACAGCTGCTTGAAGTGCCAGCGTTTCGGACACAGTAAAACCTCTTGCCGAGAGAAAACAACCTGTGCTAAATACGCCACACAGGACCACCCCACCGACAACTGCAATTCTGACAACTTCCCATGTGAAAACTGGAGGGGCCAAAGTTTCTTCTTGAAAAGAAAATCGTCATCAAGCTCACACAAAACATCACCTTCCCACAGGCGCGGAAAAGGTTCCCTCCATGGGGAGGTACATCGACGCAGATCGTCGGGGGGCGGAACGTGGTCAAGTATCGGCAGGGACTCAGTACCGCTATTCGGACGTTCTCCCCGCCCCCCCCCCCCCCCCCCCCGCGGGTTGCCTCAGGCAGCCCAACCCATCACCACACTGCTTACAGAGCCAGCAGCGGTTGTGGTGACAACCGTTTCCAGTGGGACCGATGCCGCTCCTGCCTCTCCTTCTCAAGCCTCCAGTACATTGGAAGCTGCTGACTACATACAAGGCTCCCTAATCGGCTCCCAAATTCGCCGCACAACCTGGGCACACCGAGGAGCTCCTGACACCAATGGCAGTGACGGCTCAAACAAACAGCACACGAACGGGTGCCAAGTCCAGGTGGCCCGGTTCGGTGGTCCCCCCCCCCCCCCCCAGGACATCTGACGACGAGATCAACGTCGGGCCGTTCCTGCCTGCAATGCAGCGCAAATAACAAGCTGCGGTATCCAAACCAACGGAAAGACCCAAAAATTTCCTCCAAGAATACAAGCCCCTGCAGACAAAACATGAACGCACATACACGCTTCAGTAACAGCCAAATGTCTATAATGGGAAGAGAAAACATTATCCGATGGAAAATTTTGATGATGTCTATGAAATAATGCATTCCAATCAGCCAAGTGTGATGTGAATTCAGGAAACAAATTTAAACTCTACACACACAAATTTCTTGAACTGCTACAGGGTATTTAGAAATTACAGGGACGCTGGTGCTACGTTTTCAGGTGCTGTGGCCATCATCGCTAGGAAATCCTTAGCCTGTTATCCCATCTATTTCAACACTGTCCTTGTGGCGGTCGCAATCCAAAAAATTATATTCTACAGGTTAACAGCGCTATGCACCCTCTACATTCATCCTGGTCACGGGCTATCGAGCTACGAGATTGAGGCTCTGATAGACCAGTTCCCAGAACCAGTTCTTTTATTAGGTGACCTCACTGCTCATAACCACTTGTGGGGATCTTCCCACACGGGTGTCTAAGGACGCCTCATTGAAAAGTTTCGAACATCATCGGGAACATGCCTTTCCAACAAAAAGCAGACACAACACATATTCATAACTTCATCTGGCAAATGGCTCTGAACTTCTCTTTTCATAACTCGAGTGGGACGTGGGCACACACCCTTCTGGTAGCGACCACCTACAACCACAATAACATATAAAGGTAAGGGCGGGAACAGTTCATCTTCCCACAGCAAGTTTAACGAAGCAAAAGCAAATTGGAGTAAATTTACACATACCTCTAAACTGCAGCACAGAGCCATAGCCCACTTACACGTAGACTAGGCTGCCAAACTCCTCATGGCGCACATCCTCTATGCTGCCAGAAAGTCCATTTCACAGGTGCGTGGTGCCCCGTGCACCCCAGGAGGCCCTGGTAGAACGAGGCCTGCATGCGAGCACGAGAGGCCCAGAACAAGGTGTGGGGTGTCCTTCGCTGGTACCCCATGTCCGATAACCTTGTAACTTGAAATGGGCAAAACACTCGGGAAACGCGTGCGCCGTGAGGCAGAAAGGGAGAGTTGGCGCGCCTTCCTCACGTCCATAAACGCATACACGGACACACACAAAGTCTGGACACACATACGCAAGCTCAAAAGACTACAGACAAACAGCCTGCCCCGGGTTACCAAAACAGGAAACACACTCGAAGAACAAGCTAACACACTTATACAACACTTCCTACGGGTATCGAGCTCTGCACACTAAAAAACACTTCCTTGACACACAAAATGTTTTGCGAAAAGAAATCCCGGCGTGACAGCAATAAGTCACAAACTTCCCACAATCCTCCTTTTCTATTCATGAGCTGAAAGCTATTCTAACTACATGTGCGCCTTCAGCTCCAGGCGCGAACAAGATTACAGACACCATGATACAACAGGTACTCTCCTACACCCTTGAAACACCTCTACGCCTACACAACAAAATATGGCTTTTGGGGCACATTCCATTGTCTCCGAGGGAGGCCATAGTAGTGGCTCTCCTAAAGGAGGGCAAAAACCGAACCTCTCTAGCCAATTATCGACCCATCGCCCTCACAAGCTGCCTGTGCAAGCTCCTCGAGAAGATGATAAACAATAGATTCGTGTACTTCTTAACGTACAACTATCTTCTCGAGAGCTTCCAGGCAGGCTTGAGGGCAAGGGGATCTACCAACGATCAACTCGCTACATTAAGCCTTTCTTCAAAGATGCTTTCCTGCACAAGCAGTGTTTTATGACGGCATTTTTTATCTGGAAAAAGCGTACGATACAGCTTGGCGGTACGGCATCGTCAGCGACGTGAAGTCTTTTGGCATATCAGGTAACATGATAAACACGCTAGCCGGTTACATGCCTCACAGAACCTTTCGTGTAATAGTTGGAAGTGCACTGTGCAGGGTTCGTGCGCAGGAAAATGGCGTCCCACAAGGTGGCGGTTTGCGTTACACTCTGTTTATTGCGAAAATGAATTCACTCAGAAAGGCATTGCCATCAGCATCAATTTTATGTTCAATCTATGTACACGACGTGCAACTGTCGTTTATGTCTTGTAATCTGTCTAGCCAGCTTGTTGTCAACAAGATAGCTCGCTGGGCAGATAGAAATGGTTTTAAATATACTCCGGGAAAGTGTACTTGTGTGTTATTTTCTAAGAGGCGTGGCATTCTGCCGGATCCAGACGTCAAACCCAATGGTTTCTCGATTCCAGTCAACAAGAAACACAAGTTTGCAGGCATAGTTCTTGGTGAAAAACTTTCCTTTACCCGCATATAAAACCAGAAAAACGAAAATGTTCTAAAATAATGAATATTGCCGCGAACCACACATTGGTTTTGTTTATTTGTGTTTTGCTTTTACCGCCCGGCTGCGCCGGTCTGTGTTATTTCTGCGCCAAGGGAAGCGCGTGTTCCATTCTTTCTTTCTGTGCCGCATGTGTTGTGATAGGGAGAGCATTCCGATCTAACGTGAACAGCCCAGATAATCTTCTTGGATCTACTATGTTCTCGATGCGAATCGACATTTCGAGAACCAGCGCGCCGAAAGATAAAAAGCCTGCAGTGCGGGCGCCGGGGCATTCGATTCTGCGACGCTCGCCGACGCAAGTCACTTTGTTGACCGCTGCTTCGCCGCCTCTGTATTCTTTTGAGTGGTTAGGGGTGCACACGTTCGCTCCAATAAACTTGTTTCTCCATCATAACAACTGCGTCGTCCTTGGCTTCGTGACATCTGGTGGAGGTGCTGGGTACTCACCCTTTATGCTCTCTACGAAATCTGGAAGCCGCCAAGCCAGCCCAACCAGAGAAAGCCGCCGACTGCAAGGATTGCTACCCGAGTTCGGTTTGATGCCAGAAGGACCCAAGAAAAGGAACGCTGCAACGAACACCATGGTGCACGAAACAACGTCGCCAATCGTCCTGCAGCAGCCCCGGGAACCGCCATCGTTCCGGGCAGCCCCCGCTGAAGACCCCGAAGAATGGTTGGAGATGCTGGAGCGCGTCCGCATCTTCAACAGGTGGGACGACGAAGAAACTTTCCGCCATGTCTTCGTTTACTTAGAAGATGCTGCTCGAACTTGGTTCGAAAACCATGAGCGACTGGACTCAATTCAAAAGAGAGTTCCTTAAGACCTTCACTACCGCTGTGAGAAAAGAGCGAGCTGCGCTTTTGCTTGAAACTCGATCGCACCACCCCAACGAAGGTGTCGTGATCTTCGTTGAGGAGATGAAGCGACGTTTTCGCCATGCGGACCCCGAAATGACCGAAGAAAAGAAGCTCAGGTTTCTAATGTGAGTGATACAAGAGCTTTTTGCTTGTCTACTCAGTAACCCGCCGAAGATGGGGGCTGGATTCGCGTCTGAGGCGGCCGCGATGGAGAAGACGCTAGAAATTCGAACGAGGCAATACAACCGCCCCATCAACGCGCTGTTCTCGGAGACCATCGGTGCCGCAACTGGAAGCTCCGATACATTACGCGAGACCATTCGAGCAGTGGTCAAGCAGGAGCTTCAGAAGCTTTTTCAGACGACGCCGCAACCCCAAGTGGCTTCCCTGACTGACGTCATCCGCGAAGAGGTCCAACACGCTTTGGGCACCTCTGTACCATCCGAGGCACCCCGCGAGCCACAGGCGATGACCTACTCCGCGGCTGTTCGTCAACCCCGCCCTGCTTCAACCCGTCTACAAGAAGCTCCACCGTACCGCCGTCCACTCTCGCCACCGTCCCCACTGTCGCCGCCGTCGACCGCACCGCCGTACACAGCCCAAACACAGACGCCGAGGAAGACTGACGTTTGGCGAACGCCAGATTATCGTCCGCTGTGCTACCATTGCGGAGAGGCCGATCACATCTATCGTCGCTGCCCGTACAGGAGACTAGGACTGCGTGGTTTCTCCGTCGACGCCCCACGCCCCCGACCCGGCCAGCGCCCTACCGAGATCGAAGAATACCTGTCCAACACCAACCGAGGACCAGCCCGCTCACACCGATCGCCGTTGCCCTACCCATACCAGTCGCCTAACCGCCGTAGCAATGCTGATTTCGCTCGTGGAAGGTCCCCCAGCCCACGCGGGGGAAACTAAAAGCAGCAACTTCTGGAGGTGAAGTTGCTGTACGGCGAAAAACTGGAAACCCTCCAACGACGCAACGACGCGCTGAAGACAGTGATTCACGACATGCCCTCATCCCGACGACCCGACCTAACCCTGACGAGACTCCCGAACACGACGACAGCTACACGGCGCGACGCGTACCCGACCTGACCGAGATGTCCGTTGAGAAGACGACGACAACGACGATGCACAGTGCCCGACTGTCAACACGTACAAGCAGAGATACGACGCCCCGGCGAACCCGGAACTCGAGGAAGACTGCATCTGACGTCAAGATGTCCATCGACGGCTTTGACGTAGTCGCCCTCGTAGACACGGGAGCTGACTATTTGGTAATGAGCGGACCATTTGCGTCTAAACTGAAGAAAGTTATGACCAGATGGGACGGTCCGCACATACGCACAGCGGGAGGCCACCTCGTGACGCCAAGCGGAACGTGCACATCGCGCGTCAACATAGACGGCACAACTACCCTGCGGCGTTCGTCGTTCTGCCTAACTGCTCCCGCGACGTAATTCTTGGAATGGACTTTTTGATGGACCACGGTGCAATAATCGATCTGCAGACTAAGTCAATAACTTTTTCCCCCCATCACTCCATGACGCCGGAACCCAACCCCGAACGACGTGCTGCTGTAAGGGTTGCCGATGATCATGTCACCCTGCCACCCCGCGCAAGCTTGATGGTCGCAGTCTACTGTGCAGATGCTGCTCCTGACGTCGACGCTATCGTAGACACTGATCAAAGGGTGCTTCTCGACCGCGGTGTGTCTGTCGCAAGAGGCATTGCGCGGTTCAAGGAACACCAATCCCATATTTTGGTTACTAATTTCACCGAGGAGTACCAGCATTTAAACAAGGGCGCGGCAATTGCATTCCTCGAAGAAACGCAAGAAGCAAGTGACGTGATCGCGGTCGCCGACTTTGAACGCACACCCGTAGAAACCTCCAAGCTCCCGCAGCCCTTCGACGTGAATCCGGCGCTACCGCAAGAACAACGGAACAAATTATTGGCTTTGCTGCGTCGCTATAGCGAATGTTTTTCGTCGAGCGCAAAACTCCGTCAGACCCTTCTAGCGAAGCACCGAATAATAACCGAAGATGGAGCCCGACCCACCCGACAGTCACCGACTCGTAAAGAAAAAAGACGGCACATTAAGGTTTTGCGTTTACTACCGGCGACTGAACAAAATCACGAAAAAGGACGTGTACCCCCTCCCCCGAATCGACGACGCCCTCGACCACCTCTGCCCGCGAAGTACTTCTCATCGATGGACCTGAATACCGGCTACTGGCAAATTGAAGTGGACGAGAGAGACCGAGAGAAGACTGCATTTATAACCCCAGACGGCCTATATGAGTTCAAGGTGATGCCGTTTGCGCTGTGCACAGCACCAGCGACGTTTCAAAGAGTCATGGACACTGTGCTAGCTGGCCTTAAGTGGCACACCTGCCTCGTATACCTCGACGACGTAGTGGTATTCGCCCGGACTTTCGACGAACACCTTGCAAGGTTGGAGTCTGTACTCGAGGCCATTCGTACGTCGGAGTTAACGCTGAAGCCTGAAAAGTGCCGTTTCGCATACGGGCAACTCAAGTTCTTGGGCCACGTCGTCAAAGGCGCGGGAGTCCTACCTGACCCGGCAAAAACTTCAGCCATTGCGAACTTCCCAAGGCTGAAAGACAAGAAGGGCGTGCGAAGATTCCTCGGGCTGTGCGCATACTACCGGCGCTTCGTCGGAAACTTCGCACGCATTGCAGAGCCACTCACGCGCTTGACGAAAGATAGCACCCCTTTCAGCTGGGAAAACGACCAAGAAAAAGCATTCTGCGAGCTGCAACAACGCCTGCAAAGCCCGCCCGTGCTCGCTCATTTCGACGGAAATGCCGAAACGGAAATGCATACGGACGCCAGTGATATAGGCTTGGGTGCCGTCCTTGTCCAAAAGCAAAGCGGCTGCGAAAGGGTAATCGCCTATGCCAGCCGTGGTCTGTCGAAGGAGGAGAAAAACTATTCTGCCTCTGAGAAAGAGTGCCTGGCTATTATATGGGCGATTTCAAAATTTCGCCCATACGTGTATGGAAGACCATTCAAGGTTGTAACAGACCACCATGCGCTGTGTTGGCTCGCCAATTTGAAGGACCCCTCTGGCCGTCTTGGGCAGTGGAGCTTGCGCCTGCAGGAGTTCGACGTTACAGTCGTTTATAAATCCGGCAGGAAACACTCCGACGCCGACTGCCTGTCCCGCGCCCCCGTCGACCCACCATCACAAGACTCTGATGAAGACAGCGCGTTCTTCGGGATCGTGACGGAGAGCGACCTAGCCGCCCAGCAGCGTGCCGACCCCGACTTACGCGTCATAATCGAGTACCTCGAGGGATGCAACGTTGCCGTTCCTAGGACCTTCAAACGCAGCATACCAGCATTCAGCCTGAGAAACTCCGTCCTCGTGAAGAAGAATTTCAGCCCCGGAACAAGAGCGAATTACCTTCTCGTCATCCCCTCGGACCTTCGTGATGAACTTTTGGAAGCGTGCAACGACGACCCGTCTTCCGGACACCTGGGTACAGCCCGCACTATTGGAAAAATCAAGGCGATGTACTACTGGCCCGGCCTTACCTCTGACGTCACCCACTACGTCCGGAGCTGCCGTGACTGCCAGCGATGAAAAACGCCGCCGACAATACCCGCCAGACTTCTGCAACCGATCGCCGTCCCATCGAGACCATTTCAACAGATTGGAATGAACCTTTTAGGCCCGTTGCCTACGTCACGATCACAGAACAAGTGGATTGTCGTAGCGACAGACTACATGACGCGCTACGCAGAGACCGCCGCTCTTCCGAGGGGGACTGCACAAGAAGTGGCGAAGTTCTTTCTAAGCCAAGTTGTGCTGCGACATGGAGCCCCGGAAGTCCTAATCACAGACCGCGGAACGGCATTTACTGCGGAGCTGATGCAAGGAGTATTACGCTACAGCAACACGGATCACTGAAGAACGAGGGCGTACCACCCCCAAACGAACGGACTAACCGAACGTCTGAACAAGACAATCGCAGATATGCTGTCAATGTACGTTGACGTTGAACATAAGACTTGGGACGAAGTGCTCCCGTATGTCACGTTTGCATACAACACGGCTATCCAGGAGACGACGCAGCTGACGCCGTTCGAGCTTGTCTACGGTAGAAGGCCCACTACGATGCTCGACGCCATGCTTCCGCACGTAGAAGACGACGACCTCAACGCCGACGTCCACGAATATCTTCAACGTGCGGAGGAGGCCCGCCAGCTCGCTCGAGTTCGTATAACGGACCAGCAGCTGGTGGATGCGGGCCGCTACAACCTCCGACGCCGAGACGCCGAGTACCAACCAGGGGATCGTGTGTGGGTTTGGTCTCCCATCCGACGACGCGGACTCAGTGAGAAGCTCCTGCGACGGTATTTCGGACCCTACCAGATTCTACGACGTGTTGGCCAACTTACCTACGAAGTAATCCCCGATGGTGACTCCGGCACATCACGACAACGCACCCGGCCTGAAGTCGTCCACGTGGTTCTCTTAAAACCTTTCTACGGACGATGACGAACTTTTATTTTCATTTGTTCGGACTGTCGCTTATGTTAGCATCGGGTCGATGCACTCTTAGAGGGGGGTAATGCCGCGAACCATACATTGGGTTTGTTTATTTGTGTTTTGCTTTTACCGCCCGGCTGCGCCGGTCTGTGTTATCTCTGCGCCAAGGGAAGCGCGTGTTCCATTCTTTCTTTCTGTGCCGCATGTGTTATCTGTTGTGATAGGGAGAGCATTCTGATCTAACGTGAACAGCCCAGAATAATCTTATTGGATCAACTATGTTCTCGATGCGAATCGACATTTCGAGAACCACGCGCGCCGAAAGATAAAAAGCCTGCAGTGCGGACGCCGGGGCATTCGATTCTGCGACGCTCGTCGACGCAAGTCACTTTGTTGACCGCTGCTTCGCCGCCTCTGTATTCTTTTTGTTAGGGGAGCACAAGTTCGCTCCAATAAACTTGTTTCTCCATCATAACAACTGCGTCGTCCTTGGCTTCGTGACAATATTCTCATGGTTCTGTCGCATCACTCGTACGGTGCTAACAAACAACTCCTGCTGCGGGTTTTTACCAGCCTGGGAGGCTCGCGGTTGGACGATGAGAGCGCTGTATAGGGTTCGGGAAGGGAAATAGCTTTAAAAATGCTCACCTGAGTGCACCACTCGGGCCTTCGGCGTGCGTGTGGTGCATTCCGCACTATCTCTGTGAAACGTCTGTAAGTCAACTGGGACAAATGTTGTGCATGGTACCAGCGCAAGTATGTCAATTTACTATATACTTTTAAAGCTTCATCAATGTCTCACCATCCTATAAAATCTCTAATGAACAGTACATCCACATCTCAACTCTTTTTAAATCGTCCATTCATTTCAGCGCCTGTCTCACACAGGGCGAGTGAGGCGGCTTCTGAACTTCTGTCTCGTAAACCTATCTTCTCGTCAACTTGCCTTCTCTTCTCAACCTATCTTCAACCAATCTTGTGAACTTCTGTCTCGCCAACGAGTAAACCTATGAGCCTACGGCTTGATGGTCACAGGGCAGATACTCTTAGGAAATACTCCACAGCTAGGGCGCAGCATTTCAACCAACCAGGCCACAATTTTCATGAGTTCAAGTTTTATATACTTCAGTCAAGCCTAGGGGCAGAAAATACAGAGAATCCTATTTAATTCACGAATTCAACTCCATGACACCTTCCGGAATGAAGGCTTCAAGGGGCAACTTGGAATCCTTGCGATATTACTGTGGAATAGCATTAGTCATTAGAGAGTTATAGCAGATCGGAAAGACGGGTCCGGTACGGTACACGGTAGCCGCTACCGGACCCTACCGAGAAGGCTCGTTTTTAGAGTTATAGCAGACCGTAACTACCAGCCATGCTACCGTGACTGGGAGCGACTTGTGTTGTACGTCGTTTGGCACTTTTTCGTGAGTCTGTGGCGCTTCCTGTGCTGAAATATTAGTTTTCAGTTCTCAAAAGCGCTGAAGACAGTATTAGGAGAAAAAAAGAAAACAAAAACATCCAACGCCCCCACGGAGATTCGAACTGCGACTGCGTGGACATGGAGCGGCATTTTAGCTCTACGCCATTTCAATAGATGGCGCCAGTAAGTCAAGCTCAGTATATACGGCTGGCTGTTTCTAGTTTTTCGTTTTATTTGAGAGTCCCTCGCACTGATACCGCCTGTTCCTCACTCGCCGATTCGTAGACGGGCCCCATGTTGCTGTTAATACTAGTTATATGGCCGTATCGCCTTTATTTAACCTAAAAGAAGCTATCGGACATGCGTCGTTCGGCGACACAAGCCACGGCAGTTGGGCCGGGACCGTGTTTCGCTTGCTTCTTGAGCTATCAGAATCGCGTGGATTTCACTTGCTGCAACCTCATTTTTCTTAAACGATCTCATATTTACAATCCGTTCGACTAGGCGTGAGCCAATCGAACGTATCCTAAACTCTTCCAAAGCGGCCGCCCGCTTTCGAACGGCGGACACGGTATGTCTCGGTACCACACGGCCAAGGCGCCCCGGTATACGGTAGGGTTCTGCGCATGCGCGGTGGCGTCCAGACGGTAGACGTTACCGTACCGGAACCGTTTTTCCGATCTGATATAACTCTCTATTGTGTTGCTTGTACGTTATCCAAACAATATGACCCCTCCCTCTGCTCCTGATGTGGTCACATAATTCATCTTGTTTTCATTCCTTAGCGTCTAGTCCAGTACACGCAGGCATCCCTCCAACTTTTGCTCTGGAATTCAATTTTTTTCTTATTTTTCGTCTTTTATGATCCGCTTTGTCTTGTGCCCCGTACGTCCCTTTAACTTTACCTTTTCGTTCCTGAGTTTCAGAAAAGGCTTGTTCCGGGAATGTTGCTGTTGGAGACACGTGCCATTTCAGTTGTGTGGTTATTGCTTTGTGTGTGTGTGCGTGTGTGTGTGTGTGTGCGTGTGTGTGTGTGTGTGTGTGTGTGTGTGTGTGTGTGTGTGTGTGCGTGCGTGCGTGCGTGCGTGCATGCGTGCGTGCGTGCGTGCGTGCGTGTGTCCGTTCCTTCGCCCTTTCACAGATCTGCTGACCAATTAATCACCACAACAGAACTAAACTTCATGAGACCGACGAACAAGCAAGCAGGACGTTTCTACATCCTCCCCAAAATCCATAAAGTCCCCACAGAAGCATTGTTCTCAGCTGACATTCAGGGAAGGCCCATAGTTTCTTACAACAACACGCCCACGGAAACATTGTCTGTGTTTCTGAATCACCATATGGCAGACACTCCGACTTCCCTACCTTCATTTGTTAAGGACACCCCACACTTCCTCCGCATAATAGAAGCAATAAACGATGGTGGGCAAATACCGGATGACGCCCTTCTGGTCACGCTCCACGTCTCCACCCTCTATACGAACAATCCCATCACCGAAGGAATAGAAGCTACATCAAAGGCCTTAGCAGAAAACCCGCACCAACATGCGTTGGAAATCTACATTACTTTACTAAAATTAGTTTTAACTCTCAACTATTTCGAGTTCGACTCATCTTACTACTTGCAAGTTTTTGGAACCAGCATGGGCACTCCTTTCGCACCCACCTACGCCAACATTTTTATGGGACAACTTGAAGCTTCCCTCTTAGACTCTTTCCACCTCAAGCCGAAGGTTTATCTTCCATACACAGATGACATCTTCATAATTTGGGAGCACGGCCGCACAGCCCTAGAAAGTTTCATTTCGCCTCTTGATTCTTCGCATCCGACCATTACGTTCTCATGCCAGTACTCGGATAAACAAGTGAACTTCCTAGACACCACTGTTGTTCTTGACAATGGTCAACTGAAAACCACACTTTATAGGAAACCAACGGACAGGCAACAGTACCTAGACTACGCTAGTCATCACCCACGACCCTGCAAACAAGCTATCTTTGTAGGACAGGCTACTAGACTAAGAAGAGTATGGAGTGATATCACTGACTATATAAAACACCTTAATAAATTAAAGTCCACCCTGGCAAGCAGGAATCACCTGGTCAGCTCGCTGGATATGGCTTACGAAAGAGCATCCAAGCTAGAAAGGGACGAAGTGCTCAAGCAACAACGTCGAAACGAAAGCGCCCGACCACCAGCCTTAATAACAAAATTCTCAAACGCGCTCCCTAACATAAACCACCCGCGGAAATACTACCCCATTCTAGCCAGTAATGAACGACTTAAAAAGACTATTCCGGAAGCCCCAAGAGTTACCTACATAAGAAACAAGAACCTTAAAGACATTTTATTGCATGCCAAATTTAGCGCTTCCCAGGAACCAGTCATCAGCCCTTGCCTCCGCCCTAAATGCAAGACCTGCAAACATCTGCAGCCGGATTGCATTCTCAAAAGCACTGCCAGCCAGTACGTTCACAAGATTATTTCAAGCTTCACTTGCAATTCTTCTAACATTGTGTATATGCTAGAATGCTCATTCGGTCAAAAGCAGTACATTGGAGAAACGAGTCAACCTATTAACTTACGCCTGAATGGACATCGGGCCGACGCTCATAACAGTGCCTCCATAGCAGTCGCGCAACACTTCAACTAACCGAACCACAATTTCGATTATCTCAAGCTCTATATTCCGCAGTCAAACTTTAAGTCTCCAAGGGACCGGAAATACAGATAATCGTACTTAATCCATAAATCCAACTGTCAGGAGCCGGCTGGAATCAATGCTTCGAAAGGTAGCTTAGAAATCTTACGGTGTCTGATCGAACAGAAAAATGTTGCTCTTACAAAAAGTGGGCATCTCTATTCGCAATATTCCTGCCTGCCCATCCCCAAAGCTGATACTTGAATACAATTTCTGTGCTGTCCTTCCCTTCCCCCCTCCCCTTTTTTTTCTTCTGTGTTGGTCCAAGCCGATTTAGACATACCACGCGCACTCGCCTCCCTCGACCTTCGGCATTTCGTCTTACCACCTGCTTTACACACACACGCAAAAAGGAAAAAGGAAAAAAAAGAAAAAAGAAAGAAAACAGAAAAGAAGCCCTTGAATGTACAGCAAAGCTCCGCGTGAGTTGCACCCGCGCATACCCCTTCTATTTTTCTGCGAACACTGACCTCCGCAGTCGGAATTCTTCAAACTATACGGGCTGTTACTGTTTACGAGTTTTCGCTCTTACACACAGTTCAGTAACCTTGTAAGTGCACCTCCAAGACGCCCCTCGTGTTGCCGATCTTTCCGGAAGCCTCCTTTGAGGTTGCCGGGCCCTACCACAGCCGAGCTTAACCAGTTCCCCCCTGTTTTCTCCGACTTTCGCGTAGTCTTCCCTCTTTCTCTACTGCAGGGTCCTGTCACAAGAACCACACCTCCCTTTCTCAATCACTATTTCGCTCCTTTCAGCCGACCGTTTACCCACTCTGCTGTCCTCCTTCTGGCCCCGGTTTTAACAACCTCCCCTCTCTCTCTCCAACTAAATCTGTATCTATAAAACAGGGTTCCAGAGATGAACCCTGATGCCTTGAAAAAGACAAGTCTCCTTGTCGAAACGTTGGCAGAGGTCTGAGGCTGCTACCTTCTCCAAAGGAATATTTCTATCTGCTGACCATCTTCCAAGCCCTCTCGCACATAGAGCGCGAAAAAAATAAGGTTAGTAGAGACAGAGACAAACGAGAAAGACGTAGAAAATAAACATAAGTTTACTGACGTTTCAGGGAGAGGACTCCTTTCTTCAGAGTACTCTGAAGAAAGGGAGTCCTCTCCCTGAAACGTCAGGAAACTTATTTTTATTTTCTACGTCTTTCTCGTTTGTCTCTGTCTCTACTAACCTTATATATATATATATATATATATATATATATATATATATATATATATATATATATATATATATATATATATATATATATATATATATATATATTATATATATATATATATATATATATATATATATATATATATATATATATATATATATATATATATATATATATATATATATATATATATATATATATATATATATATATATATATATATATATATATATATATATATATATATATATCGCAGACCGCCGAATCCGAAGGTGCAGCCTGGCCACACGCGACGCGCAGACAGAAGTCTCAAAAAGCATGTAGGGATGTAGGGCAAGCTTCATTTTGAGTGATTTGATCTCATTAGCGGCTTTGCCTTCTTCACTTAATTGCAACAGCTTCAAAAGGCCGTTTTTTACTGCATATTGTCATTGATGCCGTTGTGCCCTTTGAAAAGAAATATTGCAGATGAGTTATAAAAGCTGATAAAACACACAGTGAGGAAATACTTCGACCTAAAACTACGCTTCATGCTCAGCTCTTGTTTCCTTCATGATTTCCTTTTCCAAATGTGAGAAGTATTCTCAGAAGTTTTGTGCAGTGAGCAATATTCTCAGTAAATGCTTGAAGTTGCGGTACACGTTTTGATATAACGTTTAGCTTAACCGAAACAGTCCGAACTAAGTCTAACAGATAAACCGAGAAAAGGGAGCTGATCCACATAACGGCACATAAACCAAAAATAAGAGGCGCAAAACTTCCTTTCCTCGTATAAATGGCTCATACACATAAAATCTACTCTTGTTCCACGTATATGTTGAACGTCATTTTAACAGAAACCTTTGTGTAACCAGATTAAGACTGCACGGCTGACGATCGTGTCGATAAGTATAGGGCTACAGATGAATTTCACTCTGCAGGCGTGGCACCTTTTGAAATTACGTACGCGTTGTTTCGTCTCGGCCTAAATATCGTTTTAGAGATTAAAAACCAGCCACGAAGACGGAGACACAAGAAAAGAAACAGACAACGAAATATCGTTGCTATCTTTCTCACAGCCCAGTTGCCGCTTCCAGTGTTTCATATTGAGGTGAGGCCTCACATCTGGTTCCGCTTAAAAAGTAGGTCCTATTTGTAGCGCAGACGTACTTCTGCTGACCACTGCTGAGTACGGCTGATATCGAGCTTCTAGCAGCCACGGAAAAATCGAAAAATGAGCCTACTACCGCTTTCGCGTAAAAACCTTGGTTGTACGTACTCAATTCAGTCGGAGCTAAGATTAATCTGAACTTTCCAGCTTATCTTCGCATGTCGCGTGACTTGTGAAGGTTTCATAAATTTGTCATCCCCAGCAGTACAATCCCTACCCATCACTGCCTGTATACTTGATACGTACATAAAGCACGCTGAAATATCTACATCCGGCTCCTAGCTATAGAAATATAACTGTCCGCGGATAATACACTGCTTCAGATGTAGTTTCCAATTTGCAGCGATGACGTACTTCCGCAGACCTCTGATGAGTCCGTCTGATACGAACTTCTAGCAGCCACGCAAAAATCTAAAAATGAGCTTACTATCGCTATCGCGTAAAACACGTGGTTGTACGTACCCAATTCAGTCGGAGCTAAGATTAATCCGAAGTTTCCAGCTTAGCTTCGCATGTCGTGCGACCTGTGAACGTGTCATAAGATTTGTCATTCCCAGCAGTACGAACCGTACCCATCTGTGCCTGTAAACCGGATACGTACATAAAACACGCTGAAATATCTAAATCCAGCTCATAGCTATAGAAAAATAACTGTCCGCAGAAAATAACACTGCTTCAGATGTAGTTTCCGATTTTCAGCGATGGCGTACTTCTGAAAACCTTAAATAGTGCGTCCGATAACGAACTTCTAGCACCCACGGAAAAATCGAAAAATTAGCCTACTGTCGCTATCGCCTAAAAAAACTTGGTTGTCTGTACCCAATTCAGTTGGAGCAAAGATTAATCTAATTTCAGAATTTTTATTCACTCGC